>NC_138207.1:2233077-2247264 GCF_964194415.1 Vipera berus
ATCTATCATCTATCTATCTATCTATCTATCTATCATCTATCTATCTATCTATCTATCTATCATCTATCTATCTATCTATCTATCTATCTATCTATCTATCTATCTATCATCTATCTATCTATCTATCTATATCTATCGATCCATCTCTATCCATCCATCCATCTATATCTATCTATCTATCTATCTATCTATCTATCTATCTATCTATCTATCTATCTATCTATACTGTACATCACTATCTCTAAATCACTCTAAATCACTCTATCTATCCATCCATCTATAAATCTATCTATCCATCTGTGTCTGTCCATCCATCCATCCATCCATCTATAAAATCAATCAATCTATCTATCTATCTATCTATCTATCTATCTATCTATCTATCTATCTATCTATCTATCTATCTATCTATCTTTCTATCTATCCATCCATCCATCCATCCATCCATCTATAAATCTATGTATCTATCCATCTGTGTCTGTCTGTCCATCCGTCCATCCATCCATAAATTATCTGTCTGTCTGTCTATCTATCTAGCAATCTATCTATCTATCCATCTATAAATTATCTATCAATCAATCAATCTATAAAACTATCTATCTATCGAGGGGGAGAAGGAAGAGGTGAAGGGGGTTGGGGGAAAAGGGAGGAGAAGGAGGAGGAGGAGGAGGAGGAGAAAGAAGAAGAAGAAGAAGAAGAAGATTATTATTATTATTATTTATAAATAACTTTGCCTTCATTTCTTAACTCGGGCGCAACAGTGGGGAAGTTCTGGAGGGGCCAAAGCTTCCTTTTTCATGTTTTCTTGCACAAGATGGGCGAGTCTTTTTCTGGCAGGCTCGTCAGCCCCGCAGTTTGAGTTGCTTGGATGGACTGAACTGCTCACAAACTTCCAATTGTACAAATCTTTCTGATGGGCGGGACTCCTTTGGACCTCAAAACCCACAAATTAACAGCAGGGTTTCTTTCAGGAAATTAGGGACATCTGGAGACGTCTGCAAGGGGAAGTGGAGGAACCAACATCAAGATGGCAGCTGTGGACCCCATCTGGACTCCTTTTGACCCTCCCTCACTGAGGAAGGTCCTGGGAAGGCCAGCCCTGCAATCTCAGCCAGCCTCTTGACGGAATGGCAAGAGTTGAAAGGGACCTTGGAGGTCATCTAGTCCAGCCCCCTGCCCAAGATCATAGAATCATAGGGTTGGAAGGGACCTTGGAGGCCATCTAGTCCAGCCCCCTGCCCAAGATCATAGAATCATAGGGTTGGAAGGGACCTTGGAGGCCATCTAGTCCAGCCCCCTGCCCAAGATCATAGAAACATAAGGCTGGAAGGGGCCTTGGAGTTCTTCTAGTCCAACTCCCTGCTCAGGCAGGAATCCCTCTACCAGTTCAGACAAAATGGCTGCCCAGTCTCTTCTTCAAAACCTCCGGTGTTGGGGCACCCACAACTTCTGCAGGGAAGGTGCCTCAGAAACCTTTATTGTTTATTGTTCTTCAAATCTCTTATTCGCCTCACAGTGAGGAGAAAGGAACGCTTTATCCCACCTCACAAATCCACAATAAATAAGTTTTCAGCCGGTTTAAACGCGACACTTGGGATAGGCCAAACGTTCTCTTTTTTTTCTTTTTCTTAGCCACATACAGATGGCTCAATTTCTCTCTTTGGATCCTCTACAGCCTCGCAAATAATCAATGTTTTCTTCTTGAAACGGCAAACGGGAGGCACGGTGCCATTTACCATCGGCGCCGCCAGATGAAGCCGGCTTACGGTGGTTCACGGAAACCCAGTTATATTTATAAATGTTCTGGTTTTCTCCTCTCAGCTCAGCTACTAAAACAAGGGATGCACAACACTAAGACAAAGAGGGATGGAGATGGGGAGACAATCTGTGGGCTGCGTCCAGTGGAACAAGCCACACTCAAGGCAGCGAAGGGTCACCTGAGAGAAATGACCATCTGGACAATGAAGAACGCTTTAGGGGATCTTTGGTAGCCATCAGAAACCCTGCTCAAGCCAGGATTGCACAACCGAGGGTGCAACATCAAGCAAGCCTCTCTTGCAAGGCTATGTTGCAGAAGATCCAATGACTTTGATCCCCGAGACTTTAGAATGGAACAGAACAGAATAGAACAAAAAAAGAATAGAATAGAGTAGGAGTAGAGTAAGGTAGAATAGAATAAATACTGAAGAATAGAATAGAATAGAATAGAATAGAATAGAATAGAATAGAATAGAATAGAATAGAATAGAATAGAATAGAATAGAATAGAATAGAATAGAATAGAATAGAATAGAATAGAATAGAATAGAATATGAAATATGGAATGGAACAGAACAGAACAGAGCAGAGCAGAACAGAATAGAATCAGAGCTGGAAGGCACCTTGGAGGTCATCTAGTCCAACCCCCTGCTCAGGCAGGAGACCCTATACTATTTCAGACAAATGGTTGTCCAATCTCTTCTTAAAAGCCTCCAGTGTTGGAACATTCACAACTTCTGGAGGCAGGTTGTTCCACTGGTTAATTGTTCAGGAAATTTCTTCTTAGTTCTAAGTTGCTTCTCTAGTCCTAGACTGCTAGGATTGATCAGCTTCTTCTTGGTTTGAAGAAACCGTTCATTCACAGGTCCCTCCATGGATAGGGAGAATTGCTTTGGAGGACAGACTCAAGATCCAGAAGGATCTGGACAGACTTGAACACCGGGCGCTATCAAACAAAATGAAATTCAATGGTGGAAAAAGTAAGGTTCTGCATTTAGGCAAGAAAAACCAAATGCACAGGTACAGGATAGGTGGTACCTTGCTCAATAGTAGCAACTGTGAGAGGGATCTCGGAGTCCTAGTGGACGATCCCTTAAATAGGAGCCAGCCATGGGCTGCAGCTGCCACAAAAGCCAACACAGTGCTGGGCTGCATTAACAGAGGGATAGAATCAAGATCAAGTGAAGTACTAATACCACTTTACAAGGCCTTGGTAAGGCCACACTTGGAATACGCCATCCAGTTTTGGTCACCACGATGTAAAAAAGATGTTGAGACTCTAGAAAGAGTGCAGAGAAGAGCAACAAAGATGATTAGGGGACTGGAGGCTAAAACATACCAGGAACGGTTGCTGGAATTGGGTATGTGTAGTTTAATGAAGAGAAGGATGAGGGGGGACATGATAGCAGCCTTCCAATCTCTCAGGGGCTGCCCCAAAGAAGAGGGAGTCAAGCTATCCTCCAAAGCACCTGAAGGCAGGACAAGAAGCAGCAGATGGAAACGAATCAAGGAGAGAAGCAACTTAGAAATAAGGAGGAACTTCCTAACAGGAAGAACAATTAATCAGTGGAACAGCCAGCCTCCAGAAGTCGTGGGTGCTCCAACACTGGAGGCCTTCAAGAAGAGACTGGACAGCCATTTGACCAGGATGATATATGATCTCCTCCTTGAGCAGGGGGTTGGACTAGAGGACCTCCCAGGTCCCTTCCAGCCCTAAGAGTCTATGTTCTATGTTCTTCCCCAAACTGGTCTCATATATAAGTCTTATTCGTATATTTCTGGGGCAAAGTTCACAGCACTGGCGCTGACCACTTCTCCAAAGGAGAGAAGATCTCCACAGCCCACCCATTTTCCCATCAAAGCAGCGGTCGGCTTCCTGGTTTCTTCTTTCTGCTTCCTAAAATGGAACTTTCGTTTCTGCCCAAAACCGAAGTGGAAAAAGCAGACAGAAAATGAAAGTTCCCCCCCTTTTTTTTTTAACAGCACCGGAAACAGCTGCGAGGACAGACTAGGGGAGAAGCCCCCTGGACTGAAATCCTCGAAGCCTCGCCAGCTTTTGAGTGATAATTTGTTCTCTGTGATTTTTTTTCCAATTTTTAAATAACTGAGTGGCTGTTTGAAGGGACTTTCAAGGCCATCTGGTCCACCCTCTCCCAACAGATGGCACCCCACCTCTGCGTCGATGCCACCGCGAGAGTCCACCAGCAACAGGCATCAGTCCCGTTGTGTACAATAGTATTTAAAATCTACTTTTTTGCAATTTCACTCAGAGAATTCAAGAATCCTAAGGGTGGAAGGGACCTTGGAGGTCATCTAGTCCAGCCCCTGACCCAAGAAGGAGACCTTTTATACCTTTGATAAACTGTATGAAAATCTCCAGTGATGGAGCACCCACAACTTCTGCTGGCAAGCTGTTCCATTGGTTGATTGTTCTGTCTGTCAGGAAATTTCTCATTATTTCTAGGTTCAATCTCTCTCTGAGGAGCTTTCACCTATTGGCTCTGCTTCCTTCCTTCCTTCCTTCCTTCCTTCCTTCCTTCCTTCCTTCCTTCCTTCCTTCCTTCCTTCCTTCCTTCCTTCAAGAATCCTAGAAACCTAGGGCTGGAAGGGACCTTGGAGGTCTTCTAGTCCAACTCCTTGATCATGCAGAGATAGAGACAGAGATAGATAGATGAGAGAGAGAGAGAGAGAGAGAGATAAATAGATGATATAGATAGATTAGATAGAGATAGATAATAGATAGACAGATGATAGATAATAGAGAAAGACATATAGATAGACAGACAGATAGATATATAGAATATAGATGAATAGAGATGATAGAGAGATGATAGATAGATGACAGAGATAGATAAAAAGGTAAAGGTAAAGGTTCCCCCACACATGCGTGCTAGTCGTTTCCGACTCTAGGGGCCGGTGCTCATCTCCGTTTCAAAGCCGAAGAGCCAGCGCTTGTCCGAGGACGTCTCCGTGGTCATGTGGCCGGCATGACTAGACGCCAAAGGCGCACGGAACGCTGTTACCTTCCCACCGGAGTGGTCCCTATTTTTCTACTTGCATTTTTACGTGCTTTCGAACTGCTAGGTTGGCAGAAGCTGGGACGAGTAACAGGCGCTCACTCTGTTACGCGGCACTCGGGATTCGACCCGCCAAACTGCCGACCTTCTGATCGACAAGCTCAGCGTCCTAACCCACTGAGCCACATGATATAGTTTAGATAGAGATAGATAGATAGATATAGATAATAGATATACAGATAGAGAGATAGAGACAGATAGAAATAGACAGATAGATGATAGACAAATAAATAGATAATAGAGATATATAGATAGACTGATAGAGAAAGAGAGAGATGATAGATAGATAGATAGATAGATAGATAGATAGATAGATAGATAGATAGATAGATAGATAGATAGATAGATAGATAGACCTTTACTGTCCTTTTTTACTGTGGGCACAATAGCACACATTAAAAATGAAGTTTAGTTCCTTGTTCTCAAAGTGTACACATACATAGCACACATTTAAACGTACTCTATGCAACATATGTATAGACCTACACCCTTACATATAAGTAACATAGAAATATTAATCACTGTCCATCTTGAAAACATAAGGGAAGAAGGAAGCCTGTTATATAGTTATATAAATGCACTAAAAACCAATGTATATAGGCTTGAGTAATATTTACATTGGATAGCTATGTATAGAATCGCAACTCTTAATTGCCGTGAGATATTATTACACTTTTTTCCTTTCTTCTGTTGTTTTTTTTTGCCACTTTTTAAAGCCCTTTTCATGGCTAGTGTCTGTAGCTAATTGCATTATAATTATCTCCTGTTTTGACTCTTTTTTTTCTTCTTTTTATTTTTAAAAAAATAAATTTAGAAGGCGCACCAGCCCATCCCTTTGCAAAAGGTGGGGCGTTTTCCCCAAGCTTCACTGGTTCTACTTAGTGGCTCCTGCAAAATATAGGTAAGTTCCCGACTTACAACCACAACTTGAGCCCAAATATTTTTGTTGTTAAGCGAGACATTAGCTTACGTGAGTTTTGCCCCATTTTGCGACCTGTCTTGCCACGGCTGTTAAGTCAGTCGCTGCAGCTGATAAGTTCGTAACCCGGTCGTTTTGCTTGTCAGAAGGTCACAAATGGGGATCATGTGACCCCCGCGATGCTGCGACCGTCGTAACTGTGAGTCCGTTGCCAAGCATCTGAATTCTGATCTCGGGACCCTGGGGATGCTGCAACGGTCGTAACTGCGAGGATTGGTCGCAAGTCACCTTTTTCAGTGGTGTTGTTAACTTTGAATGGTCGCTAAATGGATTGTTGTACACGTCAAGGATTATCTGTAGTTTTAGAATTAATGGGGAGGCTGGGGGAGGGGCAGTGAGGACCCCCAGAGCTCCCTTTGAGCCCCCTCCCCCTTCCCTGGCTACTCCTGTTCAAGCTCGGGAAGATGTTGCAGAAGACAAGCGGGTCCTCGGACTTACAACCATCACAGCATCGCCACAAATGTGGGCACTTGCCAATCAGCATGTATTTAAGATACTTGCAGCGTCCTCGGATCACAATTTGGGATCTTCCTAGCCAGCTCAGGAAAAAGCAAAGCCAATGCGGGAAGCTGAAGGAAGGAAGGAAGGAAAGAAGGAAGAAAGAAAGATGGAGGAAGGAAGGAAGGAAGGAAGGAAGGGGGAGGGAGGGAGGGAGGAAAGAAGGAAGAAAGATGGGTGGATGGAGAAATGATGGAAGGAGGGAAGGAAGGAAGGAAGGAAGGAAGGAAGGAAGGAAGGAAGGAAGGAAGGAAGGAAGGAAGGATGAAAGAAAGAAAGAAAGAAAGAAAGAAAGAAAGAAAGAAAGAAAGAAAGAAAGAAAGAAAGAAAGAAAGAAAGAAAGAAAGAAGGGAGGGAGGGAGGGAGGGAGGGAGGGAGGAAGAAAGAAAGAAAGAAAGAAAGAAAGAAAGAAAGAAAGAAAGAAAGAAAGAAAGAAAGAAAGAAAGAAAGAAAGAAAGAAAGAAAGATGGATAAAGGAAGGAAGGAAAAAAGAAGGAACAAGAAGGAACTTGAGACACCCAGTGAGGTGAAATCCATCTTCTGCAATCTTCTTGTGATGAACAAACTGTCTTGTCAAACCAGGGAAGGCAAACGGGAACACGGTGACACTTCATATTTTTATAACTGACATTCTGATTCATTACTGCAAATAGCAACTCAGGCTCAATATTGTGACAGAACGGGGGGGGGGGGCTGGGGTTGGGGGTGCTTTCTTTTCTCGGTCCCAGATTCTCCAGGTTTTTTTCACCAGCCCATCTTGAGGTCTGCGTACACAGATGGAGAAAGAGATGGACGGACGGACAGAAGGGAAAGCTGACTCAGGCCAGGAGCCCCTCAACGGACATCTCAGATGATTTGCGGGCCACCTGACTCTGCCGGGGAAAAAAAAAGCTATCCAAGAACTTGGAATCCAATCTGGAATCCACCCTGGAGGGAGATGCCTTTACCAGATCATTTTCCAATCTTTTTGCAACAGAGACTTTGAAAAAAAAAAGCCTGCAGAGAAAAGCAACTAAGAAAGGCCTGGAGGCTAAAACATTGCTGGCATTGGGAATGTCCAGTTTAATGAAGAGAAGGACGAGGGGGGACAGGAAAGCAGCTTTCCAATGTCTCAGGGGCTGCCCCAAAGAAGAGGGAGTCAAGCTATTCTCCAAAGCACCTGAAAGCAGGACAAGAAGCAACGGATGGAAACTCATCAAGGAGAGAAGCAACCTAGAACTCAGGAGAAACTTCCTGACAGTTAGAACAATTAACCAGCGGAACAACCTGCCTCCAGAAGCGGTGAATGCTCCAACACTGGAAGTTTTTAAGAAGAGACTGGACAGCCATTTGCCTGAAATGGTCTAGGGTCTCCTGCCTGAGCAGGGGGTTGGACTAGAAGACCTCCAAGGTCCCTTCCAGTTCTATTATTCTATATACCAGTGATGGCGAACCTTTTAGAGACCGAGTGCCCAAACCACAACCCAAAACCCACTTGTTTATCGCAAAATGCAAGGGCCGCATCAGCATTGTAGTGCCGTCGGGGGGGGGGGGCAGGGAGGCACCTCTGAGTGCCGCCTCTGGCACGCAAAACCCGGGGGCGCAAAAATGGCCACCGCCACGCCACTGGGTGCAGATACAAGGCACTGCACCACGCAAGAACAAGGCAGGGCTAGTGAGTATCACGCAGGCACTAGCCCCGCCCCATTTGCAGCACGTGTGTGCTCGTGGCCCTGGGCGCGGACGCACGCGTGTAAAATGCTTCCCCCTCCCTTTTCTACCAGCCCACCAATCGACAATGGTTGGTGACCTCTGCTCTACCACCTCTCCTGGAGCTTGCAAGTCGGCCGCTTCGCCTCCTTTGTGCTGGGCGGGGGTCCTGCTCCGGGTGGCCCGATGGACCTGCTGCCGACGGCGGTGGCGCGCGTGCCAACAGAGAGGGCTCTGAGTGCCGCCTCTGGCACGCGTGCCATAGGTTCGCCACCACTGCTCTATACTATGTTCTAGTGAAGAGAAGGACGAGGGGCGACATGATAGCAGCCTTCCAGTATCTCAGGGGCTGCCCCAAAGAAGAGGCAGTCAAGCTCTTCTCCAAAGCGCACGAAGGCAGGACGAGAATCAACGGTTGGAAACTAATCAAAGAGAGAAGCAACCTGGAACTAAGGAGGAACTTCCTGACAGTGAGGACAATTCACCAATTGTGCCATTTCCTGGACCGGGAGACCTTACTCACGGCCAGGTCACTTCCTGTATCGACTACTCCAATGTATTCTACATGGGGCCTCCCTTGAAGACCACTTGGGAACTTCAACTGCCCCTTTCTCCAAATTTTGTCATCCCATGGGAGCTAGGAAGCGGGCCTTTTCTGTGGCAACCCCCCTCTCCACCACCCCCCCCCCCCGTGGAAAGCCCTTCGCCCAGAAGCCTCTGCAAGGCCTGCAAGACCGTGATTTCCCTCCAAGCGCCCAGATCAGAGCGGATGGCTGCACGCGAGGCGGGGGCTTGGTGCCAGGAGGGTCTTGTTTTTCACGCTTTAATCTGTTTTAATCTGTTTCGTTTTATAGCTTTGATATGATTTCATAGGTTGTTTTAACTCTGGGTTGGGAGCCACCCAGAGCTGGTTAGAAGATGGGTGGTTTGTTCTTTCTTTCTTTCTTTCTTTCTTTCTTTCTTTCTTTCTTTCTTTCTTTCTTTCTTTCTTTCTTTCTTTCTTTCTTTCTTTCTTTCTCTTTCTTTTTCTTTCTTTCTTCTCCCTCCATTTTCTCTTTCTTTCCTTTCTTCTTGGTTTCTCATTCTTTCTTTCTACTTGCTCTCATTCTCTTTCTTTTTTCCTCCCTTTCTTTCTCTTTTTCTTTCTTTCTTTCTTCTCCCTGTTTTCTTCTTTCTTTCTTTCTTTCTCATTCTTTCTTTCTTTCTTCTTGCTTTCTCATTCTTTTTTCCCCTCCTTGTTTTCTTTCTTTCTTTCTTCCCTCTTTCTTTTCTTTTCTTCTCTTCTTTCTTTCTCTTTTCTTCCTGTTTTTTCTTTCTTTCTTTCTCTTTCTTTCTTTCTTTCCAATTGCTTTCTCATCTTCTTTTTTTCTCTCTCCCTCCATTTATTTTCTTTCTTTTTTCTTTTCTTTTCTTTTCTTTCTCTTTTACCATTTTTTCTTTCTTTCTTTCTCTCTTTCTTTCTTTCTGATTGCTTTCTCATCTTCTTTTTTTCTCTCTCCCTCCATTTTTTCTCTTTCTTTCTATTTTTTCTATCTTTCTTTCTTTTTCTACTTTTTTCTTTCTCCTTCCTTCCTTTTCCTTTCTATCTACTCCTTCCTCTTTCTTTCCTTTCTTTCTTTCTCTCTCTTTCTCTCTCTCTCCTTCTGTCCCTCCCCCCCCTCTCTCTCTCCTCTTCATTTTCTTTTCTTTTTTTCCCGATACAGCTGCCCGACTCACAAATAGGCGACTCCTGGTGGCTTACAACATTTAACAATTTTTTTAAAAAAAACCAGCACATCACAGAATCCCCCTAAGCAAAACCTCCACCACTGCCCTCCCCACAGCAGCGACAACTGGAGATCTAAACGCTTCCAATCAATGACTCAGTTTCCCCTCCGGCACTCCGGAGCAAAGTGCACACATGCCAGGCTGTGCTTGCCTCCTCCGCTCTCTCTTGCAACCCGGGCGACCTCTTGACCTTGCCCGTCCTTCAGCGGCTGGGTCCTACTAAAGGCCCCTCTGAAAAACACGAGACCCCCTCCTCCTCCTCCTCCTCCTCCTCCTCCTCCTCCTCCTTCATGCAAACCCAGCCAGAGGCAAACTTAATTTGCCAAAGCAGGCCCGCCCGTGCACACGCGCGCACAGGCACAAACGGGCACGCCGGCCACCGGCCTCCTTTGCGGCACTCTGGGCAAAGCCGTGCACAAATGTTCCCGAAAGCTGGTGCGGATCGCAGCCGGCGGCGTTGGGTTCCGGGCGAGCCGCTTCGCCACGCTCCCCTCTTCCCCGCCTGGCACCTCGGGGAGTCTTGCAGGAAGCCGAGTCGCCATGCTGGTCTAGCCAGCCACCCAGCGAAGACTGGCATCCCTCCTAATTTGTCCGGGCCCCAATATGTTTTCCTGAAAAGGCCCATATGCTTCCCCGCAGCTCCCCATATGCTTTTCGGAAAGGAGGAAGCGAAAACATTGCCTTGCTCAGGCGGAGCCCGGCGAGATGGATTTGGGGAGGGGTTGTGTCTCTCTTTGTGTGTGTCTGTGTCTCTGTGTGTGTGCGCGCGCAAGGAGGGCCGGAGGGAGTTGGCACCGTCACAACACCAGGCTGAGACGGCTTCGGGCTCCGAGCAAAAGCTGAATAACAAAGCCTCGACAGAGCAAAAACTCAAACCGCTCTCCTCACCAGGATCTGGTGGCTTGCAAAGTTTGCAATCCAAAAAAGTAGTCCTCGACTTACGACGGTTTGTTTAGCGACCGTTGGATGTTGCCACGGGCCCTGAAAAAAAGGGACTTGCACCTGTTTTTCACTGTTACAACCGCTGTGGCATCCCCGCAGTCAGAATTCAGACATCTGGCAACTGACTCCTATTTATGACAGTTGCAGTGTGCCCGGGAGCCACGTGATCCCCTTTTGCGACCTCCTGACAAGCAATGTCCACGAGGGAATAGCCGGATTCGCTTAACGACCGTGTGACTTAACTTGACGACTGCCGTCATTCACTTAACGACAGTGGCAATAAAAGTCGTAAAAGTGGAACGGAACTCACTTAACAAAGTTGTTTCTTCGCAGTAGAAATTTTGGGGTCAATTTGGTCGTACGTTGGGGGACTTCCTGCACTCCAAATTCAGATGCCAGCGGTCCTTGACTCGCAATGACAATCGAGGGCACAGGGGGTGTCACGTGTTCCCCTTTTGTGACCTTCCGACCAGAAAAGTCAATGGGGGGTAAGCCTGATTCACTTAACGACGGTGTTACTAACCGAACAACTGCAGCGATTCCCTTAGTGACCGGGGCGAGAAAGGTCATAAAGTAGAGCCAAAATCGCTCCACCACTCTCCCGCTTAGCAAGAGAAATTGTGGGTTGAATTGTGCTTACAAGGCAAGGACTGACCTGCATGGGGTTGGACTAGAAGACCTTCAAAGTCCCTCCCGGCTCTCTTTCTGATTGGCTGCTCTAGTCTAGCATCTGCCTGACCCTTGTGACGCAATCCCCTCCTCGCAAAAACGTCGCGCTTCAGATTGCCAGATGTTTGCCAGACATCTGCAGGACACAGGACAAGGGGTTAGGAGCCGGAATAGACCCCCCCCCGAGACCTCCATTTGCTCCCATGGTCGTTGGCTGGACCACCTGTGATTCGCTTACCGACCAGGGCAAGGACGGTTGTAAAACCAGGCACCCCTCCCTTAAAGTCCGCCTTCCTTAGCAGTGGAAATTCCCCTCCCATTTGTGGTCGTAACCCAAGGACTACCTGCAGTTCACCGGGTTGGGGGGTGAGTTTAAGGGGGGTGTCTCCTGCAAATCTTCGCAGCCCCTCCCCAAACGCAGCACTTGTCCGAACCAGGTTACACAATTCTCTTCTTGCAAAAGGGTCACACTTCAACCAGGTGTTTGCAAGAGATCCGCAGGAGGCAGGAGAAGGCATGGGTGGGTGGGTAGGTGGGCAGGGGCTGGAATTGACACCCCCCCCACACCCCGGGACCCCCGTTCACCCCTTCGATCGATCCCACTGGCCATTCCCTCCCTCCGCCTCGCCTCGCCGACCTGTCAAGATGGGGTGAAGCACTTTGTTTACCACGCAAGGCTCTTGAGGACGCTAATAAAGGCCGCGTTGGAGTGGCAGTGGGTGGGTGGGTGGGGGATCCAGTTCGAGGCCCCCGCTTTGCAGTTGCCCGGATACACGGGTGAAGGGCTCGGATGCTAATTCTGCTCTCGATTCCAGCCGGAACAAACAGAGGCCGGCGGCCAAGAAAGTTTGGCTTGTTTTTCTGCATTTTTCAATCAAATCGAACAGAATAGAGCTAGAAGGGACCTTGGAGGTCTTCTAGTCCAACCCCCCACCCACCCACCCCCGATCGAGCGGGCTTCCCAGCCTTGGACTTCTCCAAGAGGGTACCCTCTTAGTGACACAAAATCGTGTGCCTTTTGGGGTGGGGGTGGAGGTCCCCCCTTTTAAGGGAGTGGGGGGGAAGGGGAGCCTCTGTCCTTGGCTTACAATCACAACGGAGCCCAACGTTCAGGTTGCTAAATGAGATGGTTGTTAAGTGAGTTTTACTCCAATTTACGACCTTTCTTGCTACACTTCTTAAGGGAAATCACTTCAGCTGTTAAGTGAGTAACACGGTTAAGTGAATCTGAGTATTCTATTCCATTCCATTCCTTTCCATTTACTCTATTCTATTCTATATTATTCTATTCTATATTACTCTTCTATTCTATTCTATTCTATTCTATTCTATTCTATTCTATTCTATTCTATTCTATCCTACATTATTCTATTCTATTCTTTTTCTCTATTCTATCCTATCCTATCCTATCCTATCCTATCCTATCCTATCCTTCTATTCTATTCTATTCTATTCTATTCTATTCTATTCTATTCTATTCTATTCTATTCTATTCTATTCTATTCTATTCTATTCTATTCTATTCTATTCTATTCTATTCTATTCTATTTCTACTCTAATTCTAATTCTAATTCTAATTCTAATTCTAATTCTAATTCTAATTCTAATTCTAATTCTAATTCTAATTCTCTTCCCTTCCTTTCCCTTCCCTTCCCTTCCATAATTCTATTCTATTCTTACTTCTATTCTATTCTATTCTTGCCACGGTGTTAAGTGAATCACAGTGGTTGCTAAGTGGATCACATGACTGTTACGTGAATCTGGCTTCCTCCATTAAATCGGTTGAGAAGGTCGTAAAAGACGATCCTGGATTGCTGCAACCGTCATAAATATATACAGGCAGTCCTCGCCTTACAACGGCTCCTTTAGTGACCATTCTAAAGCACAAAAGCATGGAGAAAAAGGACTTAGGACTGTTTTTCCTACTTACGACCATCACAGCATCCCCAGGGTTACGTGATCAAACTCCGGATGCTTGGCAACCGACTCGTTCTTACGACAGTCGCAGTGTCCCCGTTTCTGTCCCTTGGACAGGCAAAGTCAAGGAGATCCCCTTTACAGCCAGGTTACCAGTTGCTGCAGCGATTCATTTAACAACCGGGGGGGGGGCAGAAAGTTCTTCAAATGGGGTAAAACTGACTTCGCTGTCTCACTTAGCAACCGAAATTCTGGTCATCAAGCCAAGGCCTGCCTGTGCTATCCCAATTTTGATTATGGGGTTCCAGGGATGCTGTGATGGTCGTTAGGTCGAGGACCACGAATTAAGTCACTTTTTTCCACAATCCTCGTAACCTCAAAGGATCGCTAAACCAAACAGCGTGAAGCATCCCCACAGTTACGTCACCCGCTTTTGGAGTGCAAAGCAAGTCCTCGACTTACGACTATAATTTAGCCACAAGTTTTGGTTGCTAAGTGAGTTTTGCCCCTGACGTGTATTTGCAACAGTTGCAGTCACGTGACCGCCACTGGCGACCTTCCCACAAGCCAACTCCATGGAGGAGGCTGGATTCGTTTCACGACCACACGATTCATTTAACAACCGCAGTGATCTGCTTAACAACCGTGGCCAGACCAAGTCTCATAAAACAAGTGCCTTTGCCTAGCACTGGAAATCCTTCTTCCAGTTGTGGTCATAAGCTGAGGACGACCGCTACAAGTAGCCCTCAACTTACCACCAGAATTGAGCTCAAAATTTCTGTCACCCGGTGAAACATGCGTTAAGCGAACTTTTGCCCCGTTTTGCGTCCTTTCTTGGCACTGTTCTAGCGAATCCCTGCAGCTGTTAAGCCAATAACATGGCTGTTAAGT
>NC_138207.1:2247464-2249964 GCF_964194415.1 Vipera berus
GCTAACCCAGCTCGGCCCCGTGTTGTACGCACAGATCCAAGTGGATCCAAGTGAACCGGATTCCTTCCTCCTTCAAAGGGGATCCCGGCCTGCTGGCTGCAGAGATCCTGTTTACGATCCCAAACTCGCTATGACTCCGCCAGACAAACGGCAAATGTTTTTAGACCCACAACAGCTGGCGGGCGGATCAGAATAATGGGGGGGAGCGAGAAGATTTTTGGGGGGGCTCCAAATAGCCGTTCCTGGAAGGGCACAAACCTCTGACCTAAACTCTTCCTTGGGGGGAGGGCGCTGCTCCTTGCCCTGGGGGGGGGGAACCGTGCTAGAACTCCCAGCGCCCTTCGGCTTTGTGCAACACACCTAAACCCTCCACTTTTCCACGCACCCATCAGCACCCACCTCCACCCCAGACCCCCTCCCCTCGGAGCACCCATCTGTGGGGTGGGAAACATCAAGCCCCCCCCTTGTCCCCCCCTCCCCCCCCCCCGGCAATCTGGGGAATCTCCTAAAATCTCTCTGGAGATGCTCCTGCCAGAAGGCGACGACGCCAGAGAAAGCAAGCGCCCGTGCGAGTGGCGAGGACGCTGGTCAGCAAGCGCGCACAGCCCCCCTTCTCCCTCTCTCTTTCTCCCTCCCTCCCCCTCTCTCTCTTCCTTTCTTTCTCTCTCTCCCTCCCCCCTCTCTTCCTCTTTTTCTTTCTCTCTCTCACTCCGTCCCCCTCTTTCTCTTTCTTCCCCTTTCTCCCTCCCCCCTCTCTCTCCCTCTTCTTTCTTTCTCTCCCCCTCCCCCTCTCTTCCTCTTCTTTCTCTCTCACTCCGTCCCCCCCTTTCTCTCTTTCTCTTTCTTCCTTTCTCTCTCCCTCCCCCTCTCTTCCTCTCTTTCTTCCTCTCTCTCTCCCCCTCCTCCTCTTCCTCTCTTTCTTTCTTTCTCTCTCACTCCGTCCCCCCCTCCCTCTTTTTCTCCTTCCCTCCTTCCCTCCCCCTTCTTCTCTTTTTTCTCTCTCACTCCCTCCCTCTTTCTCTCTTTCCCTCCCCCCCTCTGTCTCTCTCCCCCTCTCTCTCTATCTCCCTCTGCCCCCACCCCCCCTCTCTCTCACAAGCACACACACCCCTCCCCGGACCTCCCACGGCCTCTGCCACGCTTCCCCCCCCCCAGGGCACTTCTCCCCAGCGCTGGCAGCCAGACTCTCTCGCGCCTCTCTCGCTCTCGCAGCCCAAATACTCCCACGGAGGCCGGCTTATAGCGCAGGAGGATGGGCGAGACGCACGGAAGGGGTGCAGCACCACGTTGGGGTGCAGGTGCTCTCTCTCTCTCTCTCTCACACACACACACACACACACACACACACACACACACACACACACACGCCAAGCAGGGTTCAGGACCACGACGCAGGTTCAGGACGCTAGCAAGAGGCAGAGACCACGACACAGGAGGGTCCCCCAAAAATCAACATTTACACACACACACACACACACAAACACATACACAAACACAAACACACACACACACACACACACAAGAGCCAAGCAGGGTTCAGGACCACGACGCAGGTTCAGGACGCTAGCAAGAGGCAGAGACCACGACACAGGAGGGTCCCCCAAAAATCAACATTTACACACAAACACATACACAAACACAAACACACACACACACACAAGAGCCAAGCAGGGTTCAGGACCACGACGCAGGTTCAGGACGCTAGCAAGAGGCAGAGACCACGACACAGGAGGGTCCCCCAAAAATCAACATTTACACACAAACACATACACAAACACAAACACACACACACACACAAGAGCCAAGCAGGGTTCAGGACCACGACGCAGGTTCAGGACGCTAGCAAGAGGCAGAGACCACGACACAGGAGGGTCCCCCAAAAATCAACATTTACACACACACACACACACAAACACATACACAAACACAAACACACACACACACACACACACAAGAGCCAAGCAGGGTTCAGGACCACGACGCAGGTTCAGGACGCTAGCAAGAGGCAGAGACCACGACACAGGAGGGTCCCCCAAAAATCAACATTTACACACACACACACACACAAACACATACACAAACACAAACACACACACACACACACAAGAGCCAAGCAGGGTTCAGGACCACGACGCAGGTTCAGGACGCTAGCAAGAGGCAGAGACCACGACACAGGAGGGTCCCCCAAAAATCAACATTTACACACAAACACATACACAAACACAAACACACACACACACACAAGAGCCAAGCAGGGTTCAGGACCACGACGCAGGTTCAGGACGCTAGCAAGAGGCAGAGACCACGACACAGGAGGGTCCCCCAAAAATCAACATTTACACACACACACACACACAAACACATACACAAACACAAACACACACACACACACACACACAAGAGCCAAGCAGGGTTCAGGACCACGACGCAGGTTCAGGACGCTAGCAAGAGGCAGAGACCACGACACAGGAGGGTCCCCCAAAAATCAACATTTACACAC
>NC_138207.1:2252464-2264964 GCF_964194415.1 Vipera berus
CTTCAAATGGTTGTGACTAAGCAAATGGTTGTTAAATCAAGGATTACCTGTATTTTTTTATCCTCTGCCACTAAGACAGGTGGACTCCAATTCCAAAGTATCCTGGATGGGGAATTCTGGGAATTACGGTCCCTGCATGGTGGCTGGGGAATTCTGGGAGTTGAAGTCCACCCAGCCTGGCTGGGGAATCCTGGGAGTTGAAGTCCACCCAGCCTGGCTGGGGAACCCGGGGAGTTGAAGTCCACTCAGCCTGGCTGGGGAATCCTGGGAATTGAAGTCCACCCAGCCTGGCTGGGGACTCCTGGGAGTTGAAGTCCACTCAGCCTGGCTGGGGAACCCTGGGAGTTGAAGTCCACATATCTTTCCTAAAATTTAGAAACATCACCTTAGAACAGGGGTCTTCAAACTTGGCCCTTTTATGACTTGTGGACTTCAACTCCCAGAATTCCTCAGCCAGCAAAGCTGGCTGAGGAATTCTGGGAGTTGAAGTCCACAAGTCATAAAAGGGCCAAGTTTGAAGACCCCTGCCTTAGAACCTTGAAACGAAACACGCTTTAATCGGATGGAGAAGCAGGCCAGAAACATCAGGAAAAGAATCAAACAGAGAGAAATTTAAAAATTCTGGGGGAGAAGAGGAGACTTCTGAACGAGAACTTGGAACCCTTGTTGGTTGTAAACTGGAAGAGGGCCAGCAGTGTGATGGAGCTGCAAAGTAAAAAGAACACCACAAATGTACTTTCTGGCTGCGTCAACCGGAGTGCCATTTCCAAATTACCAAATGTAATTGTTCCATTTTATTTCTATTTTAGTCAAAGCTCATCATGAGCGCTGGGTCTGCGTTCCGGACTCTGGAAACGCAGAAGGAAGGAAGGAAGGAAGGAAGGAAGGAAGGAAGGAAGGAAGGAAGGAAGGAAGGAAGGAAGGAAGGAATGAGCAGCAGGTAAAAAAAGCCGAAGGAGGACTGAAGGACTCCATCCCAAGTCAGGCAAAGGAGTCCTAAGCCTTGCTTGCCAACAGCAGGTCAAAAAAGTCAAGATGGTGGCACAAAACTGCAACTGAACCTTCATTTGCTAGGGAATTCTGGGAACTGAAGTCCACAAATCTTGGCTGCGGCATTCTGGGAATTGAAGCCCCACTCATCCAGACTGGGGAATTCTGGGAACTGAAGTCCACGCATCTTGGCTGGTGTTTTCTGGGAGTTGAAGACCACACACCTTGGCTGGGGCATTCTGGACCCACGCATCCAGACTGGGGAATTCTGGGAACTGAAGTCCACGCATCTTGACTGAGCCATTCTGGGAGTTGAAGCCCATGCATCCAGACTGGGGAATTCTGGAAGTTGTAGTGCCCGCATGCTGCTTGGGGAATTCTGGGAGTTGAAGTCCTTGCATAGTGCCTATCATGTGACGGTACAATTGAAGCTTTGGCCACCCCGTTCCCAAATGCAAGATGCGTGCGTTGGAGGCCCAGTTTCGAGACACCTTTAACTGTCTGTCCAAGGTCTGAAGTCTCCCACCCACCCACAATTCTCTCCCTGTGTTTGTTTTCTGGGCCCTTCTCCCCACCTTCCCAAAAAAAAAAGGGCAATTTTTGCCTTCTTCCCAGATGTTAAGAGAGACACAGACGGGCCTGACTCAGCTACGCTGGGACATTTCCTGGATGTTTTGTTGGCCGTCTGCTGTTTGCAAAATCGGCCTGCCATGCTTTTTCTCACCATAAAAGCAATAAATAACATTTCGCAGAGGGCTCTGAGTCACCTTGATCAGGAATGCATGCCTTGCTTGCTCCGAGGATCTGGGGCAGAACAAGCCCTGTTCCAGGCAAGCTTAACTTCCATTCTTCTCCTCCCAGGATGATAGGCAGGCGGCTCGGATTCACATCAGCCCCGATCTTTAATTTCTTCTCCGTAAACAAGGGGCCTTCTTCAATTATCTGCTGGGTGCTGCAATCCGCGGTGCTCAAAAGTCAAACTATCTGGCGAAGCGGAGATCGATGCTACCGTCTCAACACTCCGGAGCTCGAAGGTTGAGTTCAGAAATGAACTCAGCCATAATGTGTCTCTGGGTTGTTCTTCGGACTTAGAGAAGAAGTTAAAATGCCCAGAATCCCCCAGCCGGCCTGCTTTGAGATGGATGCACTTCAACTCCCAGAATTCCCCAGCCGTCCTGCTTTGAGATGGATGCACTTCAACTCCCAGAATCCCCCAGCCGTCCTGCTTTGAGTTGGGTGCACTTCAACTCCCAGAATTCCCCAGCCGTCCTGCTTTGAGATGGGTGCACTTCAACTCCCAGAATTCCCCAGCCGTCCTGCTTTGAGATGGATGCACTTCAACTCCCAGAATTCCCCAGCCGTCCTGCTTTGAGATGGGTGCACTTCAACTCCCAGAATTCCCCAGCCGTCCTGCTTTGAGATGGGTGCACTTCAACTCCCAGAATTCCCCAGCCGTCCTGCTTTGAGATGGGTGCACTTCAACTCCCAGAATTCCCCAGCCGTCCTGCTTTGAGAAGGGTGCACTTCAACTCCCAGAATCCCCTAGCCGGCCTGCTTTGAGCTGCCTGCAATTAGTGCAGGTTCGCAATTAAGCTGACTTTGTAATAATGCCGCTTGGGGTGTATGTGTGAAAGCCCTAATAAGCAGGCATATACATAGAATGAAGGCTACTGCTAAGCTTGTAAGCCGCCCTGAGTCTTCGGAGAAGGGCAGGATATAAATGGGATTAAAATAAATAAATAAAAAAATAAAATGGATGCACTTCAACTCCCAGAATTCCCCAGCCGTCCTGCTTTGAGATGGGTGCACTTCAACTCCCAGAATCTCCCAGCCGGCCTACTTTGAGATGGATGGACTTCAACTCCCAGAATCCCCCAGCTGGCCTGCTTTGAGATGGATGGACTTCAACTCCCAGAATTCCCCAGCCGTCCTGCTTTGAGATGGATGCACTTCAACTCCCAGAATTCCCCAGCCGTCCTGCTTTGAGTTGGGTGCACTTCAACTCCCAGAATTCCCCAGCCGTCCTGCTTTGAGATGGGTGCACTTCAACTCCCAGAATTCCCCAGCCGTCCTGCTTTGAGATGGATGCACTTCAACTCCCAGAATTCCCCAGCCGTCCTGCTTTGAGATGGGTGCACTTCAACTCCCAGAATTCCCCAGCCATCCTGCTTTGAGATGGGTGCACTTCAACTCCCAGAATTCCCCAGCCGTCCTGCTTTGAGAAGGGTACACTTCAACTCCCAGAATCCCCTAGCCGGCCTGCTTTGAGCTGCCTGCAATTAGTGCAGGTTCGCAATTAAGCTGACTTTGTAATAATGCCGCTTGGGGTGTATGTGTGAAAGCCCTAATAAGCAGGCATATACATAGAATGAAGGCTACTGCTAAGCTTGTAAGCCGCCCTGAGTCTTCGGAGAAGGGCAGGATATAAATGGGATTAAAATAAATAAATAAAAAAATAAAATGGATGCACTTCAACTCCCAGAATTCCCCAGCCGTCCTGCTTTGAGATGGGTGCACTTCAACTCCCAGAATCTCCCAGCCGGCCTACTTTGAGATGGATGGACTTCAACTCCCAGAATCCCCCAGCTGGCCTGCTTTGAGATGGATGGACTTCAACTCCCAGAATTCCCCAGCCGTCCTGCTTTGAGATGGATGCACTTCAACTCCCAGAATTCCCCAGCCGTCCTGCTTTGAGTTGGGTGCACTTCAACTCCCAGAATTCCCCAGCCGTCCTGCTTTGAGATGGGTGCACTTCAACTCCCAGAATTCCCCAGCCGTCCTGCTTTGAGATGGATGCACTTCAACTCCCAGAATTCCCCAGCCGTCCTGCTTTGAGATGGGTGCACTTCAACTCCCAGAATTCCCCAGCCATCCTGCTTTGAGATGGGTGCACTTCAACTCCCAGAATTCCCCAGCCGTCCTGCTTTGAGAAGGGTACACTTCAACTCCCAGAATCCCCTAGCCGGCCTGCTTTGAGCTGCCTGCAATTAGTGCAGGTTCGCAATTAAGCTGACTTTGTAATAATGCCGCTTGGGGTGTATGTGTGAAAGCCCTAATAAGCAGGCATATACATAGAATGAAGGCTACTGCTAAGCTTGTAAGCCGCCCTGAGTCTTCGGAGAAGGGCAGGATATAAATGGGATTAAAATAAATAAATAAAAAAATAAAATGGATGCACTTCAACTCCCAGAATTCCCCAGCCGTCCTGCTTTGAGATGGGTGCACTTCAACTCCCAGAATCTCCCAGCCGGCCTACTTTGAGATGGATGGACTTCAACTCCCAGAATCCCCCAGCTGGCCTGCTTTGAGATGGATGGACTTCAACTCCCAGAATTCCCCAGCCGGCATGTTTTGAGATAGGTGGACTTCCACTCCCAGAATTCCCCAGCCAGCATCCTTTAAGATGGGTGGACTTCAACTCCCAGAATTCCACAATCAGCATGCTTTGAGATGGGTGGACTTCAATTCCCAGAATTCCCCAGCCGGTCTGCTTTGATGGGTGGACTATAGCTCCTAGATTTCCCAACCCAGTACAGTGTCTGGGGAATTCTGGGAGTTGAAGTCCAAGCTTCTTTAAAGTTGCCAAGTCTGAAAAACACCGGCTCAGCATGATGCTTGAAACAAGCCATGATTTTTTTCAACAAACTAGGATTTCAAGAAATGCTAGGTGGAAACCCCAGACCGACCCAGTCCTGGTGCTCCCCACGGGGTGAATTTCAATGAAAACCTCCTGTTAGGTCTGTTTCTAGACCTGGCCTACCCCAGCCCTGCAAGGTAGGCCAGTTCAAGTAGCAGGCAGAGCAGAGTAACCCGTTCTAGTTAATCTCTTAAACTAAACCAAACCAAGATGGGGTGAGGAACTTGCAACAGTTCATTTAGTGACGACGGCACTGGAAAATGGGACTTATGACCGTTTTTCACACTTAGGACCGTTGGTCACATGATCAAAATTCAGACGCTGGGCAACTGACTCGTATTTATGACGGTCACAAAATCCCAGGGTCACGTGATCCCCTTATGCGACCTTCTGACAAGCCAAGTCAATGGGGGGGGGAAGGACAATTCGCTTAACGACCGTGTGACTTATCAACTGCAGCGATTCACTGAATGACTGTGGCAGGAAAGGTCATAAAACGGGGCCAAAGTCACTTAACAAACGTCTCGCTTAACAACTGGCACAATTGTGGATGTAAGCCAAGGATTCTGAATGACTTTCTCTTATTTTCCTCCCCTTTGGGGCAAAAATGTCTGCTCTCTGTGTAACAGCCTCTTTGGTCTCCCCCAAGATTAATTGTTACTGATTGTTTGAGTGTTATAGAATTTATATAATTCTTTTACAGACATCTGCCATCATCGTTTGGGGGACAGCTGGACATCTGCCTATTTCAATTAGGTCACGGTGATCACGAGTTCAAATTCTGTGATATTCAGACAGGTGCAAATCGTAAATTGATGCCAGGCTGCATTTAATGCAATGCAAAATCCGGGGGAAATTCAGCAGGAATAACCTGTCACTCTCCAAGATCAGTGCAAATTCTCCTGGTTCTCGTGCTTGAGCAGCGGGCTGGACTAGAAGACCTCCAAGGTCCCTTCCAGATTCTATTCTATTCTATTCTATTCTATTCTATTCTATTCTATTCTATTCTATTCTATTCTATTCTATTCTATTCTATTCTATTCTATTCTATTCCTTATTCTATTCTAATTCTATTCCATTCTATTCTAATTCTATTCCTTATTCTATTCTATTCTATTCTATTCTATTCTATTCTATTCCTTATTCTATTCTAATTCTATTCCATTCTATTCTAATTCTATTCCCTATTCTATTCTATTCTATTCTATTCTAATTCTATTCCATTCCATTCTAATTCTATTCCTTATTCAATTTAATTTAATTTAATTTAATTTAATTTAATTTAATTTAATTTAATTTAATTAATTTTATTTAATTCTATTCTATTCTATTCTATTCTATTCTATTCTATTCTATTCTATTCTATTCTATTCTATTCTATTCTATTCTATTCTATTCTATTCTAATTCTATTCCATTCCATTCTAATTCTATTCCTTATTCAATTTAATTTAATTTAATTTAATTTAATTTAATTTAATTCTATTCTATTCTATTCTATTCTATTCTATTCTATTCTATTCTATTCTATTCTATTCTATTCTATTCTATTCTATTCTATTCTATTCTATTCTATTCTGCAAAACCACCTCATTTCATCCTATAAGTACAGGAGGCCAATCCAAGGGAGTCTCAGATACACGTTTTCAGACTCACCAATCTTACAAATGCAGTTCTCAACTTATAACCATTTGTTTAGCAGCCGTTCAAAGTGATGACAGCACCAAAAAAGGTGACTTGACAACCAGTCCTCACACTTACGACTGTCATAGCATTCCCCACGGTCATATGATCAAAATTCTGTTAGTAATTTTTTATCACTTTATCGAGATATAAAACACAAAGACAAACTCGAAAAAAGTAATAGAAAACTAGGGCGAGGGAAAAGAAAAATAAATGTTGTACAAAAAAGAAAAACGAAAAACACACCAACCTCCGACTCTCTTCTGCACAGTAGAAGCTGAACAATGTTAGAACCGCAACTTTTTACTTTTACACAACAGCATGTGCAAGCCATTTCTATAACGATAAGGCTAGCTAATTAGCAAAAAACAAAATCAAAAATTCAGATAGATAGATAGATAGATAGATAGATAGATAGATAGATAGATAGGTCTATATCTATATCTCTATCTATCTCTATCTCTATCTATCTATCTATCTATCTATCTATCTATCTATCTATCTATCTATCTATCTATCTATCTCTATGAAGCAACGGATGGAAACTAATCAAGGAGCGAAGCAACCTAGAACTAAAGAGGAATTTCCTGACAGTCAGAACAATTAACCAGTGGAACTCCTTGCCTCCAGAAGCTGTGAACGCTCCAACACTGGAAGTTTTTAAGAAGAGACTGGACAGCCATTTGTCTGAAATGGCATAGGGTTTCCTGCCTGAGCAGGGGGTTGGGCTAGATGACCTCCGAGGTCCCTTCCAACTTCTTCTTCTTCTTCTTCTTCTTCTTCTTCTTCTTCTTCTTCTTCTTCTTCTTCTTCTTCTTCTTCTTCTTCTTCTTCTTCTTCTTCTTATTATTATTATTATTATTATTATTATTATTATTATTATTATTATTATTATTATTATTATTATTATTATTATTATTTTCTATATATCTATGTCTATATCTATGGGACGCGTGGCTCAGTGGGTTAGGACGCTGAGCTTGTCGATCAGAAGGTCGGCAGTTTGGCGGGTCGAATCCCGAGTGCCACATAGCAGAGTGAGCGCCTGTTACTCGTCCCAGCTTCTGCCAACCTAGCAGTTCGAAAGCACGTAAAAATGCAAGTAGAAAAATAGGGACCACTACGGTGGGAAGGTAACAGCGTTCCGTGCGCCTTTGGCGTCTAGTCATGCCGGCCACATGACCACGGAGACGTCCTCGGACAAGCGCTGGCTCTTCGGCTTTGAAACGGAGATGAGCACCGGCCCCTAGAGTCGGAAACTACGAGCACGTGTGTGCGGGGGAACCTTTACCTTTATATCTACGTATATCTATCTATCTATCAATATCTATCTATCTATCTATCTATCTATCTATCTATCTATCCTTAATAAGATTAAAAATGCAAATCCTGAGTGTGTATACATGTTAGAAAGAAAAGAATCGAGCACCAGGATAAAAAAATAAATTCCCAGATCTCCTATTCTTGCTCTGACGACGTCAGCAGTTTGGCCGATGAAAGCTAAGTGTTTTGCATATTAAACAGTTTATTTTTTCTATCCTGGTGCTCGATTCTTTTCTTCCTAACATATATTCGGGTGGGATTGTATTTACGACGGTTGCAAGGTCCCGGGTTGCATGATTCCCCTCCCCCCCTTTGCCATCCTCCCATCCCAGCCGGCTTCTGACATGCAATGGGCCAAGCAGGGTTTGCTTTAATGACCAACTGACTACCAAAGCAGAAGCTCTGGATTTGTGATTAAAATGGGGAGGGGATTGATTGTGGCTCTCCAGAGACTAACTCGGTCCCCCTCCTTACAACATAGGTGTTAACCTGAACGTGGGAAGGGGGCATTCCTGGAAAAGGGGACCATGGTGGAGGGAACGGGGTAGGGGGTGTCTTCGCCTCTGCAGTTGCTAAGTGGGAGGGGGGCACTACAGACCCCCAAAAGGGCTTTGGAATAAAAAAGCAGAATGGCCCTACAATCTTGTTGGGGACACCGGACAGATAATTTGACCGATTGGTTGATTGATTGAGGGTTGGCTCTTGGGATCCAGACAGAGAGACCTTCTCCAGATGTTCTGTGCCGCCCAGCTTGGTCCTTCAGAGGAAAAGAGGAGAGCCAGCAGCACCGCTGGAAGATCTGAAGGATCAGGCTGGGACAGACCAGATCTATCTATTGATTAATCGGACTATTTATCTATCAGTCTGTTTATCTAGCTAGCAAACTAGCTATCAATCCATCTCTATCCATCTAGCATCTATATATCTGTCAATCTATTAACTTATCATCTCCATCAATCTCCGTATCTATGGATTCTATCATCTGTCTATTGATCAGTCAGTTCATCTATTCATCTGTCAATCTTTTTATCTATGTATACATCAACCAATCTATTGATCTATGAACTTATCTCTTTATCTATCAATCTATTTATCAAGCTAGTTAGCCAGCTAGGAATTAATCTCTATCAATCTATGTATTTTTTTTCTCTCTCTATCAATCTACCTATCATCTCTCTATATGTTATTAATCTACAAATCTATCTATTTGTCTGTGTGTCTGTCTGTCTGTCTGTCTATCATCTATCATCTGTCTGTGTCTGTCTGTCTATCTATCTATCATCTATCTATCATCTGTCTGTCTGTCTGTCTGTCTATCTATCTATCTAGCTATTTCTGGCTATCTAGCTATCTATATCTGTATTTCTGTCTATCTGTCTGCCTATCTATGTGTCTATCTGTCTGTCTGTCTGTCTATCCATCCATCCATCTCTCTATATGTTATTAATCTACAAATCTATCTATTTGTCTGTGTGTCTGTCTGTCTGTCCGTCTATCCATCTATCCATCCATCTATCTATCTATCTATCTATCTATCTATCTATCTATCTATCTATCTATGTCTTTCTGGCTATCTAGCTATCTATATCTGTATTTCTGTCTATCTGTCTGCCTATCTATGTGTCTATCCGTCCATCCATCCATCCATCCATCCATCCATCCATCCATCCATCCATCCATCCATCCATCTATCTATCTATCTATCTATCTATCTATCTATCTATCTATCTATCTATCTATCTATCTATCTATCTATCTATCTATCTATCTATCTATCTATGGTATCTATCTATGTCTTTCTGGCTATCTAACTATCTAGCTATCTATGTCTGTCTGTCTGTCTATCTATCTATCTAGTTAGCTGACTAGCTGGCTGGCTAGCTATCTGTTTATCCATCCATCTCATTTATATGGACGCCCATCTCAGAAAAAGTGACCGGCGTACACCAATTAAGAAAAACAATTAATATATAAGAACTATCCTGATTAAAAAATAATAATAATCATTGTCCAAAAACCCCCCCAACAACCCAAAAACTGGGCCAAAGTTCAACAGACAAAGCTTTCCAAGCTCAAGGAAGAGACCAAAAACTCTTGACATCCGAGTCGGTGAAGCCCTCTTTTGTCTGAAGGACAGCCAATGAGGAATTTGCAGAGCTGAGCATCAAGAGATCCATCAAAATCCCTCACAGATTCCTTCCTAGGCCAGCTCCTAGTATTTGTGGCTAGAGTGCTCCTGGATAAGGAGGCTCCATTTAGCCCCGAGAGCAGACAAACTTTTCTTTCTGTCTTCCCCAAAACCTATCCCCATTGCTGGTGATCACTCTCCCCTTACACACACCAAGACCGCAAAAGCAACTGCGCGAAACACACAACTTCTTCCATCTACTATCTCTATATCTGAAGCTGCAGAGGGCCTCCGTGGGGTGCCAGCCCGGAGAACGGACGGATCACCCACGCGGTTTAACCCTTCAACCAGGATGCAGAACAATCTGTTTGTTCCAGGCCTCTTTTCTGGCTGCGGGACTCTTCCCCTTCGCGTAAAAGACGGTGACTGCCAGGAAGCAGTCGGCCAAAAAGGAAGAAAAGAAAAAAGAATGGAAAAGAAAATAAAGCAAAAATACAGGCAAGATTGACCCAAATAAAAAAGCATCAACCAAGCCAGTCTCTCTGCACCGTTCAGGTCAGCCAGGTAAACATTAACCACGGTGACCAGCAAGCCACAAACCGTGGGGACAGGGGTCGTCCCAGGGGCACAATCCCTGCTTAAGCAACCCCACATCCGAGCAGACTCACCAGCTCACCCCAGCCTGCCAGTCCAGGAGAAGCCCCCTGCCCCATGGGAAAGGTCTGCGGCCACCGGTCCTTGGCTGTGGCTCGCTGGACCGCCGGCGGCCCCTTTGCTAGCCCCCAAAGACCCCTGGGTACTTACCCCCAGTCCGTTTGCCTAGGAACGCCGCGTCCCCCGAGCGGAACAAACGGACAATTTTGCTGCAGCCCCCCGAGCGAAAATCTCCGCCTGACTATCAGGAAAGGCAGAAAGAGAGAGAAAGAGAAAGAAAGAGAGAGGGGGAAAAAAAAAGGGGGGGCTTATCCCGACGCCAGGAATTCCAAACTTCCCCCAGGCTTGAGTCACCTCCCCTCCCCAAAGATGGGGGCATGGGTAAACATTTCCAAATATGGAGATCATAACTGGAAAAGCATGTTAGAAAGATCACCAGGGCTGGCTGGAAGCGGAATTCCCCAGTTGGGGAAGGTCAATGATTAACTTGGAAGTTACTTCAAGCCAGCATCCTGGCCAGGTTTGCTGTAGTCTGCCTTCCTTCCGAGGGGCTGCCGATGCCCCCCCTCCCGGGCCCACCCACCCCCCACCCACGAGGCCGACCCTCTTTGATCCCACCCGTCCCCCGCTTGCAATTAGGCTGGGTTCGCACAACCAGGGTCGGGGGAAAGAGCCCAGGATTGCACCCACGATCCAAACCTTGTTTCAGAGTCAACCTCGGTTAGGCTTTGGGCACCAAGCACGTGGCGCGAACGCTCCAGATAATGGATGCCCGCCCTCTGTGCAAACAAGGAAACGGATGGCGGGCGTCAGCCGGTAAAAACCGCTCCACGGGCAGGGTTCAATTCAAGCGCCTAGTCCTCAACGTACCACTAGAACCTCAAGTCCGAAATTTCCGTTGCTAAGCGGGACGGTGGATAAAGGGAGTCCTTTCCCGCCACATTTGATAAGCTGTCATTAAGTTAGTTAACCGGTCGTTATGTGAGTTCAGCTTTCCCCCATTGACTTGGCTTGTCCAAAGGTCGGCAAAGAGGATTATCACATGACCCGCTGCAACCGTCGTAAGTACATGCCAGTTTCCAAGTGTCTGAATTTTAATCGCGTGACCCACGGGGAGGCTGCGACGGTCGTAAGCGCGGAAAAAATGGTCCTATCCTGCTTTTTTCAAGGCCATTGTGACTTCGGACCGTCACTAAATGAACGGTCGTTAAGCCGAGGACTACCTGTATCATAGGAAAGCCATCTCCTTTCTCCCAACCGTGGAAGAGTTCAGCGAACCCTCCGAGGCCATGTGCTTCTCCGACAGGGAAGACTCGTTTTGTGACCGACAGACGTCAGATTGCAGGAAGCCGTGAAGGATCGGCGTTTCCTGAAGGCTCACCGCACTTTACAGTTAGTCCTCAACTTATGACCACAACAGAGCCCAAAATTTCTGCCGTGAAGCGAGACATTGGTTAAGTGAGTTTCGCCTCGCCTTACGACATTCCTTGCCACGGTCGTTAAGTGAATCACTGCAGTTGCTAAATTAGCGACACGGCTGTTAAGCAAACCCGGCTTCTTCCCCGTTGACTTGGTTGGTCGGAAGGTCGCAAAAGGGGATCACGTGACCCCCCCCCAAGGGACGCTGCGACTGTCGTAAATATGAGTCGGTTGCCAAACATCTGAATTTGGATCCCGTGATCATGGTCTGCAACGGTCGTTAAGTGTGAAAAAGGGTCCCAAGTCGCTATTTTCAGTCCCGTCGTAACTTGGAATGGTCACTAAATGAACCGTGGTAAGTCGGGGACTATCTGTATTAAGAACTCTGCGCCTTGTCATGCACTGAGGGGACGGACTGGCCAAAGGCACGCCAACAACCGGTCATGCCAGGTAGGCTTGCATCCATTTTCATGGGTGGTCGTGAGGGGTCCATCCCTGGAGGCTTTCAAGAAGAGACTGGACAGCCCCTTGTCTGGAATGGCACAGGGTCCCCTGTTCGAGCAGGGGGTTGGACTAGATGACCTCCGAGGTACCTTCCAGCTCTGTTATTATGTTAGTCTCCAATCCCTGATCAATTAATCAGTGGAACAACTTGCCTCCAGAAGTT
>NC_138207.1:2267464-2427464 GCF_964194415.1 Vipera berus
AAGAGTTTTCATATTTTGCAAGGAAAAGCAAAATGGGAGACCCACTTTGGACTTCCGACAAGCCAGGATTGGTCTCCGCTCTACTCCTGGATCCTTGCACACATGTGAAGAAGCACATACGTCCCTTAAGTCCAGATTGGTCCAAAGATGGAGGATGTCCAAGTTGCCACAACATTAAAAAAAAAAAAAGATGTTGAGACTCTTTAGAACACGGGTCTTCAAACTTGGGAACTTTAAGACTCGTGGACTTCAACTCCCAGAATTCCCCAGCCAGCTGGCTAGGGAATTCTGGGAGTTGAAGTCCACGAGTCTTAAAGTTCCCAAGTTTGAAGACCCCCCCTGCAGAGAAGAGCAACAAAGACGATTAAGGGACTGGAGGCTAAGACGCACGAAGAACAGCAGCAGGAATTGGTTCCAGCTAGTCCCCTGACAAAGTTACAGCATCACTGGGAAAAGTGACCTACGACCGTTTTTCACCCTTATGACCACTGCAGTATCTCTACAGTCACGCGATGAAAAGTCAGACGCTTGGCAAATGACTCCTCTTTATGACGGTCGTAGCGTCCCGGGGGGGTGTGTGTCACGCGATCCCCTTTTACGACCTTCTGACAAACAAAGTCGATGGGGGAAGCCGGATTCACTTAACAACCGTGTTGCTAACTGAAACACTGCAGTGATTCGCTTAACGACCATCTGCCAGGAAGGTCGTAAAAGGGGGCAAAACCAACTTAACTGTCTCGCTTAGCAACATAAATTTTGGGCTCGACTGTGGTCGTAAGTCGAGGACTACCCGTATATCAAGGAGAGAAGCAACCTGGAACTAAGGAGGAATTTCCTGACAGTGAGGACAATTAACCAGTGGAACTCCTTGCCTCCAGAAGCGGTGAATGCTCCAGCACTGGACGTTTTTAAGAAGAGATTGGACAGTCATTTGCCTGAAATGGTATAGGGTTTCCTGCCTGAGCAGGGGGTAGGACTAGATGACCTCCAAGATCCCTTCCAACTTTATTATTATTATTATTATTATTATTATTATTATTATTATTATTATTATTATTATATTATCTAATGAAGAGAAGGACGTGTGGGGGTGACACGGTGGCATCTTCCAATACTTGGGGGGCTGCCACGAAGAAGAGGGGGGTTTCCACCTATTCTCCAAAGCACCTTGAAAGCAGAAGAAGCAACTTTTTTCAGCGCTGTTACAAGTGCAAACGGTCACTAAAAAAGTGGTCGTAAGTCAAGGACTGCATGTTCCCAGAAAAGCACAGAGACATCTCAATCGGACGACGAGCAACGGCATTTCCTACTAGCGAATCAAATACACAGCCCAAGTGGGTCCACTTACCGACTGGATCTGTCTTGTCAGTTGGGTGAGGATGCAGCCTGGGTAGGTGTCCCCTTCCTCAAGCCACCCAGTTGGGGGTCCCTCTCGCAGCCCTGGGGAGCGGGGGGGGGGGAGAGAGAGAAACGGTGTCTGAACACACAACTCTAAAGCTAAAAGTGCCATCCGAAAGCAACTGGTTGGGGAATTCTGGGAGTTTTGACGTCCGCCTCTCTTTCGCACGCAATCCTGGAGAAATTCACAAGAAGGGTGGTGCAAAGGGCGAGGAATTCACCAGCTGTTGGGGAATTCTGGGAGTTGAAGTCCACCCCTCCTTTGCACGAAATCCTGGAGAAATTCGCAAGGAGGGTGGTGCAAAGGGGAGGGAGAATTCCCGGAAGCCTGGCACTCTGACAAATTGGCCCACCATAGACGGTGGCAAGGAAGACAATCCACGGGCCAAAGAGGGGACAAAAAAGACACAAACACCAGCAACCCCAACTCCTCACCAGCAACCGGCCCCTGGATGAGCAGCGATTTAACTCCAAGGTGAACCTCAGACCAAGAGTCCAGAAGGAAACGATACGCCAATCAAGAAAGTGCACAGACAAGCTAATAGTAAACAGCCAAATCAAAAATCACCAAGACGACTTCCATCAAAAATGACAGGGCAAGCCACTAGACTAGAGGACAAAGTGAGAACAAAGCCCCCTCCCCACTTGCACTGATGGGGTTCCCTAGTGGGGTCTGCAAGGAAACCACCAGCCTCAGACAGCACCAAAACCCCCACAGTCGTCGTCCTCCTCCTCCTCCTCACACACCATCCCCTTCAAGCACTGGTGATGTTCCCTAGTTGGGTCATGAAAGGTCTGCAAGGAAACCACCCAGCTCAGAGAGCAGCAAGGACCCCACAGTCCTCCTCCTCCTCCCCCTCCTCCTTTTCTCTGCAAAGCCCCTTCCCTTCTAGCACTGATGAAGTTATCTAGTTGGGTCATGAAAGGTCTGCAAGGAAACCACCCAGCTCAGAGAGCATCAAGGACTTCCCAGTCCTCCTCCTCCTCCTCCTCCTCCTCCTCCTCCTCCTCCTCCTCCTCCTCCTCCCTTCTAGCACTGATGATGTTCCCTAGTTGGGTCATGAAAGGTCTGCAAGGAAACCACCCAGCTCAGAGAGCAGCAAGGACCACACAGTCCTCCTCCTCCCCCTCCTCCTTTTCTCTGCAAAGCCCCTTCCCTTCTAGCACTGATGAAGTTATCTAGTTGGGTCATGAAAGGTCTGCAAGGAAACCACCCAGCTCAGAGAGCATCAAGGACTTCCCAGTCCTCCCCCTCCTCCTCCTCCTCCTCCTCCTCCTCCTCCTCCTCCTCCTCCTCCTCCTCCTCCCTTCTAGCACTGATGATGTTCCCTAGTTGGGTCATGAAAGGTCTGCAAGGAAACCACCCAGCTCAGAGAGCACCCAGGACTGCTTATTTGAACCCTGAGCTACGAAGATTCTCCTTGAAAGCGACAATCCCACGTTCTGTCTCATTGGTTGATTTGAGGCCAATAAATGCACCCACCTCCCTTCCCTTCCCAAGGGAGTTTTGCGCACCCCATGTCCAACAGCCAAAAAAAGGGGATGGCAATCCTGGCGATTGGCCCAGAGTCACCCAGCTGGCTTTCGTGCCTAAGGCGGAACTAGAACTCATCGTCTCCTGGCGATTGGCCCAAAGTCACCCAGCCGGCTTTCATGCCTAAGGCGGGACTAGAACTCATCGTCTCCTGGCGATTGGCCCAAAGTCACCCAGCCGGCTTTCGTGCCTAAGGCGGGACTAGAACTCACCGTCTCCTGGCAATTGGCCCAAAGTCACCCAGCCGGCTTTCATGCCTAAGGCGGGACTAGAACTCACCGTCTCCTGGCGATTGGCCCAAAGTCACCCAGCCGTCTTTCGTGCCTAAGGCGGGACTAGAACTTTCCGTCTCCTGGTGATTGGCCCAAAGTCACCCAGCCGGCTTTCATGCCTAAGGCGGGACTAGAACTCATCGTCTCCTGGCGATTGGCCCAAAGTCACCCAGCCGGCTTTCATGCCTAAGGCGGGCCTAGAATTCCCCATCGCCCAGTTTCTAGTCTTGTGTTTTAACCCCAACCTTTCCCAGCCAGCTTATGAAAAGACAAGACATTGGGAGAGGCTGCATTCCCTTAGTCAGCGTGTGATTTCCCTTAACAACTGCAGCGCTTCGCTTAACAACGGTGCAAATAGCCCATAAGATTGGAGGCGACTCACTTAACAACCACCTTAAAGCTTCTGGCCCCCGTTGTGTCCGTAGGCCTAGAAGCAGCTGTCTAAATAGCAACGCAGCCCTCCTGCCCTTTTCCAAGGGTTGTCTTTGAGCAAGGGGTGCCTTTGAACCCTCGGATCCTTGGCAAGTCAGCCAAACCTTTTTTTTTTTGCACCGGTTTTAAATGTGCATTTAAAAAAACAACAACCACAGTGAAATAAACCTAACTATAAATGGCTTGAGAAGCCTTTGGCAAAGCCGGGGAGGGGGTCCAAATCTGTGACATTTTAGGAAAAACTCCCAACCTTGTGAAGTTGTTTCACAGCAAAGAAAGCGGCCTGGCTTTGGGATTTTTAAGTGGGGGAGGGGGCTGAACGGAACTGTGGCTTGTGAATCACCCAGCAGGCTGGACTGGATGATCTCTAGAGACCCTTCCAGGTCCTCCTGAGTTTCTATGCTGGTAAAAAGAAAAAAAGTCAAATAAATCCTGTCCATCGGAAGGGCACAAATTCAACCGGAAGATCTTGCAAGAGGAAACCAGGATTCCACCTTTTTTATATATATAGGGTTTCCTGCCTGAGCAAGGGGGTTGGACTAGATGACCTCCAAGGCCCCTTCCAAATACTTATTACTATTATGATTGATTGATTGATTGATTGATTGATTGATTGATTGATTGATTGAACTTATATACCGCCCTTCTCCCGTAGGACCCAGGGCGGTTCACAAGGCAATTAAAACATTACAATTCAAAAAGTTAATAACAATTAAAATAGATTAAATTATCCTTCATTAAAAAACTAAAACCCCTATAACTCTGATTAAAAAACCCAATTACAATAAGTTAAAAATTAAAAATTCTCTGTCCTGGCCGGAAAGCTCAAAGAGCCAGGTCTTCAGGTCCCGGCGGAACGAACAAAAATCTGGGGCAGTCCTAAGCTCCGCGGGCAGCTGGTTCCACAGGGCAGGCGCGCCCACAGAGAAGGCCCTCCCCCTGGGTGTTACCCGCCGGCAATCTTTTACCGGCGGCACCCTGAGAAGACCCTCCCTGTGGGAGCGCACTGGACGAAGGGAGCTTGATGCCGGCAGCAGGTGTTCCCTCAGATATCCCGGACCCAAGCAATTTAGGGCTTTATAGGTCATCACCAGCACCTTGAATCTCATTTAATATGATATATGGATTAGATTTTTATCCTGCCTTATACAAGCAGCCCTCAACTTACGGCCACAATGTGGCCCGAAATTTCCATTGCTAAGTGAGACGTGGATTAAGTGAGTTTTAATTTAATTTAATTTAATTTAATTTTAATTTAATTTTATTAGATTTATATACCGCCCTTTCCCGAAGGACTCAGGGCGGTTTACAGGGCATTTTAAAATCACACCAATACAAAATACAAAAGTTAAAAGACAATTAAAAAGATTAAATTATCCCTGAAAATAAAACCCCAGTTAAAATTCTCAGCCTTGGTCAGAGAGCTCAAAGAGCCAAGTCTTAAGGTCCCGGCGGAATGAACGGAGGTCGGGGGCAGTCCTCAGCTCTACAGGCAGCTGGTTCCAAAGGGCAGGCGCACCCACTGAGAAGGCCCTCCCCCTGGGTGTTATCCGCCGGCAATCTTTTACCGGCGGCACCCTGAGAAGACCCTCCCTGTGGGAGCGCACTGGACGAAGGGAGCTTGATGCTGGCAGCAGGTATTCCCTCAGATAACCCGGACCCAAGCCATGTAGGGCTTTATAGGTCATCACCAGCACCTTGAATCTCACCCGGAGGGCAACCGGGAGCCAATGCAGCTCGCGGAGTAGAGGTGTTACATGGGAGTATCGGGAAACCCCCATCACAACTCGCACGGCCGCATTCTGCACCAGCTGAAGCCTCCGAGTGGTCCTCAAGGGCAGCCCCATGTAGAGAGCGTTGCAGTAGTCTAAACGGGAGGTCACGAGCGCACGAGTGACTGTGCGTAGGGCATCTCGGTCCAGGTAGGGTCGCAACTGGCGCACCAGGCGAACCTGGGCAAAAGCCCCCCTGGTCACGGCTCCTATGTGGTCTTCAAAATTGAGCCGTGAGTCCAGGAGGACGCCCAAGTTGCGAGCCCTATCAACGGGGGGGGGGGGGGGGGTTTGCCCCATTTTACGACCTTTCCTGCCACAGCTGATAAGTGAATTGCTGCAGGTATTAAGTTCATAGTACCATTGTTCAGAGAATCCGTTTTCCCCCTTGGCTTTGCCAAGAAAAGAGAGATAATAATAATAATAATAATAATAATAATAATAATAATAATAATAATAATAATAATAATAATAACAACAACAACAACAACAATAACAACAACAACAACAACAACAACAAGTTGGAAGGGACCTTGGAGGTCATCTAGTCCAACCCCCTGCTAAGGCAGGAAACCCTATACCATTTCAGACAAATGACTGTCCAGATTCCTCTGAAACAGTCACAAAAGCATTGCAAGCAGTTTGTTATTCAAGTCAAGCATGAGCAGCTGACTTTGCACATGCTTTTCATGCGCTCCAAAGATGCTTTTTTCCCAAAAGCCAATTGCACTCCTTTGTTAGTGCCTTTTCATCTAACGAAGAGAAGACCAGGCGTAAAATGATAGCATCCTTCCAATATCCCAAGGGCTGCCCCAAAGAAGAGGGAGTCAAGCTATTCTCCAAAGCGCCCGAAGGCAGGACATGAAGCAATGGATGGAAATTAATCAAGGAGAGAAGCAATCTAGAACTAAGGAGAAACTTCCTGACAGTTAGAACAATTAACCAGTGGAACAACCTGCCTCCAGAAGCTGTGAATGCTCCCACACTGGAAGTTTTTGAGAGGAGACTGGACAGCCATTTGCCTAAATGGTATAGTGTTTCCTGCCTGAGCAGTGGGTTGGACTAGATGACCTCCAAGGTCCCTTCCAACTCTTCTGTTATTCTCTTAAATAAAAGGATCCCTATTTGGGCTAGCAGGACTCCTCTGTTAAAAGATAACTGAAAAGGGAAGAATTAAATGGAGTTAGTAGAGATGGCAAAATTGACTCTTTTAACTAGAGCAGGGGGTCTTTTGAAACTTGGTCCTTTTATGACTTGTGGACTTCAACTCCCAGAATTCCTCAGCCAGCATGCCTCACTGAGGAATTCTGGGAGTTGAAGTCCACAAGTCATAAAAGGGCCAAGTTTGAAGACCCCTGAATTAGAGGAAAAAAATAGTCCTTGTCTTACAACCAAAACTGGCAACAGAATTTTCATTGCTGATCAAGGTACTGTAGTTGTTAAATTAGCCAAGCCTGATTTTATGACCTTTTTGCCACAGTTGTTAAGTGAATCACACAGCTGTGAAGCAAATTAAGGAGAAACCTCCTGACAGTGAGACCGATTAACCAGTGGAACTTCTTGCCTCCAGAAGTCAAGCTTTCCTCCAAAGTGCCTGAAGGCAGGACAAGAAGCAACGGATGGAAACTAATCAAGGAGAGAAGCAACCTGGAACTAAGGAGGAATTTCTGAACACGGAGAACAATTAACAAGCGGAACTGCTTGCCACCAGGTGTGGGTGCTCCATCACTGGAGATTTTCAAGAAAGGACTGGACAGCCATTTGTCTGAAATGGTATAGGGTCTCCTGCTTTGAGCAGGGGGTTGGACTAGAAGACCTCCAAGGTCCCTTCCAACTGTGTTATTCTGTTCTATTCTATTCTATTCTATTCCTCATTATTCTATTCTATTCTATTCCTCATTATTCTATTCTATTCTATTCTATTCTATTCTATTCTATTCTATTCTATTCTATTCCTCATTATTCTATTCTATTCTATTCTATTCTATTCTATTCTATTCTATTCTATTCCTCATTATTCTATTCTATTCTATTCTATTCTATTCTATTCTATTCATTATTCTATTCTATTCTATTCTATTCTATTCCTCATTATTCTATTCTATTCTATTCTATTCTATTCTATTCTATTCTATTCTATTCTATTCTATTCTATTCTATTCTATTCTATTCATTATTCTATTCTATTCTATTCCTCATTATTCTATTCTATTCTATTCTATTCTATTCTATTCCTCATTATTCTATTCTATTCTATTCTATTCTATTCTATTCTATTCTATTCCTCATTATTCTATTCTATTCTATTCTATTCTATTCTATTCTATTCTATTCTATTCTATTCTATTCTATTCTATTCTATTCTATTCTATTCTATTCTATTCCTCATTATTCTATTCTATTCTATTCTATTCTATTCTATTCTATTCTATTCTATTCATTATTCTATTCTATTCTATTCTATTCTATTCCTCATTATTCTATTCTATTCTATTCTATTCTATTCTATTCTATTCATTATTCTATTCTATTCTATTCCTCATTATTCTATTCTATTCTATTCTATTCTATTCTATTCTATTCTATTCTATTCTATTCTACTCTACTCTACTCTACTCTACTCTACTCTACTCTACTCTACTCTACTCTACTCTATTCAATAAATAAATAAATAAATTTGCCCAAACAAATTCGTCCTGATATGAATGCACATCAGGAGATTAGCACTCCCAGTCTCGGATCCCATCTTCATACCCTCAGTGGCACCACCCTCCCTCAGTCTGAAGAGTCATAACTGATGCCAGGTTTCCCTTTAGTTTTCATAGTTTTTTTAATATTTTTTTCCATTTGCAGTCACGGCTCTCTCTCTGCCCCTGGGATGAAAACATCGTCTGGCTATGCGGCCTGCAGATCCTGGAAAGAGATTGTGTGGCTACTTCAACACTGGAGGTTTTCAAGAAGGGACCCAGACAGGCAGGCCTTTGACTGAATTGGTACAGGGTTTTCTGCTTGAGCAGGGGGCTGGACTAGAAGACCTCCAGGGTCCCTTCCAACTCTTGTTATTCTATATTCTGGAACTAAGGAGAGATTTCCCGACAGGAGGACAATTAAATAATGGAACTGGTTGCTTCCAGAAATCGTGGGCGCGCCATCACTCGAGGTTTTTAAGAAGAGACTTGTGTAGGGCCGTGGTGGCGAATCTGTGGCACGGGTGCCACAGGTGGCACACAGAGCCCTCTCTGTGGGCACGCGCACTGTCGCCCCAGTCCTAGGCCTTCAGCCGGGTTTTATAAAACCTTTTTGCTTTAGGCCTCCGCCACCATGTGCAAAATAAAACAAAAAGATTCAGTCAATCAATTTCAACTTCTCGTGGGGAAAAAAAGATCTTGCAAAGTTGGAATTGATTGATTGAACTTTTTAGTCCCACCCAGTCTCCCTTTACCACTGCAGCCATGCCCACCCAATGGGCCACAACCATCCAATGGGCCACGCCCACCCGGCACCCGACGACACATTAGGTTTTGGGTTCCAGTTTGGGCACTCGGTCTCTAAAAGGTTCGCCATCACTGGTATAGGGGTCTCCTGCATGAGCAGAGGGCTGGACTAGATGACCTCCAAAGATCCTTCCAGCTCTGTTATTCTGTGCAAACGGCCAGGGAGGGAATGCGCAGCCTGTTACGAATGCCGAGCGCATGCTGACACAGCTGGAGCTTCGCAAGTGTGCAAAGCGGCGACGAACTTTGGAGAAAGCCCCATATTAGGGCATTGAGCCTTGCAGGAGAAAATCTTCCCGGTGCAAAATGAAGCAATCCTGTTCCAAGCATTCCATTCTTCCTCTCTCTCTGAGGCCTTTTGCCAGTGTGTGTTGCACACATGTGGGAAACGTGTGTGCATGTGTGTCTGTGTCTCTGCCCTTGGAAGGGAGGGGTCCGGATGCGTTCGGTCCTTGGACCTGGCCTGCAGTTAGTCCTCGACTTTACAGCACTGCGCTTACTGACCAATCCGTTACAACAGCACGGGAAAAAAGTGACTGCTGACCCTTTTTCACACTTACGTCCGTTCCCCCCCGCGGTCACGTGATTTACATTCGGGATGCTTGGCAACTGGCTCGTATTTATGACGAGTCGCAGCATCTCCCGGGGGGGGGAAGGGGTGTGTGTCACGCCCTTTTGCGACCTTCTGAAAAGAAAAGCCGACGGGGAAAGCTTAAGAAACCCTTTTGCTCACTTCACAACTGCAGTGATTCGCTTAAGGACTGTGGCAAGAAAAATCGCCAAGTGGGGCACACTTCACTCAAGAAACGTCTCACTTAGCAACGGAAATTTGGGACTGGGTTGTGGTCCGAAGGACTGCCCGTAAATTAACCAGCGGAACTCCTTGCCTCCAGAAGCAGTGAATGCTCCGACACTGGAAGTTTTTAAGAAGAGACTGGACAGCCATTTCTCTGAAATGGGATAGGGCAGGGGTAGGCAACCTTGGCTCTTTTATGACTGGTGGACTTCAACTCCCAGAGTTCCTGAGCCAGCCACGCTGAGGGAAAAGAGAGAGGTTTCCAAGCTGAGCCATGCTGGCTCAGGAATTCTGGGAGTTGAAGTCCACAAGTCATAAAAGGGCCAAGGTTGCCTACCCCTGGTATAAACTAATAAAGTCTACATTCATTAACATTAATTATGCTTTCATATCTTCCTCTAACTCAGGGGTCTTCGAACTTGGCCCTTATATGACTCATGGACTTCAACTCCCAGAATTCCTGAGCCAGCCATGCTGAGGGGAAAGGGAGAGGTTTCCAAGCTGAGCCATGCTGGCTCAGGAATTCTGGGAGTTGAAGTCCACGAGTCATAAAAGAGCCAATTTTGAAGACCCTTAGGGGAACATATGAAAGCATAATTAATGTTAATTAATGTAGACTTTATTAGTTTAGAGCAGGGGTAGGCAACCTTGGCTCTTTTATGACTGGTGGACTTCAACTCCCAGAGTTCCTGAGCCAGCCACGCTGAGGGAAAAGAGAGAGGTTTCCAAGCTGAGCCATGCTGGCTCAGGAATTCTGGGAGTTGAAGTCCACGAGTCATAAAAGAGCCAAGGTTGCCTACCCCTGGTATAGGGTTTCCTGCCTGAGCAGGGGGTTGGACTAGATGACCTCCAAGGTCCCTTTCAGCTCTGTTCTGATTGATTGATTGACGACTATCAGTATGCATCAACACACACACACACACACACACACACACAAACACACTGCATCTTCTCAGCACTCCTGAATTCCTAGCATATTTCCATCCAAAATCCACTTTCCCCCCCCCAGCCCCCCTCCTCCCCCCCCCAGCAATCCAAGCATTCCAGTTTCCGCCCAGCTCTGATTTCCGTTTCCGTTTGCAAGAGGAAAGGAGCAAACCAGGACAGAAGGCCAAACACAAAACAACAACAAAAAAAACAAAACACCAACCCAAACCAAAACAATCCAACATCATGTTTTAAAATCCATCAACCGCAAAGAGGCCGAGATTTTTTCCGGGCCACTAAGCCAGGATGAGTTGGGCCTGCCACCGCCTCTTTTACCCGTTCAGCAGGATTTGCAAGTTATTATATATATTTTTTCCCCTCTCGTTTGTGTTTTGACGGAGATTTATTATAAGGTAAAATCTGGTGAAAATAAAGATTTTTTAAAGGAGGAGGGGGGAGTGCAGAATGAAAAAAAGAGGAAAGAAAACAACAACGACAACACAAAACATGCTGGCTTCCCAATCTTTCCAGAACAAGGCCATTCATTCAGTGACCGTAATTGAGAAAAGTGGCTTAGGTCTGGTCCTCAGACATACGACCGGCGACGTTCCTCACGGTCACGAGCACAAAATGTAAGGCGCTTGGCCACTGGGGTGTATTTACAACGGTTCCAGCATGCCAGAGTGACATGGCCGTCATCTGGCTTCCACCACAAAGCAGGACTTGCTTAATGATCACATGATGGACTTCAAACAGGGGTCTTCAAACTTGGCCCTTTTATGACTGGCGGACTTCAACTCCCAGAATTCCTCAGCCAGGATGGGGGAACTATGGCCCCTTCATGACTCATGGAATTCAACTCCCAGAATTCCTGAGCAAGCATGGGGGAACTATGGCCCCTTCATGACTTGTGGACTTCAACTCCCAGAATTCCTGAGCCAACATGGGGGAACTAAGCCCCTTCATGACTCGCGGACTTCAACTCCCAGAATTCCTGAGCCAGCATGGGGGAACTATGGCCCCTTCATGACTTGTGGACTTCAACTCCCAGAATTCCTGAGCCAGCATGGGGGAACTAAGCCCCTTCATGACTTGCGGAGTTCAACTCCCAGAATTCCTGAGCCAGCATGGGGGAACTAAGCCCCTTCATGACTTGCGGAGTTCAACTCCCAGAATTCCTCAGCCAGCATGGAGGAACTATGGCCCCTTCATGACTTGAGGAATTCAACTCCCAGAATTCCTCAGCCAGCGTGGGGGAACTATGGCCCCCTCATGACTCGTGGACTTCAACTCCCAGAATTCCTGAGCCAGCATGGGGGAACTATGGCCCCCTCATGACTCGCGGACTTCAACTCCCAGAATTCCTGAGCCAGCATGGGGGAACTATGGCCCCCTCATGACTCGCGGACTTCAACTCCCAGAATTCCTGAGCCAACATGGGGGAACTAAGCCCCTTCATGACTTGCGGAGTTCAACTCCCAGAATTCCTGAGTCAGCATGGAGGAACTATGGCCCCTTCATGACTTGCGGAGTTCAACTCCCAGAATTCCTCAGCCAGCATGGAGGAACTATGGCCCCTTCATGACTTGAGGAATTCAACTCCCAGAATTCCTGAGCCAGCATGGGGGAACTATGGCCCCTTCATGACTTGAGGAATTCAACTCCCAGAATTCCTCAGCCAGCGTGGGGGAACTATGGCCCCCTCATGACTCGTGGACTTCAACTCCCAGAATTCCTGAGCCAGCATGGGGGAACTATGGCCCCCTCATGACTCGCGGACTTCAACTCCCAGAATTCCTGAGCCAACATGGGGGAACTAAGCCCCTTCATGACTTGCGGAGTTCAACTCCCAGAATTCCTGAGTCAGCATGGGGAAACTAAGCCCCTTCATGACTTGCGGAGTTCAACTCCCAGAATTCCTCAGCCAGCATGGAGGAACTATGGCCCCTTCATGACTTGAGGAATTCAACTCCCAGAATTCCTCAGCCAGCGTGGGGGAACTATGGCCCCTTCATGACTTGCGGAGTTCAACTCCCAGAATTCCTGAGCCAGCATGGGGGAACTATGGCCCCTTCATGACTTGAGGAATTCAACTCCCAGAATTCCTCAGCCAGCGTGGGGGAACTATGGCCCCCTCATGACTCGTGGACTTCAACTCCCAGAATTCCTGAGCCAGCATGGGGGAACTAAGCCCCTTCATGACTTGCGGAGTTCAACTCCCAGAATTCCTGAGTCAGCATGGAGGAACTAAGCCCCTTCATGACTAGTGGACTTCAACTCCCAGAATTCCTCAGCTAGCCTGGCTGAGGAATTCTGGGAGTTGAAGTCCACAAGTCATAAAAAGGCCAACTTTGAAAACCCCTGGTTTAAAACAACCCCGGCAAAAATACATAAAATTCGGCACGACTCAATTAACAACCGTCTTGCTTAGCAATGGAAATTGTGCCCCCCCAATGGTGGTCATGTAGGTCAAGGACTGCTAGTATGTGGACATAACTGGTTTGGGAACCTGGCCAAGCATGTTGTGTGAATGCAACCACAACAGACGCAGATTCCTTCCTCGTGGGGTGCCCGTCTCAATTCTAGGGGTAGAATCCGGCTCTTCTGATATTTGGGGAGGGGGTGAGGAATTAGGAAACTATCAAGCCAGCATTGGAGATCAGGATTCTGCCCCCCACCCCTTAAGTTCCCACTCTTGGCTGGAACATCCCCAAATCGTGTCTGGCCTGAATTAACCATGTTGTAAGTGGTTAGGTAGGTGGGTGTGTAGACACGTACAGATTGTCCTCGATTTACAACAGTTTGTGTAGTGACCGTTTGTAGTTACGACGACACGTAAAGTTTTTCCACACTTACGACCGTCGCAGCATTCCCCCAGGGTCACGTGATCAAAATTCAATATGCTTGGTGGCTGACTCATATTTATGACGGTTGCAGTGTCCCGGAGGGGGTGTGTGTCACGTGATCCCCTTTGACGACCTTCTGACAAGCAAAGTCAGTGAGGAAGGCAGGTTCACTTAACGACTGTGTGACCCATTTAACAACTGCAGTGATTCACTTACCAAACAAGGTCGTAAGATGGGGCAAAATTCACTTAACAAATGTCTCACGCAGCAACAGAAATGTTGGGCTCGATTATGATCGTAAGTCAAGGACAACCTGTATGTAGGCGGCTGAGTGGATAAGTGTGGATGAGTGGTGGGTGGGTGGATAAGTGGGTGGGTGGGTAAGTAAGACAGCTGGGTAGGTAAGTAGGTAGCTTAGGAAGGCAGGTAGGTAGGCAGGTGAGTGGGTGAATAGGTAAGGAGCTAGGAAAGTGGATGGGCAGGTAGGTGGGTAGGTAGGCGGGCAGGTAAGTAGATAGGCAGGCGGGCAGGTAAGTAGCTAGGCAGGTGGGCAGATGAGCAGATAAGTAGCTAGGCAGCTGGGTAGGTGAAGACAGGCAGGTGGGCAGATGATAGGCAGGTGAGCAGGTAAGTAGACCGGCAGGTGGTGAGATGGGCAGGTAAGTAGACAGGCAGGTGGGCAGATAGGTAGACAGACAGGTGGGTGGGTGAATAGGTAGGGAACTAGGCAAGTGGAGGGGCAGGTAGGTGAGTGGACAGGTTGGCCGGTAGTTGGGTAGGTAGGCATGTAGGCAGATGGGCAGGTAGGTAGATGAGTGAGTAGGTAAGTAGATAGGGGGTCAGCTAGGAAGCTAAGTGGCTGGACAGGTAGCGGGTGGGTGGGTAGGTAGGTAAACGACAGGCTATTTCCAGTCCAACTGCCTTCGCACGGCGCTAGTCCCCAACGTCTCCCGTTTGCTCCTCCTCCTCCTCCCCGCCTTGCCTCCGCTCCCTGCCCGAGGGGAAGAAGGGCAGGGCAGCCCCAGCGCTGGGCAGAGCCGCGGGTGGGGTGGGGGCTTGTCCGTGGGGAGCCCCTTCCCGCCGCTGCGGGGAGGGGGGCGACCCGAGGGGTGCAGGGGGGAGGGGCGCTCCAGGAGGGCCAGCCCTGCCACCGCCCCCCCTCCTCCTCCGCCCCGCAGCCCGGAGCGCCCCCCACCCCCCCACCCCCGCTTAACCAGCAGCCCCTCCCGGAGAGAGCCGCCAGCCCCCCCTCCCTCCCCCCTCCCCGCCCGCGGAGGGGCTCAGGCCCCGCGCCCCGCTCCGGCTCCGCAGGGCGAGGATCTGCAAGCGGGCGCCCGCCGCTCGCCCGCGCGTACGGTGGGAGGAGACGCGCCCGTACCTGCGCCGGGCGGAGGTGGCTGCGGGGCCCGGGGAGCCTCGGGCGGCGACGCGGCGACGCGGCGGCGGCGGCAGCCGAGAAGGAGGAGCCGGGCGACGGCGGCGACGGCGGACGGGAGGGCGCCCGCAGCCTCCGCCCTGCCTCGCCGTCGCTCCGCCCGCGGGAAGGAGCTGGGTCGTCCCGAGAAGGCTCTGCCCGCTTCTGCAACCCGGCGCCCGCCGGAGGCGCCTTGCCTTCGCGCTGCTCTTGCTCCCCGCCGTTGCTGGGAACGATAGGCTCGGTAGTCTCCCCCCCTCTTCCCCGCCCCCCCCCCGGGAGGCTGGTCTGCAGGGGTGCCGAGCTGCTGTCTTGTCTGCTCCCCGGTGAGATTCGGGGCGCAGCTTTTTGCAGCTCTCTTCTTTCCCTTGGAAGACGTTTCCCTTCTCCTCCCAGAAGCTTCTTCGGCTCTGACCGGATGGTGGGGAGTGGAAGGTTTTATACTCCTTGCAGACCGCTCGCTGGTCGTTTGCAAATGTCTAGTAGTTTATGTTTAGTGTAATTAAAAGGAGGATTAGGGGTGGCACGATAGCACTTTTCCAGTATTTGAGGGGCTGCCACAAAGAAGACGGGCTGGGGGGGGGGAGGTCACCTTATTCCCAAAGGACCAGAAGGCAGGACAGGAAGCGACGGATGGAAACTAATCAAGGAGAGAAGCAACCTGGAATTAAGGAACAATTAGTCAGTGGAACTTCTTGCCTCAAGAAGTCCAAGGTTCCTTCCAACTCTTATTATTCTATTCTATTCTATTCTATTCTATTCTATTCTATTCTATTCTATTCTATTCTATTCTATTCTATTCTATTCTATTCCAATTCTATTCCATTCCATTCCATTCCATTCCATTCCATTCCATTCCATTCCATTCTATTCTATTCTATTCTATTCTATTCTATTCCCATAATTTTCTATTCTATTCTATTCTATTCTATTCTATTCTATTCTATTCTATTCTATTCTATTCTATTCTATTCTATTCTATTCTATTCTATTCTATTCTATTCTATTCCCATAATTTTCTATTCTATTCTATTCTATTCTATTCTATTCTATTCTATTCTATTCTATTCTATTCTATTCTATTCTATTCTATTCTATTCTATTCTATTCTATTCTATTCTATTCTATTCTATTCTACTCTACTCTACTCTACTCTACTCTACTTTTAATGAAAGACTGGATATTCACCTGTGTGAGACCGTATAGGTTATCCTGCTTGAACAAGGGGTTGGACTAGCTCAGGGCTTTTCAACCAGTGGTACGGGTACCACCCGTGGTACATTGGCACCTGGCAGGTGGTACGCGACCATCCTAGGAAAGTGGTAGTGGGGGAGGGGAATGAGCTGAACCGGTGGCAGCACCGCACAAGCCTGAGCGAGAGACGGCTGGAGCTGCAGGGCTGTCGGGGCTCAGCGGAAGCGCCGGGATCAGCGCCAGGATCCAGCTGGAGCTCAGCGCTAATCCTGGCGCTCCTGAGCCCAGAAGAAGCACTGATCAGCTGGAATGTTGCAGCATTTCCAGGGCCTTGTGATTTACATTCAGATGCTTGGCAACCGATTCATATTTATGACGGTCACAGTGTCCCAGGGTCATGTGAAGTGACCAAAAGCTGCTGCAACCACCCAGCAGAGAGGGGTGAAAATAAAAACCAAACACCCCCCACCCCACCCCCTCTGCCAATCCTCAACAGAAATGCTCACAACAATGAAAACCTCGGACAGGAGGAAGAACGCCGCCGGGAGGGCAGGCAGGTGTCTTGCTCGGCTGTGGCTTGGGGGGGGCTTTTTCAGTGCCATTATAACTTCAGTCACTAAGCGAACTGTTGTAAGTCGAGGACTACCTGTACTTTATCACTTTTTTTCCTTTTGTTTTTTTTGGTCATCAAGTTTTTGACACCTTGCTAGGCGACTGGTGGTCCTCGGATGTTGCCATATCCTAAAAGTGGTACAATGGGTGAAAAGGTTGAAAAGCCCTGGACTAGATGACCTACAGGGTCCCTTCCAGCTCCATTCTATTCTATTCTATTCTATTCTATTCTATTCTATTCTATTCTATTCTATTCTATTCTATTCTATTCTATTCTATTCTATTCTATTCCATTCCATTCCATTCCATTCCATTCCATTCCATTCCATTATTCTATTATTCTGTTCTAATCTATTCTATTCTATTCTATTCTATTCTATTCTATTCTATTCTATTCTATTCTATTCTATTCTATTCTATTCTATTCTATTCTATTCTATTCATTATTTCTATTCTATTCTATTCTATTCTATTCTATTCTATTCTATTCTATTCTATTCTATTCTATTCTATTCTATTCTATTCTATTCTATTCTATTCTATTCTAAATATAAATTCTTCCATTTCCCACTATCCAGTCAGAGCTGAAGAAGCTTCTTGGATGAGAAGCGAAACGTCTTCAAAGTCTAGTGGCGTCTTGCAAAAAGCACCTTTTGGTATCCCTTCCAGTTCTCTGAGAGGCAATCCTGTATCTGCAAAAAAAAAGCAGGGACTGAGGACATTCACATAGACAGCTTAACCGGGTCAGCTGAAGTCCTGACATTTGACCGCACCAACATCCTGCCATCTTGGTTAGTTTATGTTGGTGTCTTCACATCCTGGGCAAACCCATCTGATTCTTATTTAGGATGCCCTGCGTTATGTGAATGCAGAAACATGCAAAGTCAGGCCTGATAGCTCTAATTGGGGTCCCAGTTTGTTTTTACTATTGTTTTTCACTATTGTTCAATCTGTATACCTACCTTACTCTGTACACCGCCCCGAGTCCCTCGGGAGAAGGGCGGTTTATAAAAACAAACAAATAAATAAATAAATAAATAAAATAAATGTTACAGGTAGTTCGAATAGAGTAACAGACTTGGAAGGGACCTTAGGGTCTTCTAGTCCAACCCCGTGCTCGGTTTACGACCACAATCGGGATCAGAACATCAATTCATTAAGCAAGGCAGTTGTTCAGTGAGTTGCATCCAGTCTGACAACCTTTTCCCTGCTGTCATTAAACAGATCAGCACAATCATTAAGTGAGTCATGTGGTTCTTAACGTTCTACCTCTGACATTGCTTGTCAGAAGGTCACAAAAGGGGATCACATGACCCCGGGAGACACTCCAACTGTCATAAATGTGAATCAGTGGCCAAGCATCTGAATTTTGATCACGTGGCTGTGGGGGGGGGGTCACTGTAACGGTCATAAGTGTGAGGACTGGTTTTAAGACACCTGCTTCAGTGCCTTTATAACGTCGAACAGTAATTTGAATGAATGGTCCTCATTTGAGGACCTCCTGTACAGGTATTCCTCGACTTACGACCACAAGGCCAGAATTTATGTTGCTAAGTGAGAAATGTATTTATTTATTTTATTTTAATTCCATTTATATCCCGCCCTTCTCCGAAGACTCAGGGCGGCTTACAAGCTTAGCAGTAGCCTTCATTCTATGTATATGCCTGCTTATTAGGGCTTTCACACACACCCCAGCGGCATTATTACAAAGTCAGCTTAATTGCCCCCAACAATCTGGGTCCTCATTTTACCTACCTCGGAAGGATGGAAGGCTGAGTCAACCTTGCCCCATTGGAGGTTTTAGTGCCATGTTTGCTAAGTGAATCGCTGCTGTTGACCGGCTTAAAGCAGGGAGGCCATAGTGAGGGGGTCTTCAAACTTAGCCCTTTTATGACTTGCGGACTTCGATCCCCAGAATTCCTCAGCCAGTATGGGGGAACTGTGGCCCCTTTATGACTGGTGGACTTTAACTCCCAGAATTCCTCAGCCAGTGTGGGGAAACTATGGCCCCTTTATGACTTGCAGACTTCAACTCCCAGAATTCCTCAACCAGCATGGGGGAACTATGGTTCCTTTATGATTTGCAGACTTCAACTCCCATAATTCCTCAGCCAGCCTGGGGGAACTATGGCCCCTTCATGGCTTGCGGACTTCAACTCCCAGAATCCCTCAGTCAGCGTGCCTGGCTGAGGAATTCTGGGAGTTGAAGTCCACTAGTCATAAAAGGGCCAAGTTTGAAGACCCCTGAACTAGGGGATCTCTGAGGGGTTGTAAGGGGGACAATTGGTCATAAGTCACTTTTTTCAGTGCCGTTGTGATGTCAAACGGTCAGTAAACAAACCGTCGTAAGTTGAGGACTATTTGTCTTCCACCAGTCCCGCTTTTAAAGGCAGGGATGGAAAAGACTAGCTCCGAACTGGCAGGGAAACCTCGCCAGCACATTTTTCCATCCAGGCAGCGAGATGAACAAATGTGGCAGCTTGTTGGAACAGCAGCGATGTCGGCAGAAAGGGGGGTGGGTGAAAAATGTCCTTTCCCCCCTCTTTATTTTCCTTTTTGGCACCGGAGGAGATTGGACAATCTGTCGAGAGAAGAGAAGATTGCCACTTCCCTGAGCCAGAGGGAAGAGAGCGAAAACGGTAAAACTTTTCAGCAAATGGCGCTGCGAAAATTCCTACCAGCCGAAAAAGGAGTTGCTCGTTTCTGCCTGGTTTAAAAGATCTTTAGCAATGGCTCCTGTGCTGCGTTTTGGGGGACCCAGGTCCAGCCAAGGATCGTGGCTTTCCCCTGGTTGAAGAAGCACTATAGATAGTCCCTGACATACGACAAAAGTAAATTATTTATTTATTTATTTATTATTATTATTATTGTTATTGTTGTTGTTGTTGTTGTTATTGACAAATTTGCCATTAGTCAATTGCCAAAGGCGGCCTTACTAGGAACTGCTTCCATCCTGTGACGAGATCTGTAATACCATCAAACATCCACATCTGCCTATCCCGGGTCCTTGGGAAGGACTCCATAGGTAGACAAAAATGGCAAATGCAGTCTGAACATCTGGCTGACTGTGCGATGATTAATAATAATAACAATAATAATAACAACAACAATAATAATAATAACAATAATAACAACAACAATAAAATGTTGGAAGGGACTATAGAATAAAAAACAATACAATACAATAGGACAGAATAGAAATGAGAAGAGAAGAGAAGAAAAGAGAAGAGAAGAGAAGAGAATGTAATAGAATAAAAAGGTAAAGGTAAAGGTTCCCCCGCACGTGCGTGCTAGTCGTTTCCGACTCTAGGGGCCGGTGCTCATCTCCGTTTCAAAGCCGAAGAGCCAGCGCTTGTCCGAGGATGTCTCCGTGGTCATGTGGCCGGCATGACTAGGCGCCAAAGGCGCACGGAGCGCTGTTGCCTTCCCACCGTAGTGGTCCCTATTTTTCTACTTGCATTTTTACGTGCTTTCGAACTGCTAGGTTGGCAGAAGCTGGGACGAGGAACAGGCGCTCACTCTGCTACGCGGCACTCGGGATTCGACCCGCCAAATTGCCGACCTTCTGATCGACAAGCTCAGTGTCCTAACCCACTGAGCCACCGCGTCCCTATGTAATAGATTAGGACATAATAGAATAGAATGGAAATACAGAATAGAATAGAATAGAATAGAATAGAATAGAACAGAAAAAAGGAATAGAATACAACAGAACAGAACAGAACAGAACAGAACAGAACAGAACAGAACAGAACAGAATAGAATAGAATAGAATAGAATAGAATAGAATAGAATAGAATAGAATAACAGAGTTGGAAGGGACCTTGGAGGTCATCTAGTCCCTGCTCGGGCAGGAAATCCTATACCAATGATGGCGAACCTTTTAGAGACCGAGTGCCCAAACTACAACCCAAAACCCACTTATTTATTGTTGGGTGCCGGGTGGGTGTGGCCTGTTAGGTGGGCGTGGCCCTTGGGGGGGGGCTGGCTGTGGTGGTAATGGCACACTGGGTGGGACTAAAGAGTTCAATCAATCAATTCCAACTTTGCCAGATCTTTTTTTCCCCGCGAGAAGTTGAAATTGATTGAACCTTTTGGGGTTTTTTGCACATGGTGGTGGAGGCCTAAAGCAAAAAGCTTTTATAAAACCCAGCTGAAGGCCTGGGACTGGGTCGACGGCGCGCGTGCCCACAGAAAGGGCTCCATGTGCCACCTGTGGCATGTGTGCCATAGGTTCGCCACCACGGCCCTATACTATTACAGAAAAATGTCCAGTCTCTTCTTAAAAATCTCCAGTGATGGAGCACCCACAACTTCTGGAGGCAGGTTGTTCCCCTGGTTAATTGTCCTCACTGTGAGGACGTTTCTCCTTAGTTCCAGGTTGCTTCTCTCCTTGACGAGTTTCCATCCATCGCTGCTTCTTGTCTTGCCTTCGGGTAATTGAGCAAATATTTCCATTGGTAAGCCAGACAATTGTCAAGTGAGTTTTGCCCCATTTGGAGACCTTCCTCGCCACCGTCGTTAAGTGAGTCCCTGCAGCTGTCAAATGAGTAACATCATTGTTAAGTGAATCTCGCTTCCCCCGTTGACTTTGCTGCTCAGACGTTTGCAAAAGGAGATCACGTGACCCACCCCCCCCACCCAGGGAGGCTGCGACCATCATAAATATGACTCAGTTGCCAATATCTGAATTTTGATCACGTGACCACGGGGAACGGGGTAAGTGTGAAAAACAGTCATTAAGTCACTTGTTTCAGTGCCGCTGTAACTTTGAACGGTCACTCAGCGAACTGTTGTAAGCCGAGGAGTACTGTATGGGGCAGAGGTTTGCACCCCTCCACTGCAGCCCTCCGATTTTCCACCAAGTCAATCGCTGGTGTAACCCGATCGATTCCCTCTGCCCTGAAATTGGGAAAATGCGACGGGTAGTCCCCGACTTACAACAGGCTCACTTAGTGACCATTCAAAGTTGTGTCGATTTCAGAAAGTTACAAGTGGACTAAGGATCCGAATAAATTTCAGATAAGATTTCGGAATTCACGACAAAGAATCCTTTCCGTGGGACAATGCATTCCTTTCGAATTTTCTTTTTAAAAAAACAAAAACAAAAACATAACAAGATAACACTTCAAACGCTGGCCACCAGGGGGAGCTCCTGAGAACTCACGGTTACAATTCAAAGAGCCGAATGCTTAAGTCTCTTTTTTAACAATCACAGAACGAAGCTCAATGTTTTTCACCTTGGACACATTAAAGGACATTTGCTGGACCCAGAAGTTTTATTTTAATAGTGGCTGCCTAGAAAACACAGACTGTGTAAAAAAACAGTTATGACAGAACAGGTTCTACCTGAAAAAAAATTGAGATGGAGTTGGAAAAGAATTTAAAAATGACAGTTTGGAAGAATGACATGGAAAAAGATGTGTACACAGGACATAACAAAATATACCGAATGATCTCTTAATAATTATATAAGGTAGGTAGAAACAACACACCAAGGGGAGTGATCTGGATAACTTTCCTGCATTGGATTTACAAAGCTTGGAAGAGGGGAAAAAAAGGAAATAAATTAAGTTCTACTACCTTATTAGAAAGGACAAATCCAGTTTCTTGCACGGGGGCGGCAGACAAGGGATCACCTGGTGGTCTCCTTTTTCTCCGTATCCTGGGGGGTTAGGGAGAAAACAGGCATCTTCTGATCAAGGAGGGCAAAAGGACTGAAAATATAATTATGCTGTGCAGCATCTGGGTGTATCTGCTGGCGTGAATATGCATAGCTACAGGGGTCAACGTGATAATTAAAGTCGTATAAAAGGTTGGCGGACGATTTTGGAGTTTGTGAAACACACCTGAAGCTTAAAAAGTCTTTTGGGGAATCTTTAGCATAACATGAGGCAGAGGACAGCAAAATAACAGAATAACAAACTTGGGAGGGACCTTGGAGGTCTTCTAGTCCAACCCCCTGCTCGAGCAGGAAATCCTATACCATTCTAGACAAATGGCTGTCCAGTCTCTTCTTAGAAACCTCCATCAATGGAGCACCCACGACTTCTGGTGGCAAGCTGTTCCACTGGTTAATTGTCTTCCCTGTTAGGAACTTTCTCCTTAATTCCAGACTGTTTCTCTCTTTGATGAGTTTCCATCCATTGTTTCTTTTCCTGCCTTCGGGTGCTTTGGAGAATGACGTGACCCCCCATTTCTTTCTGGCAGCCCCTCAAATACTGGAACATTGCTATCATCTTCCCCCCCCCCACCCAGTCCTCCTTTTTTTTTATTAAAGAGTTTTACAAAAACAAAATTTTACAATATATCCCCAAATCCCTCCCACCCCAAACCCACCCACTTCCCCCCCCCACTTCCCAGAGCTAAATACAGGATTATAGTTACAATAATCATATTCTAAATAAAAATTATTAATAAAATTTTTTAATAATTTTTAATAATTTATAATTTTTCTTTTCTCTAGGTAAAGGTAAAGTTTCCCCCGCACACGTGTGCTAGTCGTTTCCAACTCTAGGGGCCGGTGCTCATCTCCGTTTCAAAGCCGAAGAGCCAGCGCTTGTCCGAGGACGTCTCCGTGGTCATGTGGCCGGCATGACTAGATGCCAAAGGCACACTGAACGCTGTTACCTTCCCACCGGAGCGGTCCCTATTCTTCTACTTGCCTTTTTACGTGCTTTCGAACTGCTAGGTTGGCAGAAGCTGGGACGAGTAACAGGCGCTCACTCTGCTATGCGGCACTCGGGATTCGACCCGCCAAACTGCCGACCTTCTGATCGACCTTCTCAGCGTCCTAACCCACTGAGCCACCGCGTCCCTTTTCTCTAGACTCGGCCTATACCCAAATCCTGCAACTGTTCTTCGTACATTTTAGCCTCCAGCCTCCCGATCATTTCACTTGCTCTTCTTCGCACTCTTTCGATTCAGGAAACGGACCCTTTTGGAATCGAGGCATTTATAGGCTCCCAATTGCGGGGCATTTTAATCAAAGGAGGGAGGTTTGCTGCGGGACAAAAAATCCTCCCCCCCCCCGCTTGTTTAAAAAAAGCGGCTGTTCCTTCTCTTCGATTGTTTGCTTTAGAGATTATCTCCTGAAATTTCTTCATCTGTAATTCGGGCATTCGGTTAGAAGAACAACAGGTTTACACACACACACACACACACACACACACAGAGGGGAATAGAGGCTTACCTAAAAAAAATCCCTTTTCAAAAGAGTAGAGCTAAGCTTTCAAGGCCGGGGTAAATTTTCACGCTGAAACCCTGGGAAAAACAGCACCTGGGACTAGGAGGAAAAAAGGTCGGATCCTCCCACTGGGCAGCGTTGTCCATCCGGAGGGCGCCAGGTCGGAGCAGCCTAATTTAGATGCCCGTCAACCTGGCTGGGGAATTCTGGGAGGCGAAGACTGTGTATCTTGAGCGGGGTGGTGGCGGGGGGGGGGGTTTGCCCCTAGAGTGGGGTTCTAGGGCTTTTCAACCTTTTCACCCATTGTACCACTTTTAGGATATGGCAACATCCGAGGACCACCAGTCGCCCAGCAAGGTGTCAAAAAGTTGAAGACCAAAAAAAAAAAAAAAAAAGGAAAAAAAGTGATAAAGTTCAGGTAGTCCTCGACTTACAACAGTTCGCTTAGTGACTGTTCGAAGTTACAATGGCACTGGAAAAAGTGCCCCCCCCCCCGAGCCACAGCCGAGCAAGACACCTGCCTGCCCGCCCGGCGGCGCTCTTCCTCCTGTCCGAGGTTTTCATGGTTGTGAGCATTTCTGTTGAGGATTGGCAGCGGGGGTGGGGTGGGGGGGTGATTGGTTTTTATTCCCCCCCCCCTCTGCTGGGTGGTTGCAGCAGGTTTTGGTCACTTCACATGACCCTGGGACACTGTGACCGTCGTAAATATGAATCAGTTGCCAAGCATCTGAATGTAAATCACAAGACCCTGGAGATGCTGCAACATTCCAGCTGATCGGCGCTTCTTCTGGGCTCAGCAAAAGTGCCAGGATCAGCGCCGAGCTCCAGCTGGATCCTGGCACTGATCCTGGCGCTTCCGCTGAGCCCTGACAGCCCTGCAGCTCCAGCCGTCTCTCGCTCAGGCTTGTGCGGTGCTTCCACCGGTTCAACTCATTCCCCTCCCCTGCTACCACTTTTCTAGGATGGTTGCGTACTACCTGCCAGGTGCCAATGTACCACAGGTGGTACCCGTACCACTGGTTGAAAAGCCTTGATCTAGTCCAACCCTCTTGACTTTAAGACGGCAGGCAGGCAGGCAGGCAGGAAGGAAGTGAGAGGGAAGCAAGGAATGAGAAGGAAGGGACTGGAAGGAAGGGAGAGAAGGAAGGAAGGAAGGAAGGAAGGAAGGAAGAAGGAAGGAAGGAAGGAAGGAAGGAAGGAAGGAAGGAAGGAAGGAAGGAAGAGCAAGAGGGGGAGGGAATGGGAAGGAAAGAAGGGTGAGAGATGGAAGGAAAGAAAGGAAAGGAAAGGAAAGGAAAGGAAAGGAAAGGAAAGGAAAGGAAAGGAAAGGAAAGGAAAGGAAAGGAAAGGAACAGAGGGAGGGAGGGAGGAAGGAAGGAAAGAGGAATAAGAAGGAAGGAGGGAGGGAGGGAAAGAAGGAAAGAAAAGAATAGGAAGGAAGGAAGGAGGGAGGGAGGGAGGGAAGGAAGGAAGGAAGGAAGGAGAGAGAAAGAAGACATCCCACGGGCTGCTCATGTTTCCAGGGTTTGTATCCTCGTTTGTTAAGCCAGCATCCTTTCAGGTGAAAATTCAAAGGGTCAAGATCTCCTTGCCTCCCAGACCTGTGGGTGCTCCATCCCCGGAGGCCTTAGAGAAGAGATTGGACAGCCATTTGTCTGGAACGGCATAGAGTCTCCTGCCTGAGCAGCGGGTTGGACTAGAGGACCTCCAAGGACCCTTCCAGCCTCATCTCTTCTCTGGCTCCTTGTTGCTCGACCTCGTTCACCACTTCCAAGAAGCCCATGGGGCTGAACCACACCCCTTTGCCGTATCCAAGGCCTTGGGGACTGACCCCACTTTCAGCCTAGGGGTAAAGCTTTGCCCTCAACCCACAACCTGACAGGAAACTGCACACCCCGGGCCTTTGAGCTGCAAAATTCCCAGGCAAATTCCTGCTTTAAGACTCATCAAGGCTGGAGGGATTTCGACACAGCTCTGCCTCGAAAACAAATCCTTGGATCTGTCGCTCGCCTGGCCGGGGAGATCAAACCACATCCAAGCTGCTGGAGGATCCACGCCCCGGGGAGTTATGTAACTGTATGGCGAGGAATGACAAGGGTGGCCAAATCTCATTTTACGCCGGATTCCTGCTCGGCAACGCTGGCCTCACTTTGCAAGAGCTGGGCACCCTTCCAGGCCTGTTGAACCGATTCTGGGTTTCTTCTCCAGCACATCTGGAAAGCAGCAGGTTGGGGGATGCTGCCTGACACAGTTTTGTTCCGAGAAAGCAGTGTGGCTTTGTTTGTTTGTTTTTTGCATGCTCAGGAGCTGTAGAAGATGGGTGGACTTCAACTCCCAGAATTCTCCAGCCAGCACAGGAAGGAAGAGAGAGAGAGAGAGAGAAGGGAGGAAAGAAAGGAATGGAAAGGAAAGGAAAAGGAAGGAAGGAAGGAAGAGAGAGAGAGAGAGAGAGAAGGAAGGAAGGAAGGAAAGAAAGGAATAGGAAGGAGAGGAAGTTCCTGATGGACAATCCCTTAAACATGAGCCAAAAGAGCTAACACACTCCTGGGTTGTATAAACAGAGGTGCAGAATCAAGATCACGCAAGGTATTAGTACCGCTTTATAAAGCACTTAGTAAGGCCACACCTGGAATGCTGCAGCCAATTTTGGTCACCATATCACAAAAAAGAGGTTGAGAGTTGGTAAAGAAATTCAGAGAAGAGCAACTAAGATGATCCAAGGCCTGGAGACTGAAACATACGAAGAACGGCTGCGGGATTTGGGTTTGGCCAGTCTAGAGAAAGGAAGAAATAGGGGAGACACGATAGCAGTATTCCAGTATTTGAGGGGCTGCCACAAAGAAGAGGGGGGGGGGTTCATGTTATTCTCCAAAGCACCAGAGGGAAGGAAGAGAAACAATAGTTGGAAGCTGATCAAAGAAAGAAGCGACCTGGAATTAAGGAGAAGCTTCCTGACAGTGAGCACAATTAACCAGTGGAACAGCTTGCCACCAGAAATTGTGGGCACTCCATCATTAAGAAGAGACTGGATAGTCACTTGTCTGGAATGGTTAGAGTTTTCTGCTTGAGCAGGGGGTTGGACTAGAAGACCTCCAAGGTCCCTTCCAACTCTATTCTGATTCTGATTCTGATTCTGATCCGCAGACGGGGACTGCAGCCAAGAAATTAAAAGACGCTTGCTCCTGGGGAGGAAAGCCAGGGCAAATCTAGACAGCACACTAAAAAGCGGAGACGTCACCCTGTCAACAAAAGTGCGTATAGTCAAGGCTATGGTCTTCCCAGTTGCAATGTATGGCAGTGAAAGTTGGACCATAAGAAAGGCTGAGCGCCAAAGAATGGAGGCCTTTGAACTCTGGTGCTGGAGAAGACTCCTGCGAGTCCCTTGGACTGCAAGGCGATCCAACCGGTCAGTCCTAGAGGAGATCAATCCTGACTGCTCTTTAGAAGGCCAGATCCTGAAGCTGAAACTCAAATCCTTTGGCCACCTAAGGAGAAGGAAGGACTCACTGGAGAAGAGCCTCATGCTGGGAAAGATCGAGGGCAAGAGAAGAAGGGGACGACAGAGAATGAGGTGGCATGGAGTCACTGAAGCAGGAGGCGTGAGCTTAGATGGACTCCAGAAGATGGTGGAGGACAGGAAGGCCTGGAGGAACGTCGTCCATGGGGTCTAACAACAACAACAACAACAACAACAGCAATCTTAATTAGCCAAGGAGTCCTGTTGCCAGGAATGGTATTTAGCTTTGTTTGCAGCCCAAACCACTTACTCCCTCCCATTCCGCAAAGCCTGTGCAGGCTTCTTCTGGTCTGCAGATTATTGCTTTCTTGTTTTCTTATCCATTTTTTTTAAAAAAATAATAAAATAAATAAAATAACATTCTTTAGAAATGTTTGCTGGTTTGAGCTGTGTTGCAATCCGGGCGGAACAAGGAGAATAAGAACAAGGAGAAAAGTTTCTCGGTGACCCCAATCAACGCGTTCTCGTTTTCTCTCCAGAAAAGAAAAAAAAGCAAAAGAAATTTTGATTTATTATTTCAACCTAGTCCAAATAATACTTCGAATCAGCCTGGCAAAGTTAGCTCTTGTTCCTTTAAATTCATTATGACCAGGGAAACTAACCAAGCAATCATTAAGCAATAAGTAAGCCAGGAATTTGCAAAAGGTTCTGCTCAGAGTGAGTTTCGCCTTCAGAACGTTTGGGGATTTCAACTCCCATCATCCACATGCCATCCAAAGAGGAATGGGATAGGGGCTTAAACTATTTGCAAGCTGGTGCTTTCAGGCAATAGAAAAACTGGAGCACCCAGGCTGGGTTGAACCCGTGGCCCGTCTTAAGTTAGGAGTCCCACCAGCTGAGCTAGAACATTTTTTTTTTGCCTCAACTCAACTGATATTCAAGGGTAGAGTGTGTCTGGCTATGGAGGTTCCATTTTTGTTTTGCAAGCCATTGTGGGTCCCTGCATTATTGTGGGTTATTTCAATGTGGTTTGGTAAACTGTCTTAGAGGCAGCAGAAGAACAGAAGAACAAAGTTGAAAGGGACCTTAGAGGTCTTCTAGTCCAACCCTCTGCTCTTGCAGGAAACCCCATGCAGATCATTTTGGTTCTGTGCTATGTGAAAATTTGCTTCCTTTGCTCAAATTCAAATATAATTTGAATTTCTCTCGTGGTTTGGTTTAGAGACTGTTTTCCCAAAGCCAAAATTTTTGCAGAGTTGTGTTGGCCGAATTTTTTTAAAAAATGTTACTGCTTATTCATAAACGTCTAGTTTTTTTTTTTAAAAAAAAGGCGACATTTTCTTCTGTTGTTTACCGAAGCGCAAATATTTTGGAGTTTGATCTTTTGGCAAAGGAAATTGTCCCATTCCAAATCCAAAACAGAATATTGTTGGGCAAATATATTGGTAGCTTTTTATTGAAGATAATTCACGCACGCAGTTTTTCCTCAACTTGGAGACTTTAAAATGAGTGGACTTCAAGTCCCAGAATTCGCCAGCCAGCATTTGTGGACTTCAACTCCCAGAATTCCCCAGCCAGTTTTTTTCCCTCAGAAAAATGTAGAATATTTATAGTTATATTTGCCACATGGAATAAAGATAGAAACAATGGCGGGGGCGGGGGTGGGTGGGCAGAATAGGCCGTTCTCTTGCACCACCCAGTCCCGTGACGAGATTCCCAGATATGCATTTGATCTCCCGGAAGGAAAGATTTTGTTCCAAAGATCCCCTCTTTGCTGGTTGGCTGGCTTTGCGGTGAGCTGTCCCCACCTTGGACAGGCCTTAAATTTGGGGAATTAATCCTGTTGCCCAACGCTCCGCTGGCATTTCTCCCGGCCTCCTTTTCTGAGGTCAGCTGCAGACACTGGAAGACAAAAATACATCTGTTAATCAGATTATCCGGAAGGGACAAAGAACTGACTTGGCCAAAAGACACCACGAGGGTCAGAGATGCTTACACAACAGCACAATAGAGGGGGGGGGGGTGTGTTCGGTTTTAGCCCTCGGGGTGTCCTCAGAGACCCTCAACACGGGGCCCTGAGATGCAGATGTTGTGACCGAAACGCAGAAAAAAGAAGGCCGAAAACTTTGGGGCAGATGAAAAGTTTGCAGCTAGTCCTCAGCGATTCATTTAGGGACCGTTTGAAGTTACATCGGCACTGGGAAAAGCGATTTACGGCCAATTTTGCACACTTACGACCGTTGCATCCTCCCCAGATCACATGGTCAAAATGGGAGGGTGGGGGGCTTGGCAACCGGCATGTCCTTATGATGGTTGTAGCGTCCTGGGGTCATGTGATCCCCTCTGGAGACCTCCCCAGGCTGCCTGCCGACAAGCAAAGTCAATGAGCGAAGCCGGATCCGTTTAGCGGCCAGGTGATTCATTTAACAGCTCAGTGCTTTGCTTAACGGTTGTGGGGGGAAAGGAAAGATCACGGAACTGGACAGAACCCATTTAACAACCGTCCCGCTTTGCAACAGAAATTCTGTTGCAAATGATGGTGGTACATCTGCCTGCCCTGAACGTTTCTGTGTGCGTTTGTCTGGGTGGGTGGATGGACTAGATGGCCTCAAGGACCTCTTCGAAGCGTCGTGACTGATTGAAGTTACGACGGAGTCCCCGAAAGCAACTTATGGCCAACCTCTGAAGTTCTGAGGGCCCCGACAGCCACTTCACTTAAATGGGTTCACTTCATGATCGTGGTGATTCATTTAGTGACCACTGCAAAAGAGGTGATAAAATTAGATCAATCACATAATGATGTGTTTTATGGCTATCACAACTTACAGTTTACCCCCCTCTATGAAGACGAGGGGCAGTTTAAAAATAAGGAAGGAAGGAAGGAAGGAAGGAAGGAAGGAAGGAAGGAAGGAAGGAAGGAAGGAAGGAAGGAAGGAAGGAAGGAAGGAAGGACTAGATTATGAGGAAGGAAGGAAGGAAGGAAGGAAGGAAGGACTAGATTATGAGGAAGGAAGGAAGGAAGGAAGGAAGGAAGGAAGGAAGGAAGGAAGGAAGGAAGGAAGAAAGGAAGGACTAGATTATGAGGAAGGAAGGAAGGAAGGAAGGAAGGAAGGAAGGAAGGAAGGAAGGAAGGAAGGAAGGAAGGAAGAATAGGGGAAGGAAGGATTAGATTATGAGGAGGGAAGGAAAGATGAAGAAAGGAAGGAAGAATAAGGGAAGGAAGAATAAGGGAAGGAAGGAAGGAAGGAAGGAAGGAAGGAAGGAAGGAAGGAAGGAAGGAAGGAAGGATAAGGGAAGGAAGGATGGATGGATAAGGGAAGGAAGGACTAGATTATGAGGAAGGAAAGAAGGAAAGATGAAGGAAGGAAGGAAGGAAGGAAGGAAGGAAGGAAGGAAGAATAGGGGAAGGAAGGATTAGATTATGAGGAGGGAAGGAAAGATGAAGGAAGGAAGGAAGAATAAAGGAAGAAAGAATAAGGGAAGGAAGGAAGGAAGGAAGGAAGGAAGGAAGGAAGGAAGGAAGGAAGGAAGGAAGGAAGGAAGGATAAGGGAAGGAAGGATGATTATGAGGAAGGAAGGAAAGATAAGGGAAAGAAGGATGGATGGATAAGGGAAGGAAGGACTAGATTATGAGGAAGGAAAGAAGGAAAGATGAAGGAAGGAAGGAAGGAAGGAAGGAAGGAAGGAAGGAAGGAAGGAAGGAAGGAAGGAAGGAAGGGTGGGTTCCATTGTGGCTGTAAGTCAAGAACTACCGTATCTATACATACACTGTTTTTTAATCATGACAACTTTAAGAACGGTGGACTTCAACTCCCAGAATTCCCTAGCAGTCATGCTGGCTGGGGGATTCTGGGAGTTGATGTCCACCTTCCTTCGGGAGCATTCAAGACGAGGGAGAGAGAGTCTACGGTTTTGATAGTTCGTTCAAAAGCCTTCACAATTTCTGCAAAAATGCTCCAAGGAAAACCGCTTACAAAAGAACGATAGCTATGACGCCAACAGGGAAAATGAAGACCGCTCGGTGAGCAGAAAAATCTCTGTCTTTGGGGGTCATTTTTGTTTACCAAGTCAAGGGTCCTTGCTTAAAATCCCAAATCATCCCCCAAAATTCTCCCAAAGCTTTTCAATAAATGTCGCTCATATCTCATTATAACCAGGCATAGCTAATCTACGGCGGTGAATAAGTTATTCCTAGGTTACTAATCACATCAATTCTGCAGATGACTGAGAAGCTGGATGTATATTTATCTTTTCCACGGCTGAGAAGTGAGTCTTTCAGCGGTTAAGCAGGTCGCTTTCATTGTCCAGGAGTTAATTTTGAAATGATGTGGATGTAGTTCAAAAGAAGCGGAACATCGGGGAATATTAAATCTTGCCTCGCAGTTGAGTTAATAGGTGCCATAACTTTTCTGTAAAAGAAACGTCAGGAAAAAAACATACTATTATTAATATTAATAATAATAATAAAATTGGAAGGTTCCTTGGAGGTCATCTAGTCCAACCCCCTGTTCAGGCAGGAAACCCTATACCATTTCAGACAAATGTCTGTCCAGTCTCTTCTTAAAAACCTCCAGTGATGGAGCACTTATAACATCTGGTGGCAAGCTGTTCCACTGGTTAATTGTTCTCGCTGTCATTCCTCCTTAGTTCCAGGTTGCTTCTCTCCTTGATGAGTTTCCATCCGTTGCTTCTTGTCCTGCCTTCAGGCGCTTTGGAGAATAGCTTGACTGCCTCTTCTTTGGGGCAGCCCCTGAGATACTGGAAGGCTGCTATCCTGTCGCCCCTTCTTGCACTTCCAATGACGATTTACTTAGGCCTGCCCAATGCAGTCCTTGACGTAAAACCATTTGTTTAGCGACAGTAACCTTCTTACAAGACACCTCAAACATTCCTAAATTTTCTTAATAAATAAGTAAACAAAAAAAACAAGGAGAAACTTCCTGACAGTGAGGACAATCAACCAGTGGAACTGCTTGCCACCAGAAATCGTGGGCGCTCCATCCCTGGAGGTTTTTAAGAAGAGCCTGGACAGTCACCTGTCTGAGATGGTGTAGGTTTTCCTGCTTGAGCAGGGGGCTGGACTAGATGACCTCCAAGGTCCCTTCCAGCTCTATTCTATTCTATTCTATTCTATTCTATTCTATTCTATTCTATTCTATTCTATTCTATTCTATTCTATTCTATTCTATTCTATTCTATTAATTCTATTCTATTCTAAATTCCATTTCTAATTCTATTCTATTCTATTCTATTCTATTCTATTCTATTCTATTCTATTCTATTCTATTCTATTCTATTCTATTCTATTCTATTCCATTAATTCTATTCTATTCTAAATTCAATTTCTAATTCTATTCTATTCTATTCTATTCTATTCTATTCTATTCTATTCTATTCTATTCTATTCTATTAATTCTATTCTATTCTAAATTCCATTTCTAATTCTATTCTATTCTATTCTATTCTATTCTATTCTATTCTATTCTATTCTATTCTATTCTATTCTATTCTATTCTATTCTATTCTATTCTATTCTATTATTCTATTCTATTCTATTCCATTAATTCTATTCTATTCTAAATTCAATTTCTAATTCTATTCTATTCTATTCTATTCTATTCTATTCTATTCTATTCAATTCTATTCTATTCTATTCTATTCTATTCTATTCTATTCTATTCTATTCTATTCTATTCTATTCTATTCTATTCTATTCTATTCTATTCTATTCTATTCTATTCTATCTTTTCCTATCCTATCCTATTCCTATTCCTATTCTGTTCTATTCTATTCTCTTCCTTATACTATTCTATTCTGTTCCTTATTCTATTCTGTTCCTTATTCTATTCTATTCTATTCTATTCTATTCTATTCTATTCTATTCTATTCTATTCTATTCTATTCTATTCTATTCTATTCTATTCTATTCTATTCTATTCTATTCTATTCTGTTCCCTATTCTGTTCCCTATTCTGTTCCCTATTCTGTTCCCTATTCTATTCTATTCTATTCTATTCTATTCTATTCTATTCTATTCTATTCTATTCTATTCTATTCTATTCTATTCTATTCTATTCTATTCTATTCTATTCTATTCATTCTATTCTATTCTATTCTGTTCCTTATTCTGTTCTGTTCTGTTCTGTTCTGTTCTGTTCTGTTCTGTTCTGTTCTCTTCTCTTCTCTTCTCTTCTCTTCTCTTCTCTTCTCTTCTCTTCTCTTCTCTTCTCTTCTATTCTATTCTATTCTATTCTATTCTATTCTATTCTATTCTATTCTAAAGCATTCCCAAATTCAACCTCTGTCTACCAAGTATGATCTGCAGGAATCCAGATGACCGCTAGATGGCGGCATAGAGCTGCACGAAACCCTTTGCCATCCTCTAGTGGTGATTTTAGGATATGTGTGCCTTTTCAGTCTAGGACGTAAACTTCATTAACTTATGACCACAATCGAGCCTAGAATTTACGTTGCTAAGTGAGAAAGTTGTTGGGTTTTGCCCCATTTGACTTTTCGTGCCACATTTGTTAAGTGACTCAGTGAAATTACTAACAGCGGTCGTTAAGTGAATCTGGTTTTCCCCATTGACTTTGCTTGTCAGAAGGTCGCAAAAGGGGATCACGCGACCCCTCGGGGACACAGCGACCGTCATAAATGTCAGCCAGTCGTCAAGCGTCCGAATGTAAATCACGTGACCCTGGGGATGCTGCAACGGTCGTAAGTGTGAAAAACGGTCATAAGTCACTTCTTTTTCACTGCCATTGCAACTTCAAACAGTCACTAAACAAACTTTTGTAAGTCGAAGACGACCTGTATTCTCACTCTCAAAAGTCAAATTAGTTTTAAAAAATAAATACTCCAGTAAACAGAGCCTTATTAAGTGTCCCGTTTATAATTACTACGCCCATCTCTACTAGTCAATATTTGCCTGGCTTGGCAGAGCTTGGGCCTCAAATGTCAACCTGTTGAGTTGGATAATCAAATATTGACAGTTGTCAGCTGCCAATTTTTTGTTTGTTTGTTCTGTTTTGTTTTAAACACTCTGCCCACTAATTCACGCCCGGGAGTAGGAGTCTCGGACATCGAGTTCTTTGGGAAATTTGTGCCCAAAGGTAGAACAGAATAGAATAGAATAGAATAGAATAGAATAGAATAGAATAGAATAGAATAGAATAGAATAGAATAGAATAGAATAGAATAGAATAGAATAGAATAGAAAAAAGGAATAGAATAGAATGGAATAGAATGGAATGGAATAGAATAGAATAGAATAGAATAGAATAGAATAGAATAGAATAGAATAGAATAGAATAGAATAGAATAGAATAGAATAGAATAGAATAGAATAGAATAGAATAGAATAGAATAGAATAGAATATAAAAAAGGAATAGAAAATGAATGGAATGGAATAGAATAGAATAGAATAGAATGGAATAGAATAGAATAGAATAGAATAGAATAGAATAGAATAGAATAGAATAGAATAGAATAGAATAGAATAGAATAGAATAGAATAGAATAGAATAGAATAGAATAGAATAGAATAGAATAGAATAGAATAGAATAGAAAAAAGGAATAGAATAGAATGGAATAGAATGGAATAGAATAGAATGGAATGGAATAGAATAGAATAGAATAGAATAGAATAGAATAGAATAGAATAGAATAGAATAGAATAGAATAGAATAGAATAGAATAGAATATAAAAAAGGAATAGAAAATGAATGGAATAGAATAGAATAGAATAGAATAGAATAGAATAGAATAGAATAGAATAGAATAGAACAGAACAGAATAGAATAGAATAGAATAGAATAGAATAGAATAGAATAGAATAGAATCTTTATTGAGAATAGAATAGAATAGAATAGAATAGAATAGAATAGAAAATAAGAATAGCATAGAATAGAACAGAACAAAATAGAATAGAATATAAAAAAGGAATAGAATAGAATAGAATAGAATAGAATAGAATAGAATAGAATAGAATAGAATAGAATAGAATAGAATAGAATAGAATAGAATAGAATAGAATAGAATAGAATAGCAGAGTTGGAAGGGGCCTTGGAGGTCTTCTAGTCCAGCCCCCTGCTCAGGCAGGGAACTCTATACCATTTCAGACGAATGGCTGTCTGAAAGGTGGCACAGACTTCATGGAGCTGGAAAAAGAGAATCACATTTCGGCGGAAAAATAGGCTTAATCTCCGCCCAAGGCGTGGGGGCTAACTGGGGTTTCCTTGGCACAGCCTGAGAAAACAGAAGCAAATTTTCATTTTCTCTTCCTCCTGTAATTGGCAGGAAGAGGCTCCCACGTGCGTCATTGGAGTTTCTCAAGAAAGATCTTGAAAAGGATTTTGGCACATCAAGGACAGGTCAGCAGTCCTCGAATTACGACCACAATCACGTCCAAAACCGCTGTTGCTAAGCGAGACATTTTTAAAGTGAGTTTTGCCCCATTGCATGATCTTCCTTGCCCTGGCCGTTAAGTGAATCACTGCAGTTGATAAGGTAGTAACCCAGTTGTTAAGTGAATCTGGCTTCCCCCATTGATTTTACTTGTCAGAAGGTCGCAAAAGGGAATCGCGAGGCCCCTGGGAGACGCTGCAAAAAACCTGTCATAAGTACATGCCAGTTGCCAAGCCTCTTGATCACGTGACCATTGCGATGCTGCGAAAGTTGTAACTGCGAAGCATGGTCCTAAGTCCCTTTTTCAGTGGCGTTCTAACTTTGAACGGTTACTAAATGAATCATTGAAGTTCGAGGAATGCTTCTAAGCAGATTTCCACTGTCAGGAAATTCCTCCTTAGTTCCAGGTTGCTTCTCGCCTTGATCGGTTTCCATCCGTTGCTTCTTGTCCTGCCTTTGGGCGCTTCGGAGAATAGCTTGACTCCCTCTTCTTTGGGGCAGCCCCTCAAATAGTGGAATATTGTTATCATGCGTGCCCCCCATTCCCCCCCAGTCCTTCTCTTCATTAAACTAGCCAGGGGTGGGTAACCTTGGCTCTTTTAGGACTGGTGGACTTCAACTCCCAGAATCCCTGAGCTAGCCATGCTGAGGGGAAAGGGAGAGGTTTCCAAGCTGAGCCATGCTGGCTCAGGAATGCTGGGAGTTGAAGTCCACAAGTCATGAAGGGGCCTTAGTTCCCCCATGCTGGCTCAGGAATTCTGGGAGTTGAAGTCCACCAATCATAAAAGAGCCAAGGTTGCCTACCCCTGACTAGACATACCCAATTCTTGGAACCATTTTTCATATATTTTAGCCTCCCTTTGTTGCTCTTCTCTTCCCTCTTTCCAGGGTCCCAGAAATAAATGGGTATCAACAGGAAGTGAGATTTGGGGATGAGTCACTGTCTGTCTCCTAATTAACCACGCTTGTCATCCACGTTTCCTGTGCTAATTAATTAGCCACCTCGTTTTTAGGCACAGGCTGAGTCCTTCCTAGGACACCCCTGAGTCTGGATGAAAACCCCTTTAATCTGAATCCCCACGCGTACCTACGTACCTACAATATATACCTATTCAGGTGTGACCACAACAAAGACTAGAATTTCTGTTGTTAAGTGAGTTTTGCCCCATTTTACGACCTTTCTTGCCACAGTTGCTAAGTGAATCGCTGAAATTAGTAACACGGTCGTTAAGTGAATTGGCATCCTCTCCCCCCCCCCCCCGTTGGCTTTGCTTGTCGGGAGGTTGCAAAAGGCGATCGCGTGACACACACACACACACACACGGGATGCCGCGACCGTCATAAATATGACTCAGTTGCAAGTGTCCCGATTTTGATCACGTGACCAGGGGGAGGCTGCGACGGTCGTTAAATGTGAAAAACGATAAGTCCTTTTTTCCCTCTCCCATCGTAACTCCGAACGCTCACTAAATGAAGTTTTTAAAGTCAACACTACCTGGACGTATATAAATATACACATGCAGTGACCGTTCGGAATTACAACGGCAGCAAAAAAAATGGACTTGCAACTGTTTTTCACACTTAGGACCGTTGCAGCATCCCCCACGGTCACGTGATCGGGATTGAAACGCTTGGCAACTGACTCCTACTTATGACCACTGCAGTGTCTCCGGGTCGTATGATCCCCTTTTGCGATCTTCTGTCAAGCAAAGTCAGTGGGGAAGCCAGATTCACAAGAATCAAGATCACGAGAAGTATTGGTACCGCTTTGTCAAGCCCCAGTGAGGCCACACCTGGAATACTGCAGCCAATTTTGGTCACCATGTCACAAAAAAGACGTTGAGAATTTGGAAGAAATTCAGAGAAGAGCAACTGAGATGATCCAAGGCCTGGAGACCAAAACATATGAAGAACGGCTGCGGGACTTGGGTTGGGCTGGTCTAAAAAAAAGAAACAGGGGAGACACGATAGCAGTTATTCCAGTATCTGAGGGGCTGCCACAAAGAAGAGGGGGCCACGTTATTCACCAAAGCACCAGAGGGCAGGACGAGAAACAATGGTTAGAAATTGATCAAAGGGAGAAGCAACCTGGAATTAAGGAGAAACTTCCTGACAGTGAGGACAGTTAATCAGTGGAACTGCTTGCCTCCAGAAATTGTGGGTGCTCCATCACTGGAGATTTTTAAGAAGAGACTAGACAATCACCTGTCTGAGACGATATAGGTTCTCCTGCTTGAGCAGGGGGCTGGACTAGAAGACCTCTAAGGTCCCTTCCAGCTCTATTCTATTCTATTCTATTCTATTCTATTCTATTCTATTCTATTCTATTCTATTCTATTCTATTCTATTCTATTCCTAAATTCTATTCTATTCTATTCTATTCTGTTCTATTCTATTCTATTCTATTCTATTCTATTCTATTCTATTCTATTCTATTCTATTCTATTCTATTCTATTCTATTCTATTCTATTCTATTCTATCCTATCCTATCCTATCCTATCCTATCCTATCCTATCCTATCCTATTCTATTCTATTCTATTCTATTCTATTCTATTCTATTCTATTCTATTCCTAAATTCTATTCTATTCTATTCTATTCTATTCTATTCTATTCTATTCTATTCTATTCTATTCTATTCTATTCTATTCTATTCTATTCTATTCTATTCTATTCTATTCTATTCTATTCCTAAATTCTATTCTATTCTATTCTATTCTATTCTATTCTATTCTATTCTATTCTATTCTATTCTATTCTATTCTATTCTATTCTATTCCTAAATTCTATTCTATTCTATTCTATTCTATTCTATTCTATTCTATTCTATTCTATTCTATTCTATTCTATTCTATTCTATTCTATTCTATTCTATTCTATTCTATTCTATTCTATTCTATTCCTAAATTCTATTCTATTCTATTCTATTCTATTCTATTCTATTCTATTCTATTCTTAATTTAAGAACTGCAGCGATTCACTTAACAACCGTGGCAAGACAGGTAGCAAAACGGGGCAAAACGCACTTAACAAATGGCTCACTTAACAACAGACATTTTGGTCGTAAGTCAAGGCCTACCTGAATATGTATCTATTGTAGGTAGGTAGGTTTTCGTGGATTCAGATTAAAGGGGTTTCGGTCCTAAGACCAGGACCACCTGCCTGTAGGTGTTTTAAGCATGGGTGCATTTTGCAGTTGTGCTAACCACCTCACTACCGTATAAGCCCAACGAATAGTTTCACGGAATGCCCTCCAGATGTGGTCGCAAAGTCAGCCAGAAAGAGAGGACTTTTGCACATCTTGTGCAAAAATGGGATTTTACTCCTGTTCCACTTGTAAATCAAAATGACCTCATTTAACGCTCGGCTGATTTTTCTTTTGTTTGTTTTCTTTTTAATTTGCTGCAGTATTTGGGCAGCAGTCTTTAGCTTCCTTAACATGAGAAAGCATTTTACTTTTCTCTGAGGGTTTTCGGCCTACTGGGAAAATCAGGATGGCGATCACAAAAACTATATCAAACTTTCCTGTGGGTTGGTCCTCGTCTTACGACCGCGACGGACATCAGAGTTTCCACTGCTGGGCAAGGCCGCCGTTAAATGAGTCATGCTGAATTAGGCAACCCTTTTTCCTGCCGTTGTGAAGCGAAAAGCCTTAGTTTTAATTTCCGTTTGTTCTGCTTTGTGGCTTTGTATGCTGTGGGTGTTGATTGAGAGAACTGGTGAAGCTCAGAGAGCTGGTTAATTTGCCAAACTAGGTTAAGAAGGTTATAAATAGGGGGGTTGTCTCTGTGGTCCGGAGGAAAACAGGTTTAGTTTAAATTCAAGGTTTTGGAGAAAGAAAACAGCGGACACATCTTAAAAATCAAAGGAGAAAAATCTCAAGTTACAGGTAAGTTTTAAAAAAGAGACTGGAGAGTCACCTGTCTGAGATAGGTTCTCCTGCTTGATCAGGGGGCTGGACTAGAAGACCTCCAAGGTCCCTTTCAGCTCTATTCTATTCTATTCTATTCTATTCCTAGTCTAGTCTAGTCTAGTCTAGTCTATTGTCATACTTACAGGTTTTCCTCAGTTTATGACAAATGAGTCCAAAATTTCCATTGCTAAACAAGACACTAAGGGAATTTTGCCCCCATTTTGCAACCTTTCTTGCCACTGTGGTTAAGCGAATTACTGCAGTTGTTCAGGTAGTAACACGGTCGTTAAGTGAATCTGGCTCCCCCCCCCATTGACTTTGCTTGTCAGAGGGTCGCAAAAGGGGATGGCATGACACCCCCCCGGGAGACGCTGCCACCGTCATACATGTGAGTCCGTTGCCAAGCGTCTGAATTTTCATCACGTGATTGTGAGGATGCTGCAACGGTCGTAAAAACGGTCATAAGTCACTTTTTTCAGTGTTGTAACTTTGAACAGTCACTAAGGCGCGAGCTACCTGCACCACGCAGAGTCCTTGAAAATCTTGTCGTTTCTTCTACACCGTGTCCCTTTAGGACCCACTGAAGATTTGCGCTTAATAAGTGTGTTTATTTCTAGAGCAGGGGTCTTCAAACTTGGCCCTTTTATGACTTGCGGACTTCAACTCCCAGAATTCCTCAGTCAGTGTGGGGGAACTATGGCCCCCTTCATGACTTGTGGACTTCAACTCCCAGAATTCCTCAGCCAGGGTGGGGGAACTATGGCCCCTTCATGACTTGCGGACTTCAACACCCAGAATTCCTCAGCCAGGGTGGGGGAACTATGGCCCCTTCATGACTTGCGGACTTCAACACCCAGAATTCCTCAGCCAGCATGGGGGAACTATGGCCCCTTCATGATTTGCGGACTTCAACTCCCAAAATTCCTCAGCCAGATTGACGGAACTATGGCCCCTTCATAACTTGCGGACTTCAACTCCCAGAATTTCTCAGCCAGCCCCTTCATGACTTGCGGACTTCAACTCCCAGAATTCCTCAGCCAGCGTGAGGGAACTATGGCCCCTTAATGACTTGCGGACTTCAACTCCCAGAATTCCTCAGCCAGCGTGCCAAGTTTGAAGACCTCTGGTCTAGAGGTATTTAAATGTTACACCTGGACCCACCTGGATACCCCTGTTCAAAGAAGAGTTTTCCAGAAATCTAGTTCGCTTGCCAGCAAGCATTTATTGATTTGTTTGTTCATTCATTTATTATGCAAATTTATTGCAAGCATTGTGCGTTTTTGCTTGATCAGTTTTCCAAGAATAGCCAACCGCCAGATGTGTCAATGACCCCTTGCAGCTACTGTGCTAAATACAGACCAAACACAAGGTGTTCTATCACTGTGTTTGCTAACTAGGCCAGCTTCCAGGTGTTTGGAATTCAATGCCCAGAATGCACCAGCCATGTCCTTGGGAATTATGGGCTTTGGATTCCACCCATCTGAAAGTAGATTGCTGATCTTATCTTGGATCAGAATTGTAAGACCCAAATGTGATCCGTTAGGTGCCAATCCGTGAAGAAGAGAGAGACAGTCTGGCCGGTGGTTAAGACACCAAGCGAGAAAGTGGGAGACCGGGAGTTCTAGTCCTGCCTTAGTCATGAAAGTTGCCTGGGTGGTTTTGAGCAAATAGCCAGGAAACTGTGAGTTCTAGTCCTGCCTTAGGCATGAAACCTGGCTGGGTGACTTTGAGCCAATCACCAGGAGACGGAGAGTTCTTGTCCTGCCTTAAGGCATGAAACCTGGCTGGGTGACTTTGGGCCAATCACCAGGAGACGGAGAGTTCTAGTCCTGCCTTAAGGCATGAAACCTGGCTGGGTGACTTTGGGCCAATCACCAGGAGACAGAGAGTTCTAGTCCTGCCCTAAGGCATGAAACCTGGCTGGGTGACTTTGGGCCAATCACCAGGAGACGGAGAGTTCTAGTCCTGCCTTAAGGCATGAAACCTGGCTGGGTGACTTTGGGCCAATCACCAGGAGACGGAGAGTTCTAGTCCTGCCTTAAGGCATGAAACCTGGCTGGGTGACTTTGGGCCAATCACCAGGAGACGGTGAGTTCTAGTCCTGCCTTAGGCATGAAACCTGGCTGGGTGACTTTGGGCCAATCACCAGGAGACGGTGAGATCTAGTCCCGCCTTAGGCATGAAAGCCGGCTGGGTGACTTTGGGCCAATCGCCAGGAGACGGTGAGATCTAGTCCCGCCTTAGGCATGAAAGCCGGCTGGGTGACTGTTTTTTATAACCTGCTTTGCTGTTGTCCTTCTGTAAATCACGGCTGTCAAACAAACCACCACGTTTGTTAAGTGCACCACACGTTTGCTAACTGAATCTGGCTTCCCCCATGGATTTTGGTTGTCAGAAGCTGGCTAGGGAAATCACAAACCAGGATCAGCTCACCCCAGACAATGACACTGCAAATACACTCATCAGCAGCCAAGCGCCCAATTTTTGTATCACGGCAGCAGGATGTAACTGCGTAACTTCGAGGACCAGCCACAAGTTACTATTGTAACTCTGAATGGTCGCTAAACAAAGGGTTATAAGTTGAGGAGCAACCATATGCCACCCCTGCGAAAATCTGCAGAATGCTGGCCTGGCTTGCCGGTGCCGTATAAATAGCACCATCTCTTCCACCACGAATGCCAGCCTTTATTTTAGGATGTGGCAGGCAGAAGCTCTCAGCCTTGGAAAGAACAACTCTCCTGGCACATTATGCGTTAGCTGGCAGGCACATGCTTGGAAAAACAGCAAGCGGTGCGCCTTGTTCCTTGGAAGAACTTAAAATAATGGCTTCTTGACACACACACACACAAGACCTTGCCAAGATTTCGCGTTCCGTTCTAGCTGGCTGAAGGGGGCAGGACTGGGGGGGGTCCCTGGTGCTCTCGGAGCTGGGTTGTGTTCTTGCAGACGTTTCGTGACCCAACTAGGCAACATCATCCGTGGTAGAAGGTTGGGTGCTAACCCTTCCCCCCTCCAGCACTGAAGAGGTCGCCTAGTTGGGTCACGAAGCGTCTGCAAGAAAATAACCAAGGACCCCACAGTCCTCCTCCTCCTTCTCTCTGCAACCCCACCCGCTTATAGCACGGAGGATGTTACCTAGTTGGTATCATCACCCAGGACCCCACAGTCCTCCTCCTCCTCCTCCTCATCTTTACAAACCCCCTCCCTTGTAGCACTGATGACGTTACCTAGCTGGGTCATGGAAAGTCTGCCAGAAAACCACCCAGCTCAGAGAGCAGCAAGGACTCCTCTTCCTTCTGCTCCTCCTCTTCCTCTTCCTCTTCCTCCTCCTCCTCTTCTTCCCCCTCCTCCTCTTTCTTCTTCTCTTCCTCTTCCTCCTCTTCCTCTTCCTCCTCCTCTTCCACTTCCTCTTCCTCCTCTTCCTCTTCATCCTCCTGCTCCTCCTCTTCCTCTTCCTCCTCTTCTTCCCCCTCCTCCTCTTCCCCCTCCTCCTCCTCCACATCCTCTTCTTCCTCCTCCTTCTCTTCCTCTTCCTCTTCCTCCTCCTCCTCCTCTTCTTCCCCCTCCTCCTATTCCTCCTCCTCTTCCCCCTCCTCCTCTTCCTCCTTGTCTTCCTCCTCCTCTTCCTCCTCCTCCACCACCTCCTCTTCCTCTTCCTCCTCCTCTTCCTCCTCTTCCTCCTCCTCTTCCTCTTCCATTTCCTCTTCCTCCTCTTCCTCTTCCTCCTCCTCTTCCTCCTCCTTCTCCTGCTCCTCCTCTTCCTCTTCCTCCTCTTCTTCCCCCTCCTCCTCCTCCTCCTCTTCCTCTTCCTCCTCCTCCTCCTCTTCTTCCCCCTCCTCCTCTTCCTCCTCCTCTTCCCCCTCTTCCTCTTCCTCCTTGTCTTCCTCCTCCTCTTCCTCCTCCTCCACCACCTCCTCTTCCTCTTCCTCCTCCTCCTCTTCCTCCTCTTCCTCTTCCATTTCCTCTTCCTCCTCTTCCTCTTCCTCCTCCTCTTCCTCCTCCTTCTCCTCTTCTTCCCCCTCCTCCTCTTCCCCCTCTTCCTCTTCCTCCTTGTCTTCCTCCTCCTGTTCCTCCTCCTCCACCACCTCCTCTTCCTCTTCCTCCTCCTCCTCTTCCTCCTCTTCCTCTTCCATTTCCTCTTCCTCCTCTTCCTCTTCCTCCTCCTCTTCCTCCTCTTTCTCCTCTTCTTCCCCCTCCTCCTCTTCCCCCTTCCCCTCCATTTCCTCTTCCTCCTCTTCCTCTTCCTCCTCTTCTTCCCCCTCCTCCTCTTCCCCCTCCTCCTCCTCCACATCCTCTTCTTCCTCCTCTTCCTCCTCCTTCTCTTCCTCTTCCTCTTCCTCCTCCTCCTCCTCTTCTTCCCCCTCCTCCTATTCCTCCTCCTCTTCCCCCTCCTCCTCTTCCTCCTTGTCTTCCTCCTCCTCTTCCTCCTCCTCCACCACCTCCTCTTCCTCTTCCTCCTCCTCTTCCTCCTCTTCCTCCTCTTCCATTTCCTCTTCCTCCTCTTCCTCTTCCTCCTCCTCTTCCTCCTCCTTCTCCTGCTCCTCCTCTTCCTCTTCCTCCTCTTCTTCCCCCTCCTCCTCCTCCTCCTCTTCCTCTTCCTCCTCCTCCTCCTCTTCTTCCCCCTCCTCCTCTTCCTCCTCCTCTTCCCCCTCTTCCTCTTCCTCCTTGTCTTCCTCCTCCTCTTCCTCCTCCTCCACCACCTCCTCTTCCTCTTCCTCCTCCTCCTCTTCCTCCTCTTCCTCTTCCATTTCCTCTTCCTCCTCTTCCTCTTCCTCCTCCTCTTCCTCCTCCTTCTCCTCTTCTTCCCCCTCCTCCTCTTCCCCCTCTTCCTCTTCCTCCTTGTCTTCCTCCTCCTGTTCCTCCTCCTCCACCACCTCCTCTTCCTCTTCCTCCTCCTCCTCTTCCTCCTCTTCCTCTTCCATTTCCTCTTCCTCCTCTTCCTCTTCCTCCTCCTCTTCCTCCTCTTTCTCCTCTTCTTCCCCCTCCTCCTCTTCCCCCTTCCCCTCCATTTCCTCTTCCTCCTCTTCCTCTTCCTCCTCTTCTTCCTCCTCCTTCTCCTGCCCCTCCTCTTCCCCCTCCTCCTCCTCCTCCTCCACCTCCTCTTCCTCCTCCTCCTCTTCCTCTTCCTCCTCTTCTTCCCCCTCCTCCTCCTCCTCCACCTCCTCTTCCTCCTCCTCTTCCTCCTCCTCCTCAGCAACTGACTCATACTTATGACGGTCACAGCGTCCTGGGGTCACGTGATCCCCTTTTGCGGCCTTCTGACCAGCAATGTCAATGTGGGGAAGCCGGATTCACTTCACACCCGCCTCCCTGACTGAACCGCCGTGGCGCTCCGCTTAACAACCGTGGCGAGGAAGGTCGTAAAATGGAACAAACTCACTTAACGAACGTCTCACTTAGCAACATAAACTTTGGGGCTCGTTTGTGGTCGTGAGGACTAGCTGTGTTCATTTCCCAAACGTATCTGTGAACTACACAGTCGCAACAATTTTTTTTCATTTTTTTTAAAAAAACACACACACAGAAGCTCACAGTTGAAAAAGCCTCAGGAAAACATCAACGGACATTTTAAAAGCCTTGGGGGGGGGGAAAAACCAACAAGTATTAAAGAAGAATAAAACATAATCCAAGTGCTGCATTGCCCCCACTTTTATGGGCAGGGGGTCCTCGACTTACGACCGTTTGTTTGAGTGACCATTCAAAGTTACAACGGCATTGGAAAAAAAACAAGTTACGGCTGTTTTTCACACTTACGACCATTACAGCCTGCCCATGGTCATGTGATCAAAATTCAGATGCTGGGCAACTGGCTCATACTTACGACGGTCGCACCGTCCCGGGGTCAGGTGATCCCCTTTTGTGACCTTCTGACCAGCAAAGTCCATAAGGGGAAAGCTGTTTTCACTTAACGACCGTGTTTCTAACTTAACAACCGCAGGGGTTTGCTTAACAACCGTGGCAAGGGAGGTCGTAAAACGGAGCAAAACTCACTTAACAAACGTCTCACTTAGCAACTGAAATTTGGGGCTCCATCGTGGTCATAAAGCGAGGACTATATACCCTGTACAGGTAAAACAGTTTTGTGTGATGTTAAGAAAAAGTTTGCTACTGTCCGTCATCTGTAAGGCTCCCATTTTTGCAAAAAAAAAAAAAAAATTACATTATGTAGAGAGATGCTGTCCAATATGTTAGCTGGCACATTTTTTTTTTTTTGAAAACTGCTAAGGGAAAAGGAGCAAAAGAAGAATTAAAAATAAGTGGTAGAGAGAAGCAAGCGAAGGGAACTGATGCGGGCGCAAAAAGAGACGAAATGCTTTCCGCAAACTTTTCCTTCCAAAATGACACTTCTTGCGGCGGTTCTGGCCCGGTTTTAAATCGGGCAGGGATTTTATTATTTATTATTTATTTTATTTTATTAGATTTATATACCGCCCTTTCCTGAAGGGCGGTATTAATTCTGGGAAATCCATAACGACGGCAATCACCTTGTTTTACTTCCCTATCTTTGTGCAAAGCTCGATTGCGCCCCACCCAATTAAAACAATTTTAAAAAATGAAAGCTTTCGTAAACTGATTTTAAAATAAATGTTATAATAATAAAGTTGGAAGGGACCTTGGAGGTCATCTAGTCCAACCCCCTGCTCAGGCAGGAAACCCTACACCATTTCGGACAAATGGCTGTCCAGTCTCTTCTTAAAAACTTCCAATGTTGGAGCATTCACCGCTTCTGGAGGCAAGGAGTTCCACTGGTTAATTGTTCTAACTATCAGGAAGTTTCTCCTTAGTTATGAGTTGCTTCTCTCCTTGATGAGTTTCCATCCGTTGCTTCTTGTCCTGCCTTTGGGCGCTTTGGGGAATAGCTTGACTGCCTCTTCTTTGGGGCAGCCCCTGAGATACTGGAACGCTGCTATCATGTCCCCCCTCGTCCTTCTCTTCATTAAACTACTAGACCTACCCGATTCCAGCCACCCTTCTTTATATGTTTTAGCCTCCAGTCCCCTGATCCTCATTGTTGCTCTTCTCTGTACTCTTTCTGGAGTCTCAACATCTTTTTTTTGCATCGTGGTGACCAAAACTGGATTTGGCTGTGTGTTTGTGGTGTTTTTATTACGGTTGTTCTTTACCGCTTCGGATTTTGCCTTCTGGGATTTGCATTTGCCAAATCCCCAGGAAAAGAAGCAAAATGTTCGACTGGGTGCAACGTAAAATCCAGATAAAAATCTGTGTTTATTGCGGACCTAATCCTGCCTAGACCTCAAAACAGGACAAAATCAACAGGGCAACAATCTGTCGTGCCCCAGAACAGATGATCTTTGATAAAAGCATTTCAAACTCATCGGTGGGACCTTAGCCCCAAATTCTCACCTATGGTCGTCACCTCTTAAACAAGAAAAGCATCGAGGAGAGGGGGGGAAATCTTTGGTGCACAAGATTTACTATTTGTCCCGCTTTGTAATGTCAGAACTCTTCCTTTATCTTTGCCCTTGGAAACAGGGTCAATATTTTCCACAATCACTCTAGTATAAAAATAACCTAACATTTACAAGGTCTGGTGCTGTGTCAGCCTTGAAAATAACCGACTTTTTGGAAACGAGACAAAAACCGCGTGATTTGCAAATTGAGAAGCCAATTGCAAGGGGAAAAAAAAGGAAATAAAAATAAAGAAAAAAAAAGAAATAGAGGGAATCTTTGACTTAGGGCCACGCTGAGCCCGACATTTATCTCGCTAAGTGAGACGGCGGTTAAGCCGAATTTCGCCTCCTTTTATGACCTTTCCCGACACTGTCGTTAAGTGAAACGGTTGTTCACTGAGTCCGGCTTCCCCCATGGGCTTGTCAGAAGATCTCCTGACCCCAGGAGACATGGCAACTGTGACAAACACATGCCGGTTTCCGAGCCATGGTGGTTTGATCCCACGACCACCGTGGGGAGGCGTGAAAAAAAATATGATTAGAAGTGCTGTCGTAATTTTGAACAGTCGCTAAATGAACCGTTGTAAGTAGAGGACCACCCGTAAGTTTCAAAAAAATGGCCGCAAACATGAAACAATTTCTTTGAAGGTCTATCATGAGTGGGAACTGCTGACCAGAGAAGACAAGATAAAGAGATGAACTTAAAACTTAATTTTTTATTTTTGTTGTTAGCATATTTTAGTTTAAGTTTGTAAGTTTATACCCTGTATTCAGCTCTGGGAAGTCGGGGAGGGGGGAGGGGAGGGGAGGGTTGGGGGTAGGGGGGTAGGGATGGAGTATACTTAAAATGTACTGTAAAACTTTTCAATATATATAAAAAAGATAAAGAGATGAACATTTATTTTTAATAAAATGCTTCAGATTTGTACAACAAGATTCATTCGACAGCCATTTTGTCTGAAATGGTAGAGGGTTTCCTGCCTGAGCAGGGGGCTGGACTAGATGACCTCCAAGGTCCCTTCCAACTTTATCATGATTGTAACGGTGGGGGCCTAAAGTATACAAGAAGTCCTCAAATGATTCACTTAACAACCGTGTTATTAACAACTGCAGTGGCTCAGGAACAATGGTGGCAAGAAGGTCACAAAACGGGGCAAAACCCACGTAGCAACTGACTTGCTTAGCCACAGAAACTTTCAGCTCAATCGCAGTCATAAGTCAAGGACTGGTGTGTCCCAAATTCACACCAGCCATAAACGAAGAAGAATATCTTTCCGCCTTGCATTCTCTCTCCTCCAGCTGGTGGCTTTCAGCAGTAGCTGGAGATGGTTGGAAAAAGTAAAAACAAAAGCAAAAAAAACCCTAGGAGACGGTGAGTTCTAGTCCTGCCTTAGGCACAAACATTGGTTGGGTAACTTTGGACCAATCACCAGGAGACAGTGAGTTCTAGTCCCATCTTAGGCATGAAAGCAGACTGGGTGACTTTGGGCCAATCACCAGGAGACGGAGAGTTCTAGTCCTGCCTTAGGCACGAAAGCTGGCTGGGTGACTTTGGGCCAATCACCAGGAGACGGTGAGTTCTAGTCCCATCTTAGGCATGAAAGCAGACTGGGTGACTTTGGGCCAATCACCAGGAGACGTTGAGTTCTAGTCCCGCCTTAGGCATGAAAGCCGGCTGGGTGACTTTGGGCCAATCACCAGGAGACAGTGAGTTCTAGTCCCATTTTAGGCACGAAAGCTGGCTGGGTGACTTTGGGCCAATCACCAGGAGACAGTGAGTTCTAGTCCCATTTTAGGCACGAAAGCTGGCTGGGTGACTTTGGGCCAATCGCCAGGAGACGGTGAGTTCTAGTCCCGCCTTAGGCATGAAAGCAGACTGGGTGACTTTGGGCCAATCACCAGGAGACGGTGAGTTCTAGTCCCATCTTAGGCATGAAAGCAGACTGGGTGACTTTGGGCCAATCACCAGGAGACGGTGAGTTCTAGTCCCGCCTTAGGCATGAAAGCCGGCTGGGTGACTTTGGGCCAATCACCAGGAGACGGTGAGTTCTAGTCCCACCTTAGGCACGCTGGCTGAGGAATTCTGGGAGTTGAAGTCCACAAGCCTTAAAGTGGCCAAGGTGGAGGATCCCTGCGTGTAATCCATCAGAATTTCTTCTCTCCTGGAGAAGCCGCTCTCTTAGCTGGGCAGAAACTATTTTTTTTTAACGATTGCAACGGGATGCAACCTGTCACCGTCCAATTGTGCAAAAAAAAAGGCCTTTTGTTTTTGGATTCTTGCTTTATCACTCCCAGCCATCGCCCGGCAGCCAGTGATTGCTAGACAACCATTAACTAGAAATGACCTTCCTGGGTGAAAAACACCCAGCCGAGAAATTAAACAAAGGCGGAAGCCGCCTTGGAGCGAGCCGACTCCCCTTTGCTCTTGGTCACCCGCAAGGAGCGGGTAGTTTTCCACCAGGCGCAGCGCGGAAGTCGGTTGAGGCAGGACCAAAACGCACGTCGTCCAGAATGGAGCCCACATTTTCCACTGCTAAGCCGGAGAGTTCTTAAGCTAGCTTTGTGCTCCCTTTTGCGACCTTCCTTGCCACCGTTGTTAAGTGAATCGCTGCAGTGGCTGAGATGGTCACAGGGTTGTTAAGCGAATCCCGTTTCCCCGTTGACTCTGCTTGTCAGAAGGCTGCAAACGGGGATCACCGGGGACACACGTGGCAGTATGATCATGATTTGCTATTAGGAAAATTTATATGGCTGCCCAACACATTCATGGTGACTCAAGGCGGGGCTTACACAAATACAACTGCCAATAGAAATCTTGAATGAATCTGGGCCAATCGCCAGGAGACGGGGAGTTCTAGTCCCGCCTTAGGCATGAAAGCTCCTTGCTTACCAATGGAAATTGCCATCCCATTTGTGATCATATGTCGAGGACTGCCTGCCCCTGAGGACTCTTTTTGAAGAATACAGAAAAACAGAGTCAGGAGGGACCTTGGAGGAGATCACTAATCAGGGAGACGATATAATGCCAGGAATACGAAGAAGTGATGCAAGGGGCTGGACTAGAAGACCTCCAAGCTTCCTTCCAACTCTGTTCTGTTCTATTCTGTTCTATATTCCAATATCTATTCTGTTCTGTTCTGTTCCGTTCTGTTCCGTTCTGTTCCATTCTATTCTATTCTATTTTCTGTTCTATTCTATTCTATTCTATTCTATTCTATTCTATTCTATTCTATTCTATTCTATTCTATTCTATTCTATTCTATTCTATTCTATTCTATTCTATTCTATTCTGTGTTCTGTTCTGTTCTGTTCCTTTCTATTCTATTCTATATTCTGTTCTATTCTGTTTTGTTCTATTCTATTCTATTCTGTTCTGTTCCATTGTTTTGTTCTATTCTCTATTCTGTTCTGTTCTGTTCTGTTCCGTTCCATTCCGTTCCGTTCCGTTCCGTTCCATTCCATTCCATTCCATTCCATTCCATTCCATTCTATTCTATATTCTGTTCTGTTCCATTGTTTTGTTCTATTCTCTATTCTGTTCCGTTCTGTTCCATTCCATTCCATTCTATCTTCTCTTCTCTTCTCTTCTCTTCTCTTCTCTTCTCTTCTCTTCTCTTCTCTTCTCTTCTCTTCTCTTCTCTTCTCTTCTCTTCTCTTCTCTTCTCTTCCCTCCCCTCCCCTTCCATTCCATTCTATTCTATTCTATTCCTTTTTTCTATTCTATTCTATTCTATTCTATTCTATTCTATTCTATTCTATTCTATTCTATTCTATTCTATTCTATTCTATTCTATTCTATTCTATTCTATTCTGTGTTCTGTTCTGTTCTGTTCTATTCCATTCCATTCTATTCTATATTGTTCTAATCTGTTCTGTTCTACTCTGTTCTGTTTTGTTCCATTGTTTTGTTGTATTTTCTATTCTGTTCTGTTCCATTCCATTCCATTCTATATTCTCTTCTCTTCTCTTCTCTTCTCTTCTCTTCTCTTCTCTTCTCTTCTCTTCTCTTCTCTTCTCTTCTCTTCTCTTCTCTTCTCTTCTCTTCTCTTCCATTCCATTCCATTCCATTCCATTCTGTGTTCTGTTCTGTTCCATTGTTTTGTTCTATTCTCTATTGTGTTCTATTCTGTTCTGTTCCATTCTATATTCTATTCTATTCTATTCTATTCTATTCTATTCTATTCTATTCTATTCTATTCTATTCTATTCTATTCTATTCTATTCTATTCTATTCTATTCTATTCTATTCTATTCTATTCTATTCTATTCTATTCTGTGTTCTGTTCTGTTCTGTTCTATTCCATTCCATTCTATTCTATATTGTTCTAATCTGTTCTGTTCTACTCTGTTCTGTTTTGTTCCATTGTTTTGTTGTATTTTCTATTCTGTTCTGTTCCATTCCATTCCATTCTATATTCTCTTCTCTTCTCTTCTCTTCTCTTCTCTTCTCTTCTCTTCTCTTCTCTTCTCTTCTCTTCTCTTCTCTTCTCTTCTCTTCTCTTCTCTTCTCTTCTCTTCTCTTCTCTTCCATTCCATTCCATTCCATTCTGTGTTCTGTTCTGTTCCATTGTTTTGTTCTATTCTCTATTGTGTTCTATTCTGTTCTGTTCCATTCTATATTCTATTCTATTCTATTCTATTCTATTCTATTCTATTCTATTCTATTCTATTCTATTCTATTCTATTCTATTCTATTCTATTCTATTCTATTCTATTCTATTCTATTCCATCCCATATTTTCTGTTCTGTTCTGTTCTGTTCTGTACCGTTCCGTTCCGTTCCGTTCCATTCCATTCCATTCCATTCCATTCCATTCCATTCCATTCCATTCCATTCCATTCCATTCTATTCTATTCTACTCTACTCTACTCTACTCTACTCTACTCTACTCTACTCTACTCTACTTTATTCTATTCCTTTATTATATTTTCTTCTATCTGCTGTGAGGCTGCAACTCACAAGGGTGTCTCTCACTTGCCCAAACAGAGATTTTTGCTTTGTGAGGAAGTCATTGCTGGTTGTGTGTCTTCCGGTCTGGCATTGAAGGGAAAAACAAAAGAAAAAGGATATAAATCATTCAGACTTTTCGGGCTGCGCAAAGTCCAGTTCCTTCTTTCGAGCAAAGGAGTTGAGAAATGCTGAATAACAGCTTCCTGATTTCGAGGCATTTCAGCAGCTTGGACCGGTGTTTCTTTGGTGTAAGAAGGCCGTGCAGGGAGAAAGCAGTTTTTTGTGTGTGTGTGTGTGTGTGTGTGTGTGTGTGTGTGTGTGTGAGAGAGAGAGAGAGAGAGAGAGAGAGAGAGAATGAATAGAACACAACACAACACAATACAACAGAATAGAATAGGAGTAGGGTAGAACAGGAAGGGACCTTGGAGATCTTCTAGTCCAGCCCCCTGCTCAAGCAGGAGAACCTATATCGTCTCAGACAGGTGACTGTCCAGTCTCTTCTTAAAAATCTCCAGGGATGGAGCGCCCACGATTTCTGGTGGCAAGCAGTTCCACTGGTTAATCATCCTCAGACAGACGGAAGGAAGAAAAAGAGGGAGAGAAGAGACGGAGAGAGAAAGAGAGAGGAAAGAGAGAGGAGAGAAAAAGGGAGAAGAGAAAGCGAAAGGAGAGAGAAGTTAAAAGAGAAGAAAAAGAAGAAAGAGAACATAGGGAAGAGAGATAGAGATAGAATAGAGAGAAAGAGAAAAAGCGTTAGAGAACAAGAGAGACAGAGACAACAGACAGACAGAAGAAAAAAGGAGAGAAGAGAGAGAGAAGAGAAAAATGGAGAAGAGAAAGTGAGAGAGAAGAAAAAAGAGAAAAAGAAGAAGAAAGAGAACACAGGGAAGAGAGAGAAAGAGAGAGAGAGAATTAGAGAAGAAGAGAGAGAACAGACAGAAGAAAGAAAAAAAAGGAGAGGAGAGAGAGAGAAGAGAAAAATGGGGAAGAGAAAGCGAGAGGAGAGAGAAGAAAAAAGAGAAGAAAAAGAAGAAGAGAGAAAGGGAAAGAGAAGAGTTAGAGGAGAAGAGAGAGAGAACAGAGGCAGAAGAAAGGAAAAAAAGGAGAGAAGAGACGGAGAGAGAGAGAGAGAGAGGAGAGAGAGAGAAGAGAAAAATGGAGAAGAGAAAGCGAGAGGAGAGAGAGAAGAAAGAAGAAGAGAGAAAGAGAGAGAAAGAGTTAGAGGAGAAGAGAGAGAGAGAGAACAGACAGAGACAGAAGAAAGGAAAAAAGGGAGAGAAGAGACGGAGAGAGAGAGAGAGAAAGAAAGAAAGAGAGAGAGAGAGAGAGAGAGAGAGAGAGAGAGAGAGAGAGAGAGAGAGAGAGAGAGAGAGAGAGAACTCCCTAGACCTGACCCAACCTGGCACAGGTAGTTCTCGGCTTACGACCGCAATTCAGCCCGAAATATCCGTTGCTAAGCCAGACTGTGAGCCATAGCCAATTTCACGCCCTTTGTCCCCCCCCCACGGTTGTTAAGTGAACCTCTGCAGTTTTTTAAGTGAATCACATGGTCATTAAGCGGAATTTGGGGCTCAAGAGTGGTTGTAAGTTGAGGATTACCTGTACAGTGTTTGTCAAACTGAGCAACTTGCAGGTGTGTGAACTTCAAGTCCCAGAATTTCCCAGCCAGCAAAGCTCTCTCTCTTTCTCTCTTCTTTCTCTTCTCTCCTATTCTCTTCTCTCCTATTCTCTCTCTCTCTCTCTTCTCTTTCTCTCTTTCTCTTTCTCTTTCTCTCTTCTCTTCCCCCTCTCTCCTCTCTTCTTTCTCTTCTCTCCTTCTCTCTTTTTCTCTTCTCTCTTTCTCTCTTCTCTCCCTCTTCTCTCTTCTCTTCTCTTTTCTCTCTTTCTCCTCTTTTTTCCTCTCCTCTCTCTTTCTCTTCTATCTCTCTCTCTTCTCTCTTCTCTCTTTCTCTTCTCTTCCCCCTCTCTCCTCTCTTCTTTCTCTTCTCTCCTTCCTTCTTTTTCTCTTCTCTCTTTCTCTCTTTCTCTCTTCTCTCCCTCTTCTCTTCTATTTTCTCTCTTTCTCCTCTTTTTTCCTCTCCTCTCTCTTTCTCTTCTATCTCTCTCTCTTCTCTCTTCTCTCTCTTCTCTTCCCCCTCTCTCCTCTCTTCTTTCTCTTCTCTCCTTCTCTCTTTTTCTCTTCTCTCTTTCTCTCTTCTCTCTCTTTCTTCTCTTTTCTCTCCTTTTTCTCTTCTCTTTCTCTTCTCTCTTTCTCTCTTCTCTCTCTTCTCTTTCTATTCTCTTCTCTTTTTCTTTCTCTTCTCTTTCTTTTATTTCTCGCTCCCTCTTCTCTCTCTTTTCTCTTCTCTCTTCTCTCTCCCCTCTCTTCCACTCCCCCTCACTCTTCTCTTTCCCTCTTCTCTCACTTTCTCTTCTCTTTCTCCCCTCTCTTTTCTCTCTCTTTCTCTTCTCTCTCCCCTCTCTTCCACTCCCCCTCGCTCTTCTCTTTCCCTCTTCTCTTTCTCTTCTCTCTCTTTCTTCTCTCTCTCTCTCTTTCTCATCCCCCAGACTTCAGCCCACACCTCTGAAACTTGCCAAGGTTGAGAAACACTGCTCTAAGATTTTGGAAAAGGGAAGACAGCGGGGGAATTCCTGCCTGCACGAACCTCCCCCCTTCCCAATTTGGTGGCCCTGCACATTTGGGGTGGTGGACACACAGTTTGCGCAACAGGGCACCGCCGTCCCTTGTCATCCTGTGCAGGAAGCAAGAAAGACAATCAGAAGCCACCTTGCGCCATCAACCGCAGCTCTGACACGGCGGCGCAGGGATCTCCAGGGCCCGTCCTTCCCCCCCTCCCCCCGCCCTGCACATTCTTCGCAGTGTGCAGGAAGCAACAAAGTCTTGCACAACTGGCTGTGAGCATACGACATCTGTAGCCTTCTGCCTCAAACCCCCCCCCCAGAGATTGTGACTTGTCCTTGCCATATCGACCCACTGGGGCAATCAGTGCGGGGGAGGGGAGGCTGTCTGGAAGAGGTGGCCCCACCAACGGATTCCTGGAAGGGGGTTGGTTCATCTGGGGAAGCTCACCCCGTGCAACCACGCTTGGGAGGGCGTCTCTGGGACTCCGTTACCCGCATTCCCACACCAAAGCAGTTTGTGGTTAAGGCGCCAAGCTAAAAACCAGGAGACGGTGAGTTCTAGTCCCGCCTCAGGCACAAAAGCCGGCTGGGTGACTTTGGGCCAATCCCCAGGAGACGGGGAGTTCTAGTCTCGCCTCAGGCAAGAAAGCCAGCTGGGTGACCTTGGGCCAATCCCCAGGAGGCGGTGAGTTCTAGTCCCGCCTTAGGCACGAAAGCCAGCTGGGTGACTTTGGGCCAATCCCCAGGAGGTGGTGAGTTCTAGTCCCGCCTTAGCCACGAAAGCCAGCTAGGTGACTTTGGGCCAATCACCAGGAGACGGGGAGGGAGGGAGGGAGGGAGGGAGGGAGGGAGGGAGGAAGGAAGGAAGGAAGGAAGGAAGGAAGGAAGGAAGGAAGGAAGGAAGGAAGGAAGGAAGCTGGCACGTCACCAAGAGCCCCTGCCTGGCACAGAGACCTTGGCACCCCAAATGCCTTCTGATAAAACGGCCAGCCTTGACTTCTGGAGATGAAGTGACTGGGTGCAGTGAGCTGAATTCTTGAAGGAGGAAATGGGCCAGGATGCTGTGCGAATGAGCAACACGGGCCAAGTTGCCACAGAGGCAATAGAAATGTGAACAAGGGCACAGCTCAGGAAGTGTGTTTGTGTGTGTGTTTTCCTCCTCCACAACAGAGGGAGATTTGAACCTTGCAGCAGGACCAACAACTCATCAGGGAGGCCCTGCAAAGCCAAATCCTCACATTTTGTCATAAAAGCTACTTGGAACCCACGGGTGTCAACACACTTTCTCTCTCTCTCTCTCTCTCTTTTCAAATTCTTCATCATTTTTAACTGATTGTTTAAAAAGAAAGAGAGAGAGGAAGTCAAAGAAGAAAGAAAGAAAGAAAGAAAGAAAGAAAGAAAGAAAGAAAGAAAGAAAGAAAGAAAGAGGAAGGAAGGAAGGAAGGAGGAAAAGAAAAGAAAGAAGGAGAGGAAGGAAGGAAGGAAGGAAGGAAGGAAGGAAGGAAGGAAGGAAAGAGAAAGAAAGAAAAAAAAGGAAGGAGTAGGAGGGAGAGAGGAGGAAGGAAGGATTGAAAGAAAGAAAGAAAGAAAGAAAGAGGAAGGAGAAAAAGAAAAGAAAGGAGAGAAAGGAAGGAAGGAAAGAAAGAAAGGAAGGAAGAAAGAAAGAAAAGAAAGAAAGAAAGAAAGAAAGGAAGGAAGAAAGGAAGAAAGAAAGAAAGAAAGAAAGAAAGAAAGAAGTAGGAGGAACAAAGGAGGAAAAGAAAGAAAGAAAGAAAAAGGGAAGCAAGGAAGGAGAAAGAAAGAGAGAAGGAGGGTGGAAGGGAGGAAAAAAGAAAGGAAGGAAAGGAAAAGAAAAAAAAGAATCTTAACAGAGTAAAGCTCAGTATATCACAGATGAAAAATTAGTCATAGGAAACACAACGCATTGAATTCTTTTTTAACAAGAAGGAAAAAGATTTTACATTTTAAAAAAAAAAAAAAATCTTTCAGCCCAGCGAGCCTCTAATACTTTCTTCTGTAAAGATCTGTTAAAAAAACAAACAGAAAAATTGCTAAAACGTTATAGGTAAATATTTCATTTCTGACCTCTTCTCTGTTTACTCCAGCTGATATACAGTCGTTGTAAACATTTTTTTAAAAATTGTGTATTTTGGATTTCTCTGTCTGGGGCCAACTCCTTCCCCCCCTTAAGACCCTGCCTGGCTTAATATGCCTTGCTACAAAATATATAATGTTATTATAATATAATAATATAATATAAAATATATAATGTATAACCAGCAGAACTACCTGCCTCCAGAAGCGGTGAATGCTCCAACACTGGAACTTTTAAGAAGAGACTGGACAGCCGTTTGTCTGAAATGGTCTAGGGTTCTGCTTGAGCAGGGGGTTGGACTAGATGACCTCCAAGGTCCCTTCCAACTCTGTTATTCTATTCTATTCTATTCTATTCTATTCTATTCTATTCTATTCTATTCTATTCTATTCTATTCTATTCTATTCTATTCTATTCTATTCTATTCTATTCTGTCTGAAATGGGATAGGGTTTCCTGCCCGAGCAGGGGGTTGGACTAGATGACCTCCAAAGTCCCTTCCAACTTTATCATCATCATCATCATCATCATCATCATCATCATCATCATGATCATCATGATCCTCATCCTCATCATCATTATTATTAGCGGATTTTACCTGGTTAAAAAAACCTGGGGTGTCATTTCAAATTCAGTTCAGGTATTGCTCGACTTACAAGTGTTCATTTAGTGACCGTCCAAAGTTACAAGGGCACTGGAAAAAAAAAGGGACTCACAACTGGTCCTCACCCTTACGACTGTCACAGTGTCCCCGTGGTCACATGATCAAAATTCAGCTGCTTGGCAAAGGACTCGTATTTACAACGGTTACAGTATCCCAGGATATCATGTGATCCCCTTTTGCGACCTCTGCAGCCAAGCAAAGTCAAGAGGGGGGAGGGGAAGGTGGATTCATTTAACGACGATGGCACAGTTCACTTAACAACTGCTCTCTAAATACAGGTAGTCCTCGACTTACGACCAAAGTCGAGCCCAAAATATCTGTTGCTAAGTGAGACATTTGTGGAGTGGGTTTTGCTCCATTTTACGACCTTTCCTGCCACGGTTGTTAATTGAATCACTGCAGGTATTTAAATCAGTCACACGGTCATTAAGTGAATCCGGCTTCCCCCATTGACTTGCCTTGTCAGAAGGTCGCAAAAGGGGATCACGTGACAGCCCCTCCAGCCCGGGACGCTGCGACCGTCAAAAATATGAGTCAGTTGCCAAACTCCTGAATGGGATCACGTGACCCTGGGGAAGCAGCAACGGTCGTAAGAGTGAAAAACGGTCGCACGTCCCTTTTTTCAATGTCGTAACTTTGAACAGTCACTAAGGCTAACTGTTGCAAGAGGAGGACTACCTGTAAGACCTCTGTGGCTGTCCTTTTCCTGGATTGTTGCCTCACAGAATGAGTTTGTAACAGAAAAAGGGAGTAAAAACAGAATAAGAGAGTTGGGAGGGACCTTGGAGGTCATCCAGTCCAACCCCCTGTTCAAGCAGGAGGTCCTGTACCATTTCAGACAGGTGACGGTCTCTTCTTAAAACCCTTCAGGAGGGGAGGGAGGGAGGGAAGGCAGAAGAAAGGGAGGGAAGGGAGGGAGGGAGTGAAGAAGGAAGGAAGGGAGGAAAGGAAGACGGAAGGAAGGAAGGAAGGAAGGAAGGAAGGAAGGAAGGAAGGAAGGAAGGGAGGAAGGGAAGAAGGAAGGAAGGGAGGAAAGGAAGACGGAAGGAAGGAAGGAAGGAAGGAAGGAAGGAAGGAAGGAAGGAAGGAAGGAAAGGAAGAAGGAAGGGAGGGAGAGAGGGAAGAAGGAAGGAAGGAAGGAAGGAAGGAAAAAGGAAAGGAAGAAGGAAGGAAGGGAGGGAAGGAAGGAAGGAAGAGAGGAAGGAAGGAAGGAAGGAAGGAAGGAAGGAAGGAAGGAAGGAAGGAAGGAGAAAGGAAAAGAAGAAGGAAGGAAGGGAGGGAAGAAGGAAGGAAGGAGAAAGGAAGAAGAAGGAAGGGAGGGAGGGAAGAAGGAAGGAAGGAAGGAAGGAAGGAAGGAAGGAAGGAAGGAAGGAAGGAAGGAAGGGAAGGAAGGAAGGGAGGGAAGAAGGAAGGAAGGAAGGAAGGAAGGAAGGAAGGAAGGAAGGAAGAAAGAAGGAAGGGAGGGAGGGAAGAAGGAAGGAAGGAAGGAAGGAAGGAAGGAAGGAAGGAAAAAGGAAAGGAAGAAGGAAGGGAGGGAGGGAAGAAGGAAGGAAGGAAGGAAGGAGAAAGGAAAGGAAGAAGGAAGGGAGGGAAGGAAGGAAGGAAGGAAGGAAGGAAGGATAAAGGAAAGGAAGAAGGAAGGAAGTGAGGGAAGAAGGAAGGAAGGAAGGAACGGAGTGAGGGAGGGAGGAAGGAGAGAAGAAGGGAGGGAGGGAGAAAGGGAAGAAGGAAGGAAGGAATGAGGGAGGGAGGCAGGGAGGAATAACGGAGTTGCGAGGGACCTTGGAGGTCTTCTAGTCCAACCCCCTGCTCAGGCAGGAAACCCTATCCCATTTCAGACAAACGCTCTTTCCAAATAACACGTTTGCTTTGGACTAAAGAAAAAAAAGGGGGGGTGGGGGTGGGGGGGTGGAGGCTGACATGTTTTTGCAGCCAAGCGCCCGGAAGGAGGCAGCTGAAAAATCAAATTTCTGCTGCAGAAAGTCAGTAGGTCAGGTCGTAAAGGAGGGGGGAAAAATCCGGTGGGGGGAAAAAAAAGGACATCGGGAATATCATCCGTGCAAAACAGGCCATTTATTTATGGCAAGCGACACACACACCCCCCCACGCCCCCCCTCACCCCCCCCAAGCCCAGCATTTTGGAGACACGCTTAAGGGAAAACGATTGAAGGACTGTCAAGCTTTTTTATTATTATTATTATTGCATAACTGACTTTGCAGCTCCAGAGGAGACGGCCAGGATAGGCCGGGACAATCTGGTGAGAATTATCGCTGCGAGGGCTTCGTTTATTCAACTGACATAATTCCAGGGCTGGCTGCCCTCCAGGCCTGATACCGTAAGGCAGAAATGCTAATAAAGTTCATTTTGGATCGGGGAAAACAAGCACGGGGGGGGGGGGGAGAGCGAGAGACAGAGAGATAATTCATTGACTAATACCATTATCTTTTCTTGGGTAATCTTGCCAGGATTGGCAAATAGCTTTCTTCTGCCAAGGCAGAGATTTATTTTATTTTATTTTATTTTATTTTGCTGAATTGCAGCCATGTTGCAGCCGGGGTCCCTGACCCTGAAAATCATGCCTTGCAAACTCAAGGCCACGAGTTTGAACAAGGTCAGCCTCGCTTTTGTCCAGAGTTTTGTGGCATTGTCTCGCGTGCAACCCTTGCAGGTTGAATGAAGTTTGGGTTCTGGGGTTTTCTGGGAACCCAGAAAAATGGATAAATTCAGTGGCCGGGCTAGAAGACCAGGTGAACGGGGTAATTCGGCAAAACAAGAAAGGGGGGGTCATGGGTGTGCTCTGAGCTTGGTGGGGGTCTTTTTGGGTTGTTGTTTTTTTTGCAGATGTTTCGTTACCAAACTAGGGAACATCATCGATGCTAGCCGATCATCGCTGTAGCACTGATGACGTTGCCTAGTTGGGTCATGAAAGGTCTGCAAGAAAACCACCCAGCTCAGAGAGCATCAAGGATCCCATGTCCTCCTCCTCCTCCTCCTCCTCCTCCTCCTCCTCCTCCCTTCTAGCCCTGATGATGTTCCCTAGTTGGGTCATGAAAGGTCTGCAAGGAAACCACCCAGCTCAGAGAGCACCAAGGATCCCACAATCCTTTCTTTCTTTCTTTCTTTCTTTCTTTCTTTCTTTCTTTCTTTCTTTCTTTCTTTCTTTCTTTCTTTCTTTCTTTCTTTCTTTCTTTCTTTCTTTCTCTTTCTTTCTTTCTTTCTTTCTTTCTTTCTTTCTTTCTTTCTTTCTTTCTTTCTTTCTTTCTTTCTTTCTTTCTCTTCCTCCTCCTCTCTTCAATCCCCCCTCCCTTCAAGCACTGATGATGTTACCTAGCTGGGTCATGAAACGTCTGCAAGAAAACCACCCAGCTCAGAGAGCACCCAGGACCCCACAGTCCTCCTCCTCCTCCTCCTCCTCCTCCTCCTCCTCCTCCTCCTCCTCCTCCTCCTCCTCCTCCCCCCCACTCCTCCTCCTCCTTCATGCAAACACCTCTCCCTTGTAGCACTGATGACGTTGCCTAGTTGGGTTATGAAACGTTTGCAATAAAACCACCCAGCTCAGAGAGCACCAAGGGACCCCACAGTTGTGGTCTGCTTCCTCCTCCTGCTCCTCCTCTTCCTCCTCCTGCTCTTCCTCCTCCCCCCCTACTCCTCCTCCTTCACCATGGAAACACTTCTCCCTTCTGATCATGTTACGGATTTGGATCATGAAACATCTGCAAGAAAACCAGCCAGCTCAGAGTGCACCAAGGGCCCCCCCAGTTGTGGTCTTCCTCCTCCTCCTCCTCCTCCTCCTCCTCCTCCTCCCTGCAAACCTCTCTCCCTTCCGTAACACTGATGGTGTTACCTAGTTGGGTTGTGAAACGTCTGCAAGAGACGAACCCAGCTCAGAGAGCAGCAGAAATTCCACCATCCATCCCTGAGCTGCAAAGATTCTCTTTGATCGAAATTCAGAATGTTATTGAAAGATCCCAAAGCATCCCAGGGCAGGGTCTGGCGGAAGACAGACAGGGACTTCTCCAGGTAACACCCATATCCATTCAGAAGCCTTCCGAGTTGCCAGTCCCCTTTCTCCCACTCCTGAGCTCTTCCACGCTGGAGTAACCTTTTCCTCCCCCAACGCCCGAGGTCCAAAACTTTCGCGGATCCCTGACTCTTCCCAGAACCAGAACGGGGAAGGGAAGAGTCCCCGCTCTTCCTCTTGCACGCCTGGGCGGGTTTTGCAAGCTTTGGCTCCAAGGAAAACAAACCAGGGTCAGCGGGAACCTTGGCCGAGATCCCAGGGCCCGGGCGCACGGGGCACGCACGGAAGGCGGGGATGGCAAGGCTCCCTTTGCATCACGCAGGAAGGGGGCTGGGCTGGCCTTGAAAACCCTCGGCCTATCCCAGATGTTCTGCACATCCAGCACATCTGGCGGTGCGCTGCAACCGGGAGAGGAGGGCGACGGTGTAAGCACTGGATTCTCTCTCCCCTCCGCCCCCCCAGCCAGCGGGACAATTCTTGTGACACAAGCCGCTGGCAGGCTCTCGTTCTCGGCCACTCTGGGACGCCAGTCGGCAGGCGTCCTCCTTGCACCTTTTCAGAGCTGAAGCAAGTTTCTGTCCCTCATGAGAAAGGCAGAGGGCGCCTGCCGGGAACTCAAACCTCAGGGCTGTGGAGCCCGAATGGGGAGTTTCTTTGGGGCAAATGTGCACACCCGGAGAGGCCACAATCGTGCGTCCACCAAACCTGGGGTGGGGTGGGGTGGGGTGTGTGGACCCCATGCTTTGTGATTGTTATGTAAAGGAAGGATGGGTAGAAAGAGAGAGAGAGAGACAGACAGAGAGAGAGGTAGATAGAGAATAGATTGATGATACAAATTGTTAGAGGACGGACAGACAGACAGATAGATATGCATGGATAGATAGATGATAGATAGATAGATAGATAGATAGATAGATAGATAGATAGATAGATAGATAGATAGATAGATAGATAGATAGATAATGGATGGATGGATAGATAGAAAGAAAGACAGATGACAGATAGATAATGAATGCATAGATAGATATAGAGATGATAGATAATAGATAGATAGATATGATGGATAGATAGATATGGATGGATAGATATATAGATAGATAATAGAGATGGATAGATAGATAGATAGATAGATAGATAGATAGATAGATAGATAGATAGATAGATAGATAGATAGATAGAAAGATAGATGACAGATAATGAATGGATAGATAGATATAGTTGATAGATAATAGATGATAGATAGATAGATAGATAGATAGATAGATAGATAGATAGATAGATAGATAGATAGATAGATAGATAGATAGATAGATATGGATAGATATGGATGGATGGATGGATGGATAGATATGGATGGATAGAAAGATAGATGACAGATATGAATGGATAGATGACAGATGAATGGATAGATAGACAGAGAGAGAAAGAGATGTAGAGAATAGATTGATGATAGATATAAGAAGATAGGTAGGTAGGTAGGTAGGTAGGTAGGTAGGTAGGTATAGATTAGATTGATTAATGATAGATATAGTTGGATGACAGATAAATAGACAGACAGAGAGACAATAGATTGATAGACAGTCAGATGACAGACATTTGGTATGAAAAAGATGGCAGACCTCTAAAGGCGCTTTTCAAGTTACAGGTAATCCTTGACTTATAATGGTTCATTTAGTGACTGTTCGAAGTTACAACGGCACTGCAAAAAGTGAGTTACAACTGTTTTTCACACATACGACCGTTGCAGTATCTCTGCAGTCACGTGATCACAATCCAGACCCTTGGCAACTGACTCACATCTATGATGGTCGCACAGCATCCCAGGATCACATGATTCCCCCTTTTTGCGACCTTCTAGCTAGCAAAGTCAATGGGGAAGTCAGATTTGCTTAATGACCGCGTGACTCCCTGAACAACTGCAGGGATTCCCTGAACATGTGTGGCAGGAAAGGTGGTAAAATGGAGCAAAACTCATTTAACGTCTCGCTTAGCAACGGAAATCCGGGGCTCCGTTGTGGTCGTAAGTTGAGGACTGCCTGTCCTTTGGAGGGAATCAGATTGAAGAGGTCTAATTCCCAACTCCTTCCGGCAGGTGGCAGCGTTGAGCCACTCTGGGCTGACCCCAGCAGGTAAGCAGGCTGCAGCTGAAAAGGAGGCCACCAGGTTAAACTGAGAAGCCTATTTAGTTGTTGAGTTCGAACGGTCGCTAAACGAACGGTCATTAAGTTGAGGACTACCTGTGCCACTTGACCAAACACCGAAGCAGCTGCCAGGGGGAGTTTTCAACTCCATTTTTCACACCCGTCTCCAGTGAGCTCCACCGGAGTGGCCGGTCGCAAGTGGGCGAGGCTTTTTCCCGCCTCTGGGAAAATTTGCCGCTCGTATTGATAGGTGCCATTATTTGAATGATAAACCTTCTGTTATCCTGACTGCCGTCGTCCCTTTCAGAATACGTAGCTGGTCTGGTTGATGCGAGTCACCGCCCATTTAATTTAAACATTCAGCTGTGATTGCTAAAAAGAAAAAACTATGTCCAACAAAGAGATTCATTCATTCATTCATTCATTCACTCACTCACTCACTCACTCACTCACTCACTGACTCCTTTATTTATTCATTCATTCATTCCATTCATTCATTCACTCACTCATTGACTCATTCATTTATTCACTCACTCATTTATTTATTCATTCATTTGCTCACATTTATTTGTTCATTCATTCACACTCATTTATTTATTCATTCATTCATTCACACACTCACTCACTGACTCATTTATTTGTTCGTTGATTCATTCACTCACTCACTGGCTTTCTTTCTTTCTTTCTTTCTTTCTTTCTTTCTTTCTTTCTTTCTTTCTTTCTTTCTTTCTTTCCTTCCCTCTTTCTTTTTCCCTCCCCCTTCCTTTCTCCCTCCCTCCTTCTCTCTTTCTTTTTCTTTCTTTCTTTCCTTCCTTCCCTCCCTCCCTCTTTCTTTTTTCTTTCTTTCTTTCCTTCCCTCTTTCTTTCTTTCTCTTTCTTTCTTTCTTTCTTTCTTTCTTTCTTTCTTTCTTTCTTTCTTTCTTTCTTTCTTTCCTTCCCTCTTTCTTTTTCCCTCCCCCTTCCTTTCTCCCTCCCTCCTTCTCTCTTTCTTTCTTTTTCTTTCTTTCTTTCTTTCACTCCCTCCCTCCCTCCGTCCCTCTTTCTTTCTTCTTTCTTTCCTTCCTTCCCTTTCTTTCTTTCCCTCCCCCTTCCTTCCTTCCTTCCTCCCTACCTCTTCCTTCCTTCCTTCCTTCCCTCCCTCCCTCCCTCTCTCTCTCTCTCTTTCTTTCCTTATTTGTCACCCCAAAATCAGCACCTGTCCCACTGGGCAAAACAGCGAAGCAGCTGTGGGGCCGAAAGGCAGAAAGTGAGAGGATGTGGAGAAACAGCAGCCGAGAAAGTGGCAAAAGGACTTGGGTCACCGGAAGACAATTGAAAATAAATAAATCCAGAAATAGTGTAACTGACATGCAAAGCGAGCTGCTGTTTGGAGGGGAGGCTCGGTTGAGCACTGGGGGGCAGGAAGCCCAGGATGGTTCTGCATTGCAAATTTCGTTTCAGGAGATAATCTTCCTTTTTCAGATTTATTTTGATTTCTCCTTTGCTATTAGTTATTTAGCTATTTAGTTATTTAGTTATTTAGCTATTTAGTTATTTAGCTATTTAGTTAGTTATTTTTTTTATTGAAAAGTTTTATCATACATTTTATCTTTAACAATCCCCCCTAGCCCTCCCCTATCCCTCCCTCCCTACCCCTCCCCCCTCCCCCCCCCCCCGACTTCCCAGAGCTAAGTACAAGGTATAAAAAACAAAAAAAAAACAATCGTAGACATTCATATGCTAACAACCATAAACTCTGAAATCCATCTCTCTCTAGCTCATATAGGGTAATTACAAACACTATTAATATAAGATATATAAAAAAAAGGAAAAGAGAAAAAAAGAGGAGAAAAAAAGGAAGACTTATTCAAATGCTACATGAAACTTCTTAGTCCCATATTTGTTCTGGATATACTCAATCCATTTTCTCCACTCCATAACATAACGTTCTTGCGAGTGATCTTTCAAATAAGCCGAGATCTTTGCCATCTCTGCCAGGTCAGAAACCTTTAAAGTCCATTCTTCTACAGTCGGCAGTTCCTCCTTCTTCCAATATTGGCCTATTAAGAGTCTTGCTGCCGTAATTAAATTCAACATCAGCTTAGTGTCCACAACCGTAGCATCTGTAATTATTCCCAACAAGAAAAGTTGCGGACAAAACTTTATCCTTTGCTTGAAAATCTTCTGCATGTTCCACCAAATTTTTATCCAAAAGGCCTTAACCTTTTTACAAGTCCACCATATATGAAAATATGTTGCATATAGGAAGGAAGGAGAAAGGAAAGGTTAGTTAGTTATTTTACAATCTGTGAACCACATCATCACAGCAATTAAAGAAAAAAACATGAAGAAAAAACAATGAATCTAACAATCGAAAAAGCCTCAGAAAAACAGCAAGAAACATTTTAAAAGTCCTGGGGGGGAGTGAAAACAACCCCCAATGAGTGCAGGTCGTCCTCAACTTACAACAGTTCACTTAATGACCGTTCAAAGTTACAACGGCGTTGAAAAAAAGGGACTTATGCTGGTGTTTCACACTTAACGACCGTTGGCAGCATCCCCCTGTGTTCACGGGATCAGAATTCAGCCGCTTGCGCAACTGGCTCCTATTTACGACGGTCACAGCGTTCCCATGATCCCCTTTTGCGACCTTCTGAGAAGCAAAATCCAGGGGGGAAGCCGGATCCACTTAACGACCGTGTGACTAAGTTAACAACCACAACAGGAAAGGTTGTAAAGTGGAGCTAAAGTCGTTGAACAAATGTTTCACTTAGCGACATAAATTTTGGTCTCGGTTCTGGTCGCACCTTGAGGACTGCCTGTATTTATTTCCCAAACGGATCTGTAGTAATAGTAATAATAATAAAGTTGGAAGGGACCTTGGAGGTCATCTAGTCCAACCCCCCTGCTCAGGCAGGAAACCCTGTACCATTTCAGACAAATGGCTCTCCAGTCTCTTCTTAAAAACTTCCAGTGTTGGAGCACTCACAGCTTCTGGAGGCAGATTGTGTGAACCACACAATCACAGCAGTCTTTTTTTTAAAAAAAAAACGGAGTCAAAATATTAAATCCGGCCGTCGAAAACGTCTCGGGGAAAACAGTAAGAAACGCTTGAAAAATCTTCAGAAATAAATCCAGCAAGTCTTCAAAAACAGAATAGAAGGTCACCCCAGAGGTGCAACGCCCCCACTCTAGGTTCATTTCACGGACAGGGAGTCCTCGACCTAACGAGCGTTCGTTTACTGACCGTTCAAAGTTACAAAGGCATTGAATAAAGGGACTTATGACCGTTTTTTCACCCTTACGACCGTTGCAGCCTCCCCAGGGTCACGTGATCAAAATCCAGAGGCTTGGCAACTGGCAGGTACGTGCGACGGTTGCAGCGTCCCGGGATCATGTGATTTCCCCTTTTGTGATCTTCCAGCGAGCAAAGTCAATGGAGAAGCCGGATTCACTTAATGATGGCGTTCCTTAACGACTGCGATGATTCACTTGATGACCGTGGCAAGAAAGGTCGTAAAATGGGGCAAAACTCAATAATACTAATACTAATACTAATAATAAAGTTGGAAGGGACACTGGAGGTCATCTAGTCCAACCCCCTGCTCAGGCAGGAAACCCTATCCCATTTCAGACAAAGGGCTGTTCAGTCTCTTCTTAAAAACTTCCAGTGTTGGGAGCATTCCCCACTTCCGGAGGCATGGAGTTCCACTGGTTAATTGTTCTAATTGCCAGGAAATTTCTCCTTAGTTCTAGGTTGTTTAACACGTGTCCTGCTTAGCATCAGAAATTTTGGGCTCCATCATGGTCCTAAGCCGAGGACCAACTGTAATTGAACCAGAATGGTGACCCTCTTTAATGGAGTCGCCTTCAATCTTGAAATATTAAGCCAAGTTTCACAAAAGCTGCTGAGCATTCAGAACCATTTAACGACGTATTTTCAAAGGTGTTGTTTGTGCATAATTTTCGTACGAAGGAAGCACCATATCCATCACCAGCTTTAGTTGCATACAGATAGAAGCACACTTTTTTAACAACAACAACAACAACAATAATAATGCTTTTCAACAATAGCAAAAATCCCCACCAGTGAAACTCCTAACGCTATTTTTAAATCCGATGATTCAGTTCACAATAACGTTTCAGAAATTTAACAAAATTGACTTTGGTCAGCTCAAGCGGCAGTTCTCAATGTTTTGGGGGAGCGATTCGGAGCTTTTCCTGCTTTCTTTTGAAGCTCAACAAATCTGCCCGAGGTTTTGCATTCAGACAACCTCCGTAAGCTGGTTAGCAAGTGAGCTGTTTTCTGGGGTCGACACCAAACAATGAAGGCTGAGCAAAGGGGCCAAGCCTAGTTAGAGGGCTTGTGTGAAAGCATCTTTGCAGGCACGGGCTATTTGCTGATATTCTGCCTTAGTTATGTACCCCTCTTTCCACTTTTTATACTTGTCCTTTTTGTCTTTCCATTTATCAGAGAGTTCTTTATGCAGCCATGCTGGCTTCTTTTGAGGCCTGTTATTTTTCTTCTTCGTTGGTATTGTGCTAGACTGGGCTTTTATAATCTTACTTTTCAAAATTTCCCAAACTTCATGAGTTGTTTTTCCCTTAAGGATTCTCATCCGTTGAATCCTTCCCAAGCTCTCTCTAAGTTTGTTGCATGTCCTAAGTCTTCGCTTGAGCTGGGGAGGAGTTGTGTGAATGCAACCACAACACGAATAGATAAATAGTCTCCAATCTCCGGTTAGAAGCATGTTGCTTAACCTTGGCAATTTGAAGATATGCGGACTTCAACTCCCAGAATCCTTAGCCATCTTTAAGATATGTGGACTTCAGCATGCTGATTGGAGAATTCTGGGAGTTGAAGTCCACGCATCTTAAAACATGCCAGCTGGGGAATTCTGGGAGTTGAAGTCCACTAAAGGATGCTGGCTGGGGAATTCTGGGAGTTGAAGTCCACGCATCTTAAAACATGCCAGCTGGGGAATTCTGGGAGTTGAAGTCCACTAAAGGATGCTGGCTGGGGAATTCTGGGAGTTGAAGTCCACTAAAGGATGCTGGCTGGGGAATTCTGGGAGTGGAAGTCCACACATCTTAAAACATGACAGCTGGGGAATTCTGGGAGTTGAAGTCCACTAAAGGATGCTGGCTGGGGAATTCTGGGAGTTGACGTCCATCCATCTTAAAACATGCTGGCTGGGGAATTCTGGGAATGGAAGTCCACCCATCTTAAAGTGGTCTCCTAGGCTCTAACCGGTGTTCCAACTATTTGCTTCTCCCAACACAAACCCATTCTCTGAATTATGCAACGCTCGCCAATAAAATTCCTAGAAAAAGGCTCGCTTTAATGTAATAGGTTGTATTTTTTCCCCCTGCAAGGAGGCAGATGGTGCCAGCCAATTTGTATTGGGGGTGGGTGGGGGTTGGGGGGTGCTGTATGTCTGGAGTCCATCTGTTTTGCCCAACCCAGCATTTTGCCTCCAATGCACACATACACAACAAGGATAACTTGCCACCCTCTTTCATTCAAGGCAGCTAGAAGAGCAGCCTTAACAGAAGTCCAGAATTTAAAAAGCTCAAAATATCCCTTTGAAACAGATGAGGGGGTTTGTCTATTGCTTAGCAAAATTCCCCAGACAGCATATGGAATCGTAGACTCCTCGTGCTGGAAGGGGACCTCGGAGGTCCTCTAGTCCAACCCCTTGCTCAAATACCACCCTGGACAATTTTTTTTTTCTGGAGAATCTCCAGGGATGGAGCACCCACAGCCGCAGGAGGCAAGCTTTGCTTCATCAACTGGGTTTAAGTAGATTGTGGGAATGCAACCAGCTTGTCTTTATTGTGGGTGAAAATGACATTGCTGGGCTCTGTTTGCGTGTGCAATGCCGATGCTTAAATCCAATGTATTCAAAGTGGAGTGAATGGGGATGGTGGTCTGTTTTTTGACATCACCATGATACAAAAAAAAAGAAGAAGATGCTGAGATGCCAGAAAGAGTGCAGAGAAGAACAATAAACATAATTAGGGGGCTGGAGTTTAAAATACATGAGGAACGGTTGTTGGAATTGGGAATGTCTGGTTCAATGAAGAGAAGGACGAGGGGGAACATGATAGCAACCTTCCAATATCTCAGGGGCTGCCCCAAAGAAGAGGCAGTCAAGCTCTTCTCCAAAGCCTCTGAAGGCAGGACAAGAATCAACGGATGGAAACTAATCAAGGAGAGAAGCAACCTAGAACTAAGGAGAAACTTCCTGACAGTGAGAACAATCAACCAGTGGAACTACCTGCCTCCAGAAGCTGTGAATGCTCCAACCCTGGAAGTTTTTAAGAAGAGACTGGACAGCCCTTTGTCTGAAATGGTATAGGGTCTCCTGATTGAGCAGTGGGTTGGACTAGATGACCTCCGAGGTCTTCTTCCAGCCCTAGGATTCTATAATTCTACAGTCCATGCTACGACCTGGCTGCTTGTAGATATTCCAGAGGGAAAAGTTGTTTGTCTGAAGGTAAAAAGGTAAAGGTTCCCCCGCACGTGCGTGCTAGTCGTTTCTGACTCTAGGGGCCGGTGCTCATCTCCGTTTCAAAGCCGAAGAGCCAGCGCTTGTCCGAGGACGTCTCCGTGGTCACGTGGCCGGCATGACTAGACGCCAAAGGCGCACGGAACGCTGTTACCTTCCCACCGTGATGGTCCCTATTTTTCTACTTGCATTTTTTTTACGTGCTTTCCCAGCTTCTGCCAACCTAGTTGTCTGAAGGACCCTGGCCCAAATCTTCCCTTTGCAAAGGTGCTTTTTCACGAGGTCACTGGACTTTCTTATTTTTTTTCTTTTGAAGACATTTTGCTTCTCCTACAAGAAGCTTCTCCGGCTCTGACCGGATGGTGGGGAAATGGAAGGATTTATACTCCTTACAGACGGCCGGTCCTTCTCCTCCTTTTAGAGAGTCGTTGAGGCCACCTGGAGGTTGACCTGTGTCCCCAGGGTCACCTGAGCGGTGCGAATGGGTCTGGGGGGGCCTCTTCGCTGGACTCTTGACCTGGTTTTCCAAAGGTTGGAGATGTTAGGAGGACACCCCCTTTATTTATAACCCTCCACATTCCAGAGCCGGGGGTGTGTGAGAAATATGGGCTGGCGGTCCTGTCACCACCGCTGAAGGATGGGGTGACAGCTGGAGGGACTATTTGCAGACGGTGCCTGCCCCCGGGAGCAGAAAGAGGCTTGCAAAGCAAAATGTCTACGGAGGTTCTCCGTCATCCAGACCTTGGTTGCCCCAAAAGTGCTTTTTTTCAGGAAGCAATTGGGGCGTGTTTTTTTTCTTTGAAGACCTTTTGCTTCCCATCCCAGAAGCTTCCTCAGGTTCTGACTGAATGGTGGAGAAGGGAAGGATTTATACTCCTCGCAGACCGCCGGTCCTTCACCTCCTTTTAGAGAGTCATTGAGGCCACTTGGAGGTTGACCTGTGTCCCCCGGGGTCACCTGAGTGGTGCAAATGGGTCCGGGGCCTTCTTGGAACTGCTGAAGGGATTGGAGATGGATGATGTTGTAGCCCCCTCCCCCTCCTCGGTTGAGGGAGGGCTGTTCAGTTTTGACCTAGAGGGCTTCTTTGGCCCCTCTTTCAAACTGGTGTCCAGAATGTGAAGAAGGCAAATGACCAGCCGTCTGCAAGGAGTATAAATCCTCCCCTTCCCCCACCATCCAGTCAGAACCTGAGGAAGCTTCTGGGATGGGAAGCGACAGGTCTTCAAAGAGAAAGTCCAGTGGCCTCTTGAGAGAAAGCACCTTTAGAAGAAGGATAAAAAGGGAAAGAGGAGGAGGAGGAGGAGGAAGATGGGAGGGAAAGAAGGAGAAGGAGAGGAGAGAGAGAGACAGAGAGAAAGAAAGAAAAGGAGGAGGAGGAGGAGGAGGAGGAGAGGGAGGGGGAAAAGAAAAAGGAAGAGGTGAAGAGAAGGATAAGAGAACGGGAAAGGAAGAGGAAGAGGAAGACGAAGGAGGAAGAGGAGGAGGCTTTTTCAAACGGCCTCAACGACGCTCTAAAAGAAGGCAAAGGACCGGCTTTTCTGCGAGGAGTATAAATCCTTCCCTTCTCCACCATTCAGTCAGAACCTGAAGAAGCTTCTGGGATGGGAAGCAAAAGGTCTTCAAAGAAAAAAAAACACGCCCCAATTGCTTCCTGAAAAAAAGCACTTTTGGGACAATCAAGGTCTGGATGACGGAGAACCTCCGTAGACATTTTGCTTTGCAAGCCTCTTTCTGCTCCCGGGGGCAGGCACCGTCTGCAAATAGTCCCTCCAGCTGTCACCCCATCCTTCAGCGGTGGTGACAGGACCGCCAGCCCAAATTTCTCACACACCCCCGGCTCTGGAATGTGGAGGGTTATAAATAAAGGGGGTGTCCTCCTAACACCCCCAACCTTTGGAAAACCAGGTCAAGAGTCCAGCCAAGCCAAGCGGTTAATCAAAAAAGGCGTTTTGCTCACTTGCGCCTAGCCGGGCGACGCCACCACTGGAAATGTGGCACAGCACAGGGCCGTCCTGGAATCACCCCCTCCACACACAAATTCTCAGCTGGACAGAGTTTTTTTTTGGGGGGGTGGCCCCTTCTTTGGGAAAATGAGGACCACTGTTATCACCACCCTAATCCCCCAGCCATCAAATCCAGGGATTAGCTGTTCCCGGAGGAAACATGGCTAGAACACAGGGGACAGGCCGGGTAAACAGACCAGCTTGTCTGCAGCCACCAAAAACTTCACGAGAATTTCTCTCTCTCTCTCTCTCTCTCTCTCTCTCTCTCTCTCTCTCTCTCTCTCTCTCTCTCTCTCTCTCTCTCTCTCTCTCTCTCTCTCTCTCTCTCTCTCTGTGTGTGTGTGTGTGTGTGTGTGTGTGGTGTGTAAATGCCGTTTTATGGAACTGCTCCAGCTGCAGTTTTTTTTTCTTTCTCACAGACAGTTCTCGACTTACAAAAGTTGTAAGTGGTGACCGTTCAAAGACACAGCGGCACTGAATAAATGGCTAGAACTAAGGAGGAATTTCCTGACAGTTGGAACAATTAATCAGTGGAACTCTTTACTCCAACGCTGGTTGTTTTTAAGAAGAGACTGGACAGCCCTTTGTCTGAAATGGTATAGGGTTTCCTGCCTGAGCAGTGGGTTGGACTAGATGACCTCCAAGGTCCCTTCCAACTTTTTTTAATTATTATTATTAGGTATAGGGTTTCCTACCTGAGCAGGGGGTTGGACTAGATGACCTCCAAGGTCCCTTCCAACTTTTTTTAATTATTATTATTAGGTATAGGGTTTCCTACCTGAGCAGGGGGTTGGACTAGATGACCTCCAAGGTCCCTTCCAACTTTTTTTTATTATTATTAGGTATAGGGTTTCCTACCTGAGCAGGGGGTTGGACTAGATGACCTCCAAGGTCCCTTCCAACTTTTTTATTATTATTATTAGGTATAGGGTTTCCTACCTGAGCAGGGGGTTGGACTAGATGACCTCCAAGGTACCTTCTATTATTATTATTATTATTATTATTATTATTATTATTATTATTATTATTATTATTATTATTATTACCACTACTACTGCTACTACTACTACTACTACTACTACTACTACTACTCCAGACCATTTTTCACCCTTATGACCATTGCAGCCTTCCCCCTATTTATAAGGTCGCAGTTTGCAATCTTCCGCCAGTCTGTGGGGGGAAGCCAGATTTACTTAACAAGCGTGTCACTAAGTGAACAACTGAAGTGATTCCCTTAACAACTGTGGCATGGCAGGTTGTAAAACGGGGCAATGCTCACTGAACAAATGTTTCACACAGCAACATAAATTTGGGGCTCAGTCGTGGTTCTAAAGGACTACCCGTATTTATATAATAATATTAATATTATTGATGATGATGATGATGATGTTGGAAGGGACCTTGGAGATCATCTAGTCCAACCCCCTGCTCAGGAAGGAAACCCAAACGTATCTGTGAACGACACAATTGCAGCAGTTTTTTAAAATATGGAGTCAAAGCGCTGAACTTACAATCCTTCGGTGGCCGTCTGAAGTTGCAACACCCCTGAAAAAAGTGACTTTTGACTGTTTTTCGGACGCCGGTGCCAGCCTTCCCGCGGTCATGTGATCAGAATGGGAACACTTGGCAACTGGCATGTGCTTAGGACGGTTGCAGGCTCCCGGAGTCACGGGATCCCCTTTCGCGACAAGCAAAGTCAGTGGGGAAGGCTGATTCGCTTAACGGCCAGGTTACTCACTTAACCACCGCAGCGATCCACTTAACAACCACGGTGGGAAGGCCGTAAGACAGGGCAAAACTCACTGAAATCCCGTCTCACGTAGCAATGAGTAAGTCGAGGACTACCTGTGCTATATTTTAAATCCCTTCTCTTCTTGCGAGACGCTGCCTTTGCTAGTGTAAATAACACGCCGACACTTAAGGTTTGTGTTAGGGCCAGCTGGTTAGGACAGAAAAGGGCCCTCAAAGGTCTGTGGCCGTGTGTGTGAACGCACAGCACCCCTTTCGAAGGTGGCTCTCGGCTCAATTTCGGTGGTGTCCCCCCCCAAAACACCTTGCGGCTTTCATTGAAGGCAAAGAAGCACGGTGCTCTGGGGTGGGTGTGCGGTTTGCACACTTGGGTGGGTGGGGGGGGGGGTTGGCACGCTCGGAGCCTGGAAAAGGGGAGGGGGAGTCGGCCCCTTTTGAGCCCGGAAATGCAAAATATTGTTCCCCGATTAATTGCTGTGCATTTTCTCCCTGCCACACAGAGGTTGTTTCCCCCCTATATTTCGATCAGGAAAATCAGGGCTGAAAGGGGTCCCGGACTCCTCGCACTCGTCACAGTCCGGGAAGTGGCAGAGGAGGAAGGAGGAAGGAGGAATAAGGAGGAATATCCTGACAGTGGGAATGTTTGATCAGGAGGTGGTGAGTTCTAGTCCCGGCTGAGGTATGAAAACCAGCTGAGTGACTTTGGGCCAATCACCAGGAGACGGTGAGTTCTAGTCCCGCCTTAGCCATGAAAGTCGGCTGGGTGACTTTGGGGCAATCACCAGGAGACGGTGAGTTCTAGTCCTGCTGAAGGCATGAAAGCTGATTGGGTAGCTTTGGGCCAATCATCAGGAGATGGAGAGTTCTAATTCCACCTTAGCCAAGAAAGCCGGCTGGGTGACTTTGGGCCAATCACCAGGAGCCTGTGAGTTCTAGTCCTGCCTTAAGCATGAAACCCAGCTAAGTGACTTTGGACTAATTACGAGGAGGTTGTCAGTTCTAGTCCTGCCTTAGGTACAAAAGTTGGTTGAGTAACTTTGGGCGAATCACCAGGAGACGGTGAGTTCTAATCCCACCTTAGCCATGAAAGTTGGCTGGATCACTTAGGGGCAATCACCAGGAGACGGTGAGTTCTAGTCCTGCCTTAAGTATGAAACCCAGCTAGGTGACTTTGAATTCTAGTGCTGCCTTAGGCACGAAAGCTGGCTGGGTGACTTTGGGCCAATCACCAGGAGACGGTGAGTTCTAATCCCGCTTTAGGCATGAAAGTGGGCTGGGTGACTTTGGGCCAATCACCAGGAGATGGGGAGTTCTAGTCCCGCCTTAGCCATAAAAGCCGGCTGGGTGACTTTGGGCCAATCACTCTCTTTCAGACCAGCCCCCCTCCCAGGGTTGTTTTTGTGGCCAAAATGGGAGGAGGAAGGACTATTAAATACGTTTACCACTTTGAGTAGTTTATAAAAACAATAAAGGTGGGATATAAATGATACATAAATACATATAAACGCGATAGGTATGGAAATCTGCTTTTAAGCCCATCTTTGGATGGACTAATGAACACACGAGGTATAAATATTAAAAAGAAAGGAAAAAATAACGGACGTACCTATGGAGGCTTGGGTTTTTTTGAATGCAGTCAAAGGCCCATTTAATCCAGATATCTACAAAGGGGAGGCAGAAACACACACAAGCCATCCAGGCTGAGCTCACAGGCCCCACTTAACCTGGTTCCTGAATGAACCCGTGACCTAAATTGGTCCAATACAGCTAGTCCCCATTTTATGACCTTTCTTGCGATCGTTGCTAAGTGAATCACTGCAGGGATTTAAATCAGTCACAAGGTTGTTAAGTGAATCCAGCTTCCCCCCCCATTGAATTTGCTTGTCGGAAGGTCGCCAAAGGGGGTCACATGAACCCCGGGATGCTGCGACCGTCATAAATACGAGTCAGTAGTCCAGCGTCTGAATTCTGACCAAGGGACCATGGGGATGTGGCATCGTAAGTGTGAAAAATGGTCACAAATAATTTTTTCAGTGCCGTCGTAACTTCAAACGATCACTAACTATAATAATAATAATAATAATAATAATAATAATAATAATAATAATAATAATAATAATAATAATAATAATAATAATGTTGGAAAGGACCTTGGAGGTCATCTAGTCCAACCCCCTGCTCAGGCAGGAAACCCTATACCATTCCGGACAAATGGCTGTCCAGTCTCTTCTTAAAAACTTCCAGTGTTGGAGCTTTCACCACTTCTGGAGGCAGGTTGTTCCACTGGTTAATTGTTCTGTCAGGAAGTTTCTCCTTAGTTCTATGTTGCTTCTCTCCTTGATTAGTTTCCAACTGTTGCTTCTCGTCCTGCCTTCAGGCGCTTTGGAGAATAGCTTGACTCCCTCTTTTTGGGGCAGCCCCTGAGATACTGGAAGACTGCTATCATTCTCTTCATTAAACCAAACACCCCCAATTCCAGCAACCGTTCCTTGTATGTTTCAGCCTCCAGTCCCCTGATCATCTTTGTTGCTCTTCTCTGCACTCTTTCTAGAGTCTCAACATCTTTTTTTATAATTTGGCAACCAAAACTGGATGCAGGATTTCACGTATGGCCTTTCCAAGGCCTTGTAAAGTGGTATTAACACTTCACGTGATCTTGATTCTATCCCTCTGTTGATGCAGCCTAGCACTGTGTTGGCTTTTTTGGCAGCTGCAGCACACAGCTGGCTCCTATTTAAGGGATCGTCCACTAAGACTCCGAGATCCCTCTCACAGTTGAACTGTTGTGAGTTGAGGACTACCTGTATCCTGTTAATCAGATGAGCTGAGTTGTAAAAAAAGGAGAAAAAGGGAATCCAGGTTTGTTTTCTAAACCAAGTTTAGGTCTTATGCAAAAGTGCCCACCGAGGCTTTTGCTGACCTGTTTAAGCATGCCTGCATCCAGAGACACTGCTCACCTTGGCCTCACCTGTTCATTTTCCTGGGAAATCAAGACTGCCAGAATCAATCTGGCATAAAATCAAGACAGCAGGGTTGAAAATCTGGATTGTAGAGAATAATTTTCCGGATTTATCTTGGTCTGGCTTGTTTTTCCCTGCTTGTCTTAGATCTTGGGTGTCTGGTACAAACACTGCGATGCCAAAAATGATGAAAGGCAGAATGGTTGCCGGCTGCCAAAAATTGAATTTTTTTCCAAGGATGGTTCCCACGGAGTCCTCTTGAAGAAGATTTCTTGGAAAGGAGAATCTGGGTTTACTTCTCATTTCCCCTTGTAGGGAAGGTGGAGGACATCAATATTTAATAAACAGAAATAAATAAATTCAGCAACCGAACTGTCTCCCGAGGATAACCGAATTTCCTTCAATTGTAAGCGAAAAGGGGAGGCCTTCCCTTTTTTTAAAAAAAATATAACTTTATTAGATTTTCCTTTACACTAAAAAGATAAAAAGGTTAACAGAAGCTAATAAATGGATAAGACGAAAGAACTAATAATGAACAGACGGAAGAAAAAGGAAAGAAAGAAAAGCAAGTATAGAAAAAAATATAAATAAATGACTTTTTTTTACAGCAGTAATAAGTACAGTATAAAGTGACCTGTTATTTTAAGACTAGGTTACCTACATTTTCCTATCACCCACTATTTTTTCTAATCACCAAACCTACCTAGATCATAATTTCTTTTCTTTTTTTTTAATGTCTCAAACAAAGACATCCAAAAGGGGTCTCCAAACTGATTAAAATTAATCTGATGTTTTTTTTCTAACTAACGTCTGAGATTGTGGGAACAGCCAACCTTTCATTCAGAAGAATCCCGGATCCCTTTCTTCCGAAATGTGTCCTTCTAAAATCAGCACTTTGGTGAGTCTTGCACCAAATATAACGGTCGCCTGGGTTGTGAAAATAGAGGGTTAAACCCAGATGGTGCAATCCAGAGATATATATCAGGGACCAATTCATCAAATGGGGCTTTGTTCGGTTCTCTGAATAGCCATGGAGTGTCTGTCGCCGTAATGCAGAGGTCTCCAAACGTTGTGGCTTTAAGAACTTGTGGACTTCAACTCCCAGAATTCCCAGGCTGGCTGAGGAATTCTAGGAGTTGAAGTCCATAACTTTTCACTAGGTTTGATTAGGGGTAACATGATAGATAGCTAGATAGCTAGAGAGAGAGAGACAGACAGACAGACAGACAGAGAAATAGGATGGATAGATAGGTAGATAAGTAGATGGATAGATGGATTGATGGAGAGAGAGAGAGACGACAGACAGACAGACAGACACAGATAGATATAGACAGAGAGACAGACAGAGAAATAGGATGGATAGATAGGTAGATAGGTAGATGGATGAATGGATGGATGGATGGATGGATGGATGGATGGATGGATAGATAGATAGACAGACAGATAGACAGACAGACAGACACAGATAGATATAGACAGAGAGACAGACAGAGAAATAGGATGGATGGATAGATAGATAGATAGATAGATAGATAGATAGATAGATAGATAGATAGATAGACAGACAGACAGATAGATGATAGATAGATAGATAGATAGATAGATAGATAGATAGATAGATAGATAGATAGATAGATGAATAGATGATAGGTAGATGGAAGGATGGATAGATAGATAGATAGATAGATAGATAGATAGATAGATAGATAAATAGACAGACAGACAGACAGATAGATATAGACAGACAGAGAAATAGGATGGAGAGAGAGAGAGAGAGAGAGAGAGGGAGAGAGAGAGAGAGAGAGAACCTTTATTGTCATTTTTTTTACTGAGGGCACATTGGCGCACATTAAAAATTAAATTTTGTTGCTTGCTCTCAGAAGTATACACGTATATAACACATGCTATATGCAACATATGGATAAACCTACATTCTTACATATAAATATTAATCACTGTCCATTTTGAATACATAGCAGACAGAGGAAGCTTTAGCGTTCACAAGGTTAATACTGAGTGGAACAAAACCATAATAGCAGCGTTCCAATCTCTCAGGGGCTGCCCCAAAGAAGAAGGAGTCAAACTGTTCTCCAAAGCACCAGAAGGCAGAACAAGAAGCAACAGATGGAAACTAATCAAGGAAAGAAGCAACCTGGAATTAAGGACAATTAACCAGTGGAACAATTTGCCACCAGAAGTTGTGTGTGCTCCATCACTGGAGGTTTTTAAGAAAAGACTAGACAGCCACTTGTCTGCAATGGTATATAGAGTCTTCTGCTTGAGCAGGGGGTTCGACTAGATGACCTCCAAGGTCCCTTCCATCTCTATTCTGATTGATTCTTAAAAGTTGCCAGGTTTGGAGGCCCCTGTCTGATGTAATGAGAGGTATGGAAGGTTTTGGGGAAGGATGAGGGCAAGAGACACTGCTTAGGAAAGAATTAAATTAGGGCCAGGCCTACTGGAGCAAGATTTAAAAGTCATGCTGGGAAGTTTGTACTCGGGAGAGTCTTGGATGGAAATTAATCAACGGTGGACTTCAAGCTTGGCAGCTTGAAGATGGGTGGACTTCAACTCCCAGAATTCCACCCACGTTCAAGTGGCAAAGATTGAGAAACACTGTACTATTCTATCAGACTGGGAACCAGTTTTGGTTTCTTGATGCAAATCTCACTCTGAAGTTGGGTGGGAACCTCATGCCAGTTCCCAAATCGCCCAATTTTCATCTCCGTTTCCTCATCGGTTGAGTCATGCCTTGTGTATCTGCGGATCTCTCTGGAACATTGCTTTTTTAAATAAAATAAAATAAGATAAAATAAAGTAAAGTAAAGTGAAATGAAATGAAATGAAATGAAATGAAATGAAATAAAAAAATAAAAAAATAATAAAGTAAAATAAAATAAAATAATAAAGTAAAGTAAATTAAAATGAGTTAGTTAGTTTTACTTCAACATTACCATGGAGGGTATTCAATACAAAAGTAAGATTTTCAGAGACGGAGTGAACCTGGAGTTTTATTTGGCTTCTCGAACTGGATGTTAACATTCACACATCCCAAAGTTGCTGAGGTTGACAAATATCAACTCCTTGTAGCCATGATGTTGGGCAGATCGATCCTGGATATAATCATAGCTAAAAAAAGGTAAAAGTAAAGGAGTGAGTCCCTGCAGATTTTACTCCGCTAGACATTGCCAACTCATGGGGGCGGTGCTCATCTCCACTTCAAGGCCGTTGAGCCAGCACTGTCTGAAAATCTTTCCGTGGTCATGTGGCTAGCATGATGTCATGGAATGCTGTTACCTTCCCACTAAAGTGGTACCTATTTATCTACTCACATTTGCATGCTTGTGAACTGCTACCGTGTTTCCCTGAAAGTAAGGTCTACACCAACAATAGGCCCTGGCTTGATTTTGGGGGCCTAATAATTTGGTGGGCCTAATATAAGCCCTACCCCAAAAATAAGCCCTAGTTTTGGAGCAAGGTGCACACCTAAAAATCAAGCTAGGGTTGGGATGGGAGTGTGGAACTGCCCCACCCACCCCGCACCCATTTCCTTGCAGCCAGGCCTCTCCTCACTGGGCTTGCTTCTTCTTCTGAGGCCTTTTCTGCAGCCAGGCCTGCATTTCTCAGTTACAGTGCTCTGCAGCTGAGAACCGAGCAATGGATTGAATCCATAGCTCCGTGCTCGGCTGCTTAGGCCTTCTAGAAAGGCCTGACTGCAAAATTCAGGCCCGAATGCAGCTGCAGAACTTCGGCCCCAGAGAAAGTGGACCGGATGGGTGGGGCTGTCAATGCCAGAGTTGAGGTAAGGCCTACCCCGAAAATAAGACCTGGTGCCTCTTTTGGAGGCAAAAAAAAAAAAGACCCGTTCTTATTTTTGGGGAAACACGGTAGGTTAGCAGGAGCTGAGGCCAGGATGGGAGCTCTCCCCATCTCATGGTGCTGGGGTCTCGAACCTGGGCTGCCGTTTTTTCAGCCGATAAGACCAACATCTTTAACCGCTGAGTCACCGCGGTGCCTAATCATGGTTAAGCAGTGCTAAAACTGGCCCCTGGCTCCTGCATTTGTGATAAGCCGTGGGACGCTCTACAAGGTAAACACGGCTTCTGGATTATGTCTGTTAAGGCATTCACCTCAGCTAGTTAAATCTTGGATCGGTGGAGCACGGCCAATATTAAATTATGTCAGCCTTGCTCCTAAATTGATAAGTTTTGGCTGCAGTTTGAAGTCATCCAGCAGCCAAAACACACACAGAAACACACACAGAAAGAGACACACCGACCAGCGTGCCCCTGGCGTGTTGCAAGGCCAGTGTTACCTCAGAAAGATTTTTTTTTCCCCTGAGGCCCATGGTGCAATATGGTTTTTTTTTGCATCATTTAAAAAACGTTTTTCATTTGAATAATTTTAATTTCTTTTAAACTCTTTCTCTATTTATCTTTTGATGATCTGTAAGCTGCCCAGAGTTACCTTATCGGGTAGATGGGTGGAAGAGAAATTTAATAAATAAATGAACAAACCCGGTTTCTGCAAAGCTTACTCGGGCACTTGTGTAAGAGATACAAGGCATGTTTCCCCACAGAGGAAGGTGTTTGGCTACATATTTATTTACTTATGCAGGACCCCAGAGATTTTTGTCTTCCGAGCTTTCAGATTCCTACTGGAACGCATCCTTGGGGAACTTCTCTCTAGCAGAATGTTCTCTGTGTGGCATTTATATGGTGCCTGTTGTGTGTGGCTTTTTAGATGTTGATTGGGGTGTGTTGATTTTGTGTGCTTTTAAGCCATTAGCTGTCATTTGCTGGTGCTGCCCAGCCTTCGCCTTCTAAGAACTTGATAGGCTGGAAGTAAATCACTACGTCTGTTGACCGACATCGGGCCCGTATCCCAGGCTTCAATCATTTCCCTGGCTGTTTTTGTCCCTGCTCGGCCAACAATCTTAATAGCTGCAAAACTGAATGTATGTTCTTCTTCATTTCAATATGCAGTTACCAATGGGAACGGACCTCTTCGTCTGACTGCTTATTTCCTTATCTCTATTTAAGACAGAGGTCCCCAAACTTTTGGACACCAGGGAGCAGTTCCACGGAGAGAGGTTTTCCCACGGACCGGAGGGTGTGTAGTTTTGTGTGTTGCCTGTATCTCACGGATGAGGCTTTGCTTGTTTTGTGCAGACCAGTTGCAGGCATGCCACGGCCCGGTACTGATCCATGGACCTGGGGTTGGGGACCCCTGATTTAAGATATTTTATATAGCCACCCATCTTTCAACCATCTCTAAGCCACCTCCCGACAAAACGTTTTAAAAACATACAAAATCACTCAAAGCTATGAAGCGAAACAAAAAGCCCACCCTATTTCTCGCGTTTATTTGCTTTTTAAAAATCCTATTAAAAATCCCCTTTTATTGGGGGGAAAAAAAGAAAACTTACCAACGGAAGAAGAACTAATTAAGAAAATTTTAGATTGTGCAGAAATGGGACAGATTGACCCTGAAGATCAAAGAGAAAGAAGACTCAGTGTACTTTTAGAACATGGGACAATTTTTACCAATGGCTAGAAAAACGAGTTAGAGAGAAAGGAACGTGATATGTACTATGTAACACTGAATATATATTAGTAAGAAGAAGACTATTGAGCAATTAACTATCATATTGATTATGATATTCTAGAAATTAATTATTACTCTTTTTAAAAAAATATATGGACCCGGACAACATGCTGTTTGCTTGTTGTTAAGAAAGTTATTTAAAAAAACACCCTAACCCCAACCCTAACTCTAACCCTATAAAAGTTATATATATATATATATATACTTTTTCCAGCGCCGTTGTAACTTCGAACCATCACTGAACGAACTTTTGTGAGTCGACGACTTACCTGCATCGAAGCTCTGTCCGTTTCGGTGCGCGTCGCACCTGCCATGTACTTTAACAACATGGGTGGAATTTCGATGGTGACAAGATGCGGCCGCCATCTTGACTTTTTTGACCACCTGAGGGGTTTTTCCCCCCCTTCCCCAGTGCAACTTAGAACTGATCCACAGCCCAGCTGATTGCAACGGCACGTTGTGTTACGGCAGTTTCAGCGTTGTAGGAGTGGATTGCCACACGCTGTGTGACTCATTTTCAGCTTTGAATCTTTTCGCCTCAGTTTACGCAAGAGAGTTTACTCAGCCCGGCTGGCAATGTCTTCATATCTATGTCCTCATCATGTTTACAAACGGGGAGAGTCTGCCATTTTTGAATTCGGAAACGGCCCAGCCTCCCTGTGTGAATCTACCGGTACTTCTCAACTTACGACCACAATTGACTCCCCGAGTTTCCCTTGCTAAGCGAGACGGTGGTTAAGTGACTTTGGGACTCATTTTATGGCCTTTCTGGCCCCAGTGTTTGTTAAGTGAATTACTGCATGTGCTGGCTGGGGAATTCTGGGAGCTGAAGTCCACAGCTCTTAAAGTTGCCCAGAAGAGCAACTAAGACGATTAAAGGCCTGGTGACGAAATTATATGAAGAACGGTTAAAGGAATCAGGTATGGCCAGTCTAGAGAAAAGAAGGACTGGGGGGGGGGACTTGATAGCAGTATTCCAGTATCTGAGGGGCTGCCCCAAAGAAGAGGGGGTCACATTATTCTCCAAAGCACCAGAGGGAAGGATGAGAAACAAGGGTTGGAAACTGATCAAGGAGAGAAGCAACCTGGAACTAAGGAGAAACTTCCCGACAGTGAGGACAATTAACCAGTGGAACAGCTTGCCACCAGAAATCGTGGGCGCCCCATCACTGGAGGTTTTTCAGAAGAGACTAACTAGACAGTCACTTGTCTGGAATGGCATAGGGTCTCCCGCTTGAGCAGGGGGCTGGACTAGAAGACCTCCAAGGTCCCTTCCCTCTATTCTGATTGATGGAAGTTTGGCGATCCCTGTTCTAAGGTGACAGTCTCAATCCTCAGTAACTTCACATTTTCACAGATCAGAATAAGAGCTGGAATAAACCTGGGCAGCTGGAAGATGGATGGGGTTAGGGTTAGGAAGGAAGGAAGGAAGGAAGAAAGGAAAGAAAGAAAGGGAAGGAAGGAAGGAAGAAAGAAAAAAGGAAGGAAGGAGGGAGGAATGAAGGAAGGAAGTGGGAGGGAGGGAGGGAGGGAGGAAAGAAAGAAAGAAAAAAGTAGCGAGCGAGGAAGGAAGGAACGAAAGAAGGAAGAGAGCAGGAGGGAGGGAGGAAGAGAGGAAGGAAAGAAAGAAAGAAAGAAAGAGAGAGAGAGAGAGAGAGAGAAAGAAAGAAAGAAAGAGAAAGAAAGAAAGGAAAGAAAGAAAGAGAGAGAGAAAGAAAGAAAGAAAGAAAGAGAAAGAAAGAAAGGAAAGAAAGAAAGAGAGAGAGAGAGAGAGAGAGAGAAAGAAAGAAAGAAAGAAAGAAAGAAAGAAAGAAAGAAAGAAAGAAAGAAAGAAAGAAAGAAAGAAAGAGAAAGGAAGGAAGGAAAGAAAGAAAGAAAAAGAAAGAAAGAAAGAAAGAAAGAAAGAAAGAAAGAAAGAAAGAAAGAAAGAGCTTGGGGTTACTTGCCCAAAGCTTACTAAACTTGGTTAGGGCCAATTTGGCTAGCTTGTTTTTATAGTCAAGTACTCATTTGTTCCCCTTCATGGATTACTGCCTTGTCGTGGCGAAGGGGCTTGGGTAATTCAATGAAATTATGAGCTATGCCGTGCAGGGCCACCCAAGACGGACAGGTCATAGCAGAGAGTTCTGACAAAACGTGATCCACTGGAGAAGGAAATGGCAAACCACTCCAGTATCTTTGCCATGAAAACCCCATGGACAGTACCAAAAGGCAAAACGATATGACGCTGGAAGATGAGCCCCTCAGGTCGGAAGGCGTCCAATATGCTACTGGGGAAGAGCAGAGGGCTAGTACTAGTAGCGCCAGAAAGAATGAAGCGACTGGGCCAAAGCCGAAAGGACGCTCAGCTGTGGATATGTCTGGTGGTGAAAGGAAAGTCCGATGCTGTAAAGATTTTTTCTCCATAGGAACCTGGAATGTAAGATCCATGAATCAAGGAAAGCTGGACGTGGTCAAACAAGAGATGACAAGACTGAACATCGACATCTTAGGTATCAGCGAACTAAAATGGACAGGAATGGGTGAATTTAATTCAGATGACCATCAGGTATACTACTGCGGGCAAGAATCCCTCAGAAGAAATGGAGTAGCCTTCATAGTCAATAAAAGAGTAGGAAAAGCAATACTGGGATACAATCCTCAAAATGACAGAATGATCTCAGTTCGAATCCAAGGCAAACCATTCAATATCACAGTAGTCCAAGTCTATGCCCCAACCACCAGTGCTGAAGAGGATGAAATTGACCGGTTCTATGAAGCTCTACAGCACCTTATAGAACTAACACCCAAAAATGCTGTCCTTATCATCATGGGGGATTGGAATGCTAAAGTAGGAAGCCAAAAGATAACCGGAATAACAGGCAAGTTTGGCCTTGGAGTACAAAATGAAGTAGGGCACAGGCTGATAGAATTTTGTCAAGAGAATACGATAGTCATAGCAAACACTCTTTTCCAACAACCCCAAGAGACGGCTCTACACATGGACATCACCAGACGGTCAACACAGAAATCAGATTGACTATATGCTCTGCAGCCAAAGATGGAGAAGCTACAGTCAGTAAAAACAAGACCAGGAGCTGACTGTGGCTCAGACCATGAGCTTCTCATTGCAAAGTTTAGGCTTAAACTGAAGAAAGTAGGGGAAAGCACTAGGCCACTCAGGTATGAATTAAATCATATCCCTGTTCAATATACAGTAGAGGTGACAAATAGATTTAAGGAATTAGATCTGATAGACAGAGTGCCTGAAGAACTATGGACGGAGGTTCGCAACATTGTACAAGAGGTAGCAACTAAAACCATCCCAAAGAAAAAGAAATGCAAGAAAGCAAAATGGCTGACTGAGGAAGCTTTGCAAATAGCTGAGGACAGGAGCGAAGCGAAAGGCAAGGGAGAAAAAGAAAGATACGCCCAATTGAATGCAGAATTCCAGAGAATAGCTAGAAGAGATAAGAATGCCTTCTTAAATGAACAGTGCAAAGAAATAGAAGAAAACAATAGAATAGGGAGGACCAGAGATCTCTTTAAGAAAATTGGAGAGATGAAGGGAACGTTTAATGCAAAAATGGGCATGATAAAGGACCAAAATGGCAGGGACCTAACAGAGGCAGAAGAGATTAAGAAGAGGTGGCAAAATTACACAGAAGAACTATACAAGAACGAGCTTAATGTCCCTGATAACCACGATGAGGTAGTCACTGACCTCAAGCCAGACATCCTAGACTGTGAAGTGAAATGGGCCTTAGGAAAGCTGAGCAACAACAAAGCTAGTGGAGGTGACAGTATTCCAGCTGATTCAAAATCTTAAAAGATGACGCAGTAAAAGTGCTACACTCAATTTGCCAGCAAATTTGGAAAACTCAACATTGGCCACAGGGTTGGAAAAGATCAGTTTACATTCCAATTCCAAAGAAAGGCAGTGCCAAAGAATGTTCGAACTATTGCACCATTGCACTCATTTCACATGCTAGTAAAGTTATGCTTAAAATCCTACAAGCTAGACTCCAGCAGTATGTGGATAGAGAACTACCAGAAGTGCAAGCAGGATTTCGAAGAGGCAGAGAAACTAGAGATCAAATTGCCAACATACGCTGGATCATGGAGAAAGCTAGAGAGTTCCAGAAAAACATCTACTTTTGCTTCATTGACTATGCTAAAGCCTTTGATTGTGTGGATCATAACAAACTGTGGCAAGTTCTTAAAGAGATGGGAGTACCAGACCATCTTATTTGTCTCTTGAGAAACCTATATGCGGGTCAAGAAGCAACAGTGAGAACTGGACACGGAACCACTGATTGGTTCAAAATTGGGAAAGGAGTCCAGCAAGGCTGTATACTGTTGCCCTGCCTATTTAACTTACATGCAGGGCACATCATGAGAAAGGCAGGGCTAGATGAATCAAAAGTTGGAATTAAGATTGCCAGGAGAATTATCAACAACCTGATATGCAGATGATACCACTCTAAGGGCAGAAAGTGAAGAGGAACTAAAGAGCCTCTTGTTGCGGGTGAAAAAGGAGAGTGCAAAAGTTGGCTTGAAATTTAACTTCAAGAAAATCAAAATCATGGCATCCGGCCCTCTCAATTCCTGGCAAATGGATGGGGAAGAAATGGAGGTAGGGACAGATTTTATTTTCCTGGGCTCCAAGATCACTGCAGATGGAGACTGCAGCCAAGAAATTAAAAGACGCTTGCTCCTGGGGAGGAAAGCCATGGCAAATCTAGACAGCACACTAAAAAGCAGGGACATCACCCTGTCAACAAAACTGCGTATAGTCAAGCTGTGGTTTTCCCAGTTGTAATGTATGGCTGTGAAAGTTGGACCGTAAGAAAGGCTGAATGCCAAAGAATTGAAGCCTTTGAACTATGGTGCTGGAGAAGACTCCTGCGAGTCCCTTGGACTGCAAGGCGATCAAACCGGTCAGTCCTAGAGGAGATCAACCCTGACTGCTCTTTAGAAGGCCAGATCCTGAAGCTAAAACTCAAATCCTTTGGCTACCTAATGAGAAGGAAGGACTCACTGGAGAAGAGCCTAATGCTGGGAAAGGTGGAGGGCAAGAGAAGAAGGGGACGACGGAGAATGAGGTGGCTGGATGGAGTCACTGAAGCAGGAGGCGTGAGCTTAAATGGACTCCAGAAGATGGTAGAGGACAGGAAGGCCTGGAGGAACGTTGTCCATGGGGTCACGATGGGTCTGACACGACTTTGCAGATAACAACAACAACAATTCATTTGTTCCCTTTATGTTCAGTAGCAGCAGGAGAAAGTCAGGATTATTAAGATGCAGAAAAGAGAAGAAGTCTTGGCGTGAAGCTTAGTGAAACCATTCTAGCTGGATTTGGGGAAAACGGCGGGGCAGAGGAAAGGGAAAGGGAACGATAGTGAAAGTAGGAAGGTTGCAAGAAGAGAAAGTAGCCTTTTCTGAGAAGCGAGGGAAAGTGGGGCAAAAAAAGGAATGTGGAAGTTGCTTGAAACAGAGCAAAAAGAAAAATCTTTCCCCCCCCCCCCCAAGCTCACAGAAGAGTTGGATTTCCCTAATGGGAAGCATGAAAAACGATTTGAGGAGAATGAGGAAATGAGGTAGGCCGGGGGTTGGAAAAAAAGAGACGGAGAGAAGACAATGCAGGAAGATCACCCAGACTGACTGCAAATAGCGGCACGACCAAGTAGCAACAATGGTGCACGGGAAGATCTGCAAGAAATATCATTTGCCTGTAAGCAAGAACTGGCGGGACCACCAAGTAGACTCTACTTGGTGGTCTGGGCCTTTAGAATTCAAACAGATGGGCACCTGCTGCATAACACCTCAGACTTAACAGTTGTCGATAAGAAAGACAAAAAAAAGTCTGGACAGTGGACGTGGCAGTGCCTGTAAACCTCAGAATAGAAGAGAAAGAACTGGAGAAGATAACAAAATACAAAGACCTGCAAATAGAAATAGAAGGACTGTGGCAAAAGAAAGCAAAGACAGTCCCAATAGTGATAGGCACCTTGGGTGCAATTCCCCAAACATCTGGAGTACCAGTTGGACACCGTCGACACTGACAAAGTCACCATCGGTCAGTTGCAAAAGGCGGCTTTATTGGAAAAACTTATATCCTACAACAGGAACGTTGACACCATCAAACAACATCTGCCTCTCCCAGGCCCTTCGAAAGAGCTGATAGGTAGACAGAAATGCCAAATCCAGTTTGAACATCGGGCTGATTGTGCAACGAAGCATAAATAGCAGAATGACAAATTAGCAACAATGGTGCACTGGAAGATCTGCAAGAAATATTGTTTGCCTGCAAGCGAGAACTGGTGGGACCACCAAGTAGAGAAAGCCATAAAAAACGAAGAAGCTAAATTACTCTGCGACTTCAAAATTCAGACTTAACATTTGTCAATAAGAAAGACAAAAAAGTCTGGACAGTGGACGTGGCAGTGCCTGGAGGCAGCAGAACAGATGAGAAAGAACCGGAGAAGATAACAAAATACAAAGACCCACAAATAGAAATAGAACGACTGTGGCAAAGGCAAGCAAGGATGGTACCAATAGTAAGAGGCGCCTTGGGTGCAATCCCAAAACAACTGGAGCACCACTTGGACACCGTCATCGGCATTGACAAATCCGCCATTAGTCAATTGCAAAAGGCGGCCTTACTAGGAACTGCTTCCATCCTGTGACGAGATCAAACAACAACATCTGCCCATCCCAGGTCCTTGGGAACTGGACATCTGGCTGACTGTGAGGAGGAGGAGGAGGAGGAGGAGGAGGAGGAGGAGGAGGAGCGCTGTGGGGTCCTTGGTGCTTTCTAAGCAGACATTTTCTTGCAGATGTTTCATGACCCAACTAGGTAACAGAAGAAGAAGAAGAAGAAGAAGAAGAAGAAGAAGAAGAAGAAGAAGAAGAAGAAGAAGAAGAAGAAGAAGAAGAAGAAGAAGAAGAAGAAGAAGAAGAAGAAGAAGAAGAAGAAGAAGAAGAACAACAACAACAACAACAACAACAACAACAGCAACAACTGTGGGCTCCTTGATGCTCTCTGAACCTGGTAGTTTTCTAGCAGACATTTCATGACCCATCTAAGGAACATCATCAGTGCTAGAAGGGAGAAGGATTTGCAGGCAGGAGGAGGAGGAGGAGGAGGAGAAGGAGGAGGAGGAGGAGGAGGAGGAGGAGGAGGAGGAGGAGGAGGAGGAGGAGGAGGAAAGGATTGTGGGGTCCTTGGTGCTCTCTGAACTGGGTGGTTTCCTTGCAGGCGTTTCATGACCCATCTAAGGAACATCATCAGTGCTAGAAGGGAGAAGGATTTGCAGGCAGGAGGAGGAGGAGGAGGAGAAGGAGGAGGAGGAGGAGGAGGAGGAGGAGGAGGAAAGGATTGTGGGGTCCTTGGTGCTCTCTGAACTGGGTGGTTTCCTTGCAGGCGTTTCATGACCCAGCTAGGGAACATCATCAGTGCTAGCATGTTTCCCAGAAAATAACACCAGGTCTTATATATATATATATATTGCCTCCCAAAAAGGGTCTGGGTCTTTCTTTCGCGGGATATCTTACCTGCTTACCTTAGGACCGCTGCAGCCAGGCTTCGCACGCCCCCAACACCTGTTGCATCGCTGCTCGAGTTCTTCTGTGGCCATGTGATGCAGCACACCGGTGCTGCAGTTCACGACAGGAAGGATGACGCCTTGCGCCGTGCCCCAAAACTAAGGCTTATTTTGGTGATAGGGCTTACATTAGGGCTTATTTTTGGGATAGGTTTAATTTTCAGGGAAACGCAGTAGTAGTGTGCATTTATATACTAGCGCTTTGCTCTGTCAGTGTTGCTGGGCGTGTTGTCGTCTTGGTAGTTCCTTGATTAGGCTCTTATTTTCTGCTTGATTGTTTGTCTGGTGTTAATCCCTGCTTATCTGGGTGTGGACCGCTGGAGGGGATGCATTTCTGTTTTCTTCTTAGCTTTTTGATTGTCTCTTTCAAATGGCGTGTAAATGTGGTTTAATCTCTATTGATGAATGATATGTCTGAATGCCACACTTCCAGGAAGTCTTTAGCATGCTTGAACGTGGCCTGGTCTAGGACAGGGGTGGGGAACCTTGGCTCTTTTATGACTTGTGGACTTCAACTCCCAGAATTCCTCAGCTAACCATGGCTGGCTGAGGAATTCTGGGAGTTGAAGTCCAGAAGTCATGAAGGGGCCATAGTTCCCCCACTCTGGCTCAGGAATTCTGGGAGTTGAAGTCCACATGTCATGAGGGGGCCATAGTTCCCCCGTGCTGGCTGAGGAATTCTGGGAATTGAAGTCTGCATGTCATGAAGGGGCCATAGTTCCCCCACACTGGCTGAGGAATTCTGGGAATTGAAGTCCACATGTCATGAGGAGGCCATAGTTCCCCCATGCTGGCTGAGGAATTCTGGGAGTTGAAGTCCACAAGTTATCAAGGGGGGCCACAGTTCCCCCATGCTGGCTGAGGAATTCTGGGAGTTGAAGTCCACAAGTCATGAGGCAGCCATAGTTCCCCATGCTGGCTGAGGAATTCTGGGAGTTGAAGTCCACAAGTCATGAGGGAGCCATAGTTCGACTGTTACCTGGTGTTCATGGATCTCTTCAGCCAACCTTACGCCTGTTTGTCCTGCCTAGTGGCTGTTGCAATTTTTATACTGCATAGGTAGCCCTCGCCTTACGAGCCCCAAATTTCTGCTGCTAAGTGACACATTTCTTAAGTGTTGTTTTAACCCCATTTCTTGCCATGGTCGTTAAGTGAATCACTGTGGTTGTTAAGTGAGTTGCACGGTCGTTAAGTGAATCTGGCTTCCCCCATTGACTTGGCTTGTCAGAGAGTCGCAAAAGCAGATCACGTGATGCCGGGGACACCGCAACCGTCATAAATATGAGACCGTTGCCAAAGCATCCGAATTTTGATCACATGACCGTGGGGAATGCAGCAACGGTCGCAAGTCTGAAAAATGGTCATAAGACACTTTTTTCAGTGCTGTTGTAACTCTGAAGGTCACTAAACGAGCTGTTGTAAGCGGAGGACTCTAGTGAGATCTTTGGGTGTGCCCAGGAACACAAGACTGCAATCGGCGGCGGAAAAGTAATACCAAAGCAATAAATCGAGGAAATATTTTTATATAGAGAGAGATTTTATTAGTTTTAATAGGGTTAGGAATAAGGTGGGGTCAAGATTAGGGTTGGGATTTGGGTTAGGATTAGGATTAGGGTTAGGGTTGGGGTTTTTCCAAATAATATTCTCAATATTTAGCAAACGGCATAATGTCTGGGTTCACGTGTTTAACAAACAATAATAGATGTAGTCAATTATATCTGTTTCGTGGGAATTCAACACCGGGGTGTTCTCTACTTTTTGTACCACCGGGTGTTCCTCCTCACCAACTCTACTCTCTGTCCACCGCTCAGAAGAGGTTGACCAATTGTGGGCACCGTCTAGATTGCTTCTGATGGGCCCTAAGGAGGAAATCCCCAGCATCCACTTTTCTGTCTGTGTTTTTGTGGGCCCTGAATTCCAGAACCTCCGTTCACGGATGTCCTCCTAAGACCGAAGCTCATGGAAGCTTAGTTGAGGACTTTGAAGTTCCCTCAGCCACCATGAATGGAGTATCACCCTGACTTCGTGGCCAGCTGCAATTGGGGATCCACTTTCTGGTTCTCTGCTGTCCATAAGTCACCACTGATCAGCCCAGACTTCTCAACCAAAGAGTTTAGGTCTACACCATTTTTGCAGTCCTGTGTCTATCATAAACAATATGTTAATTAATCACTCAATAGCCACGTTCCTGTCTCTCTAGCTCATTTTTCTAGCCACTGATGGACATTATCCCACGTTCTAAAACACACCAAGTCTTCTTCCCCTTTAATCTTTAATGCCAATCTATCCATGTCTGCACACTCTAGAATTTTCTTAATTAGTACTTCTTCTGTCGGTAAGCTTTCATTTTTCCAGCGTTGGGCGAATACAATTCTTGCCGCTGTTAGTACCTGCAGCATTAGATATCTGCAATCTTTCTCGTAATTAGCTCCGATGATTCCTAACAAGAATAATTCTGGTTTCAAGCCTATTTATTTTTTAGTCATCTTCTCCAACCATAAGTGTCTTTTAACTCCAAATCTTTTTGCTTTGGGGCACATCCACCAGATGTGATAATAAGTACCTGGTCTTTGTTTGCATTTCCAACAGTTGTCTTGAGATGTTTCTTAAACGTTTTTGCTAATCTCACTGGTGTCTTATGCCATCTGTAAAAGGAAATATTGACACCAGTATGATTCAAACAGCCCGGAACATTTTCACCCGATAAACCTGAGCGATAAGCCTCAACTTTTCATCAGAAAAAATAAATTAAAAAAACAAAAAAACAACAACCCAGAGAACATTGGGCACAACCCAATGTTTATCTGATTAAAATTTTAAAGACAATTACAAAAAAAGCGTAGGTGATTTCGGTGCCTACTTCGTATCTTCAAGAGATGGAGGTTCCCATTGAAAACGAGGGGGTGGGTAAACCCGGTGTGTGTGTTTGTGCATGCGTGCAAGAAAAAGTTGTCTTTTCAAACCATGTAACTTTGAAAAGGACGGTTGTGCATGGGAAAAGATATTAAAAACAAAAGCAAACCCAACCACAGAAGACATCAATTTTGAGTCTTCTTTTTCTGAAGCGGCCACGATTGATAGGTTACATCTGTTCTGATTGCAAAAAATTGTGTGGCTCGATGCTGGGGGGGGGGGCGGGGGGGAAATAAGGTTGTGGATCTGTGTGTGTATGTGTGTGTGCAAGTGTCTTCAGTTAGAATAAAGCTGGTTGTTTGCTTATACTAAAACCAAGAATCTCCAAACCTGGCAACTTTAAGACTTGTGGACTTCAACTCCCAGAATTCCCGAGCCAGCCATACTGGCTGGGGAACTCTGGGAGTTTAAAGTTGCCAAGTTTGGACAGCCCTGTCCCCTAAACTTTTTGTACTATCTTTTCGCCCCAAGCGGAAGATCTAAATCAGGGTTTATCAAACTTGGCCACTTTAAGAGGAATTCTGGGATGTCCACGCATCTCAGACTTGCTCAGGTTGATTGGAAGGATATACCTCTCTCTCTCTCTCTCTCTCTCTCTCTCTCTCTCTCTCTCTCTCTCTCTCTCTCTCTCTCTCTCTCTCTCTCTGTGTGTGTGTGTGTGTGTGTGTGTGTGCGCGGAGGAACACAACTAAAAAGATGGGAAAAAACCATGAAGGGCCAGGGATGGGAGAAAATTTGGGTGGTTGGGGGGAAAAAAAAGAGGGTCCCTACATCTTGTTCCCAAAAGCCTCCGACGAGCGATTTCTCATAATAATTCAATATTTCAGTAAGACATCCAGGAACCAAGAGGAAACAGGAAGTGAGAAACATCTGCAGCCAGCGATGGGCGACCCCAGAATGAATCAGCCACCCAAACGTTGGAGGTCAAACTCCGAGCCAGCCGTCAGGGTTGTGCAAAGCATCGAAACCCGGCTGTCTCTTCCAGCCGTGAACTTTGGTAACCTCCCCAAATCATCTTGGGCGGAGGGGGGAGTGGGGGGGAAAGAGCCCAGCTGAAAATGGAAAATTCAGAATGATGGAAACGGCTTCTCCTCTCCGTGGGGAAAGGCCAATGGAGCTGGAGCTCTCCGTCCAGGGAGGCTTCTCGCTGGAGATGACCAGGTCCACCACCTTTGGCCTTCACTGGCGTGGCTATTCTGGGCTTCGGCTATACGGGCAGCGATGTCAGCCGGGAAAGGTCAAAGCGAGGCAGAAATTCTCCAGTTTCGGCACAGCTCGGAAGCCAGGCAATCAGAGAGCTTGGAAGCAGACTCGCCCACCGGGGAAGCACCAATGGAAGCCAAAGGGCGGATGGACCACTCGGCCATCGCTCAAAAACTCCCCCCCCCCCGCCTCTTGGGAATTGGCAGGAATAGCCAATACTCCAGAAGATAGGCTTAAAATACAGGAGGATCTGGACAGACTCTCACACTGGGCACTATGTAACAAAATGAAATTCAATGGTGAAAAAAGTAAGGCTCTACATTTAGGCAGGAAAAATCAAATGCACAGGTATAGTATAGGTGGTACCTTGCTCAATAGTAGTAATTGTGAGAGAGATCTCGGAGTCCTAGTAGACAATCATTTCAATATGAGCCAGCCGTGTGCTGCAGCTGCCACAAAAGCCAACACAGTGCTAGGCTGCATTAACAGAGGGATAGAATCAAGATCACGTGAAGTACTAATACCACTTTACAATGCTTTGGTAAGGCCACACCTGGAATACTGCATCCAGTTTTCGTCACCACGATGTAAAAAAGATGTCGAGACTCTAGAAAGGGTACAGAGAAGAGCAACAAAGATGATTGGGGAACTGGAGGCTAAAGATATCGGGAACGGTTGGTGGAATTGGGTATGTGTAGTTTAACGAAGAGAAGGACGAGGGGTGACATGATAGCAGTACTCCCAATATCTCAGGGGCTGCCCCAAAGAAGAGGGAGTCAAGCTATTCTCCAAAGCCCCTGAAGGCAGGACAAGAAGCAGCGGATGGAAACTAATCAAGGAGAGAAGCAACCTAGAACTAAGGAGAAACTTCCCGACAGTTGGAACAATGAACCAGTGGAACAACCTGCCTCCAGAAGGGGTGAATGCTCCAACACTGGAGGTTTTTAAGAAGAGACTGGACAGCCGTTTGTCTGAAATGGTATAGGGCAGACATGTCAAACACAAGGCCCGGGGGCCGGATCCGGCCCGTGAAGTAGTTTCGTGTGGCCCGCGAAGCCATCCTGGAAACAGTGAGGGAACGGCCCCCACTGCCTTGGCCCTGGCCCAGAGACCCTCCTCCTGCCAGAGACCCTCAGATCTGTCCCACTCCTGCCCAGGCCCCCATAGGCACCCTTGATGCCAACGATGTAGAGCTGGCCATGCCCACCTAGTAGGCCACGCCCATCCTGGCCATACCCACCCGGCCCCTTGAGGGCAACCGCAATGCTGATGCGGCCCTCAATGAAATTGAGTTTGACACCCCTGGTATAGGGTTTCCTGCCCAAGCAGGGGGTTGGACTAGATGACCTCCAAGGTCCCTTCCAACTTTCTTCTTCTTCTTCTTCTTCTTCTTCTTCTTCTTCTTCTTATTATTATTATTATTATTATTATTATTATTATTATTATTATTATTATTATTATTATTGTTATTATTATTGTTATTGTTATTATTGTTGTTGTTATTATTATTATTGTTATTGTTGTTGTTATTATTATTATTATTATTGTTATTATTATTGTTATTATTGTTGTTGTTGTTGTTGTTGTTGTTATTATTATTATTATTATTATTATTATTATTATTATTATTATTATTATTAAAACTCCCCCCCTTTGGGCATCTGCTGGAGGATTCCAGCCTCTGTGGGATCCAAGAAACGGGAGGAGACTCTGCAGCCAGGCTGATCAGCAGCTGGGAGCAGGGCCCTGCCTGGGCCTGAGGGCCGAGTTCACCGGAGCACACACCCCCCCCCCGGGAGGGTTATTAGGCGTCCCTGCAGAGCACGAAGGCTTGGGTCGTCTGAGCGTTGTCTGCGATTAGCACGGGGTTAGAGCTGTGTGTGGCTCTTGTATTGTAGAAAGTTCCTTTCCTTCCCTGTTCCTTTCTCCTTTCCCCCTTTCCCCCTTTCCTTTCTCCTTTCTCCCTCCTTTCTCTTTTCTTTTTTTCCTTTCTCCTCCCCTCTCCCTTCTTTCCCTTTCTTTTCTCCTTTGCTCCCCTCCTCTTTCCTCCCCTCCCCTTCTCGTCTTCTTCATCCCGCGTTTCCTTTCCTCCTGTCCCAGTTTGGCCCACGTCAATATTGGTGTTTTTTTTTGGGGGGGGGCCGTCAAAGGGCTCCAAAATATCCATCAAACGACACACACACACACACACACACAAACACACACACACACAGCAAAGGACGCCCTCCTTCACCCGTCCAGGCACTTCTTCCCCCCACCCCCACCCCCCACCCATCCCCGCTTTGTTTCCCTAAGCACCTCAAGGTCACCTGGGCTTCCCCCTCCCACACAACGTGAGGGCAAGGCACACACGCACACACACACACACACACACACACCTGGACCCAGGAGAAGACCAAGCCATGAGGCTGCGGCAGGGAGACCACAAGGAGATCAGAACTGCAAGACTTCCACCCACCCCCACCACCCACCCCCGCTACACACACACCTCCTCCTCCTCTTAGCAGCACTTGCTGTGTCGGAAGGAAGCGAGGGGAGGGGCGGGGGGGCAACGAAGTAACCTTTTCTCGCCTCTTCCTCGGCTGCTGCTTTCTAGGCGCTGGCAATGGAGCCGAGATGCCAAATGCAATTTTTTTTCCCCTTGAGCAGGGGGTTGGACTAGATGACCTCCAAGGTCCCTTCCAGCTCTTTTTGCTGTTTCCCGCTCCCCCATCTCCCAATTCCGGCCCAGACGCCCCGTGCGAGAAACGCGCGGCTCTTCCTTCCAGCCTCCTGCTCGACCTCCCCCCCCCACCCCCCCCACCCCAGGCTTTTGAGGGGTGCAACAGGAAATCCCTCCCGTGGGCTTCGAAGCAGCACCGGTTGAACTTCAGACTTCCCTTTCCACCCCGGGCACTGAAGAGGCCGCAAGATGGGAGCCCAGCCAGGCATGCTGTGAAGCCGTGCTGGGTTTCTCTTCCTGCCTCCAGTTGTGGTGGGTGCACAAAGGCCTTCTCGGTTTGACTCACAACTGCACAGGAGCTCCGATTGGGCTCCTGCTCTGAGTGCAAAAGCACTCAGTGGGGGGTGTTCCTGCTGGCCTTGCAGCTGGATTTGCAGCTGGGGCAGGTGCCGGGGGGGGGGGGCAAGGCTGCCCCCCCATCATAGAGGAAGGGTCCATCAGCCTGCTTGGGGTGGGGTGGGGTCTCCCACCAGACCTCCGGACCAGTATTTCCCAGGCAGAATTGATCGGGAACCTTCTCTTCTTATTTGATCTTATTTTTAAATGTATTTCATTTTGTTTCCTGGTTTCCATGTCGTTTATTTTTGAATTGATTTTATTATTTTATTTCATTTCATTTTACCATTTCAGTTCTTTTATTTCAGGTCACGATTTCACTTTCATTTATTTTGTTTTTGAATTTATTTTGTTTCATTTCATCGTTTCGTTTCGTCTCATCTCATTTATTTTTCTACTTGGTTTTGTTCTGTTCTGTTTTGTTTTGTTCAATTCCTTCATCTTTTCTTTCTTGTTTCTTTCTTTCTGTTTCTCTGTCTCTTTCCTTCCTTCCTTCCTTCCTTCCTTCCTTCCTTCCTTCCTTCCTTCCTTCCTTCCTTCCTCTTTCTCTCTCTCTCTCTTTCTTTCTTTCTTTCATCTCCCTCTCACTGTTCCTTCCTTCCTTCTTCTGTTCTCTCTCACACACTTTCTTTCTTTCTTTCTTTCTTTCTTTCTTTCTTTCTTTCTTTCTTTCTTTCTTTCTTTCTTTCTTTCTTCTTCTTCTTCTTCTTCTTCTTCTTCTTCTTCTTCTTCTTCTTCTTCTTCTTCTTCTTCTCTCTCTCTCTCTCTCTCTCTCTCTCTCTCTCTCTCTCTCTCTCTCTCTCTGTCTCTCTCTGTCTCTCTCTCTGTCTCTCTGTCTCTCTCTGTCTCTGTCTCTGTCTGTCTCTCTCTCTCTCTCTCTCTCTCTCTCTCTCTCTCTCCAATTGCCTGCTTGTGAACTAACTGGGGTGTAGCCCCCTCCCACCCTTCTTCCCAACCTCCACCCTGCCTGACCTTTGCATCGAAAACAAAACAAAAGTAAAAAACATTCTTAACCACAAACTAAATTTAGAAGCATTAACTGGGAGGAGATAAAGAAAAAATGTCAAGTGAGGCTTGTTTTTTCTCTCTCCCCCCCTCCCTCCCTCCTTCTCTCTCTCTCCCTCTCTCTTTCTTTCCCTTTCTCCCTCTCTCTCTCCTCGTCTCTTTCTCTCCCTCTCTCTCTCCCTTTCTCCCTCTCTCCCTCTCCCTCTCTCTGTCCCTCTCTCTTTCTCTCCCTTTCTCCCTCTCTCTCTCCCCGTCTCTTTCTCTCCCTCTCTCTCTCCCTTTCTCCCTCTCTCCCTCTCTCCCTCGCCCTCTCTCTGTCCCCCTCTCTCTCTCCTTCTCTCTCTCCCTCCCTCTCTCTCTCCCTTTCTCCCTCTCTCCCTCGCCCTCTCTCTGTCCCCCTCTCTCTCTCCTTCTCTCCCTCCCTCTCTCTCTCCCTTTCTCCCTCTCTCCCTCTCTCCCTCGCCCTCTCTCTGTCCCTCTCTCTCTCTCCTTCTCTCCCTCCCTCCCTCTCTCTCCCTTTCTCCCTCTCCCTCTCTCCCTCGCCCTCTCTCTGTCCCTCTCTCTCTCCTTCTCTCCCTCCCTCCCTCTCTCTCTCCCTTTCTCCCTCTCTCCCTCTCTCCCTCGCCCTCTCTCTGTCCCTCTCTATCTCCCCTTCTCTCCCTCCCTCCCTCTCTCTCCCTTTCTCCCTCTCCCTTTCTCCCTCTCTCCCTCGCCCTCTCTCTGTCCCTCTCTCTCTCTCCTTCTCTCCCTCCCTCCCTCCCTCCCTCTCTCTCTCCCTTTCTCCCTCTCCCCCCTCTTTCTCCCTCCCTCTCTGTCCCTCTCTCTGTCCCTCTCTCTCTCCATCTCTCCCACTCTCCCTCTCTCTCTCCCTCCCTCTCTCTCTCCATCTCTCTCCCACTCTCCCTCTCTCTCTCCCTCCCTCTCTCTTTCTCTCCATTGGAAGGAGACCGCCAGGAGGTAGAAGAGCAGCAAAGATTTTGAACAAATGAAAAGGACGCTTAACTACGTAGCTATTGCTAAAAGGTATTTTTCATGGGCTGGTTGGAGATTAGAAGGAGGAGACCTGTGGCAAAAACATCATTCGGGACAAATCCCTCCATGTGCAAGGTTGTGATCGAGTGTGAAACACGCCTGCCCTTTATTGCAGCATTCCCACTCTTAGGGTGGGCAAAGTCAACAAAGGGTTGGGTCTTTGTAGGTGTGTTAGAATGCCAAACACAGCTATTAGCATCAGGATCCGTTAGAATTAGAATAACACAGCTGGAAGAGACCTTGGAGGTCATCTAGTCGAGCCCCCCGCCCAAGCAGGAGACTCTAGATGATGGAATAGAAGGGGGAACTCATCAAATTTGCAGACGACACCGAACTGGCAGGAGTAGCCAACACCCCAGAAGACAAACTCAGGATCCAAAAAGATCTTGACAGACTGGAACCATGGGCCCTATCCAGCAAAATGAGTTTCAGTGTGGAGAAAAGCAAAGTCTTACATTTAGGCAGGAAGAAACCAAAGGCACAAGTACAGACTGGGCGAAACCTGCCTCAAAAACAGCGACTGTGAGATGGACCTCGGAGTCCCAGTGGACGATCGCTTGGCCGTGAGCCAGCCGTGTGCAGCAGCAGCTGAAAAAGCTAACACAATCCTGGGCTGTATAAACAGAGGCATAGAATCAAGATCACGCAAGGTATTAGTACCGCTTTGTAAAACCCTAGTGAGGCCACAGGTGGAATCCTGCAGCCAATTCTGGTCACCGTATCACAAAAAAGATGTTGAGAGTTTGGAAAAAACTCAGAGAAGAGCAACTAAGATGATCCAAGGCCTGGAGACTCAAACGTACGAAGAACGGCTGCAGGACTTGGGTTTGGCTAGTCTAGAGAAAAGAAGAAATAGGGGAGACATGATAGCAGCGTTCTGGTATTTGAGGGGCTGCCCCAAAGAAGAGGGTGTGTGTGTGTCAAATTATTCTCCAGAGGACCAGAGGGAAGGATGAGAAACAATGGTTGGAAACTGATTGAGGAGAGAAGCAACCTGGAACTAAGGAGAAACTTCCTGACAGTGAGGACAATTAACCAGTGGAACATCTTGCCACCAGAAATCGTGGGCGCTCCATCCCTGGAGGTTTTTAAGAAAAGAGTAGACAGTCACTTGTCTGAGATGGTCTAGGTTCTCCTGCATGGGGCTGGACTAGAAGACCTCCAAGGTCCCTTCCAGCTCTTCTCTATTCTATTCTATTGGCACTGGAAGGCAGAAGCTGGTGGTTGTTTTTTTTTGTAATTAGAAATGTTATAGTTTTTATGTTAGGATGCTGGGCATGAACTGGGTGGTTTTCTTCCAGATGTTTCATGATCCAACTAGGTAACAACTTGGCCCCCGACCTTCGCTTCTTCCAGCGGGATCTAAAAACTTACTTATTTGAGCAATCTGGCCTGGTTTGATGGGTTTGGGGGTTGGGGTTTTAACATGGTCTTTAAATTATTGTATATATCGGGCATAATATTTAATTGTTTTTTAACTTTTGTATTTTGTATTTTAGTATTTATTGCCCTGTACACCGCCCTGAGCCCTGTACACCGCCCTGATTCCTTCGGGAGAAGGGCGGTATAAAAATTAAATAAATAAATTAATAAATAAACATCATCAGTGCTAGAAGGGAAGGGGGTTTGCGGAGAGGAGGAGGAAGAGGAGTGTAGAGTCCATGTTGCTCTTTGAACTTGGTTTTCTTCCAGATGTTTCACGACCCAGCTAGGCAACATCATCACTGCTAGAAGAGGGGGGTTGTAGAAAGGGGGAGGGGGGAGTATAATGACTGTGGGGTCCCTGGTGCTCTCTGAGCTGGGTGGTTTTCTTGCAGATGTTTCATGAGCCAACTAGAGAATATCATCACCGCTAGAAGAAAATGGTATGGGAGGAGGAGGAGGAGGAGGAGGAGGAGGAGGAGGAAACGGATTGTGGGGTCCCTGGTGCTCTCTGAGCTGGGTGGTTTTCTTGCAGACATTTCATGACCCAACTAGGGAACATCATCAGGGCTAGAAGGGAGGAGGAGGAGGAGGAGGAGGTTGATTCTCCTAACAATCAGTGCTTTTTTTGTAAAAGAAAAAGGTGCCGGAACTCACACATGTCATATAACCCGCCTTGCCTACCCTACAAGGTTCCATCCAAAAAAGGTGCCGGAACTAACAATCATGGTAAAAACATCATAAAATTATTGGGTGTGACTCATTGCCTTGTTTGCAGTGGCAGTTCTGGTCACCTGATTGAATTTCAGCCTTTTGGCAACTGGCTCATATTTATGACGGGCTTATGTCATCCCCTTCTGTCAAGCCAAGCTACCATCTCAACAACCGCAGTGATTCACTTAACAACTGTGGCACGAAAGTCATAAAATGGGACCAAGCCCACTTAACCCTCCTGCTTAGGAATGGAAACGGGCTGAGCGGGTAAGTGTTATTACTAGTTGCAGTAAGAAAAGAGACAGAGTTTTTAAAGGCTCTGCTCCTGATTCTTCCCCGCACAACTTAATTCTCTTCTCTTTTGCAGCCGGGTCTTGGCATCTGTGCCATACGGTGGGGAAGGGGAAAACGGGGACAGATAAATTCCCCGAGGCCTTGGAAAGTGGCAAGAAATTCACACGTGCTACTTACAGCCTCCAATCCAGCCACATCCGTCAGGGAAGAATGGTTAAAAGTGGAAAGCTGAACTTTCTCCTTGAATGGAAAAAAAAAATAGAGTGAATCTTGAATGAGAGGAGGAAAAAAAAATAAAGGTGAAATAGACAGGGACACGGAGAGACTGCTGTGTCATATTTTTCACAGCAAAAAGTCTTGCATTCACTCCTCGGTGGCATTTATCAGGTCAGAAAAATATCCCTATTACGCAAACCTCTTGCTTAGATAGATTCATACAGGAGGTGCCAGAGATGGCTGTTTTTAACCCAATGCAAAGATTTAGAACAGAACAGAACAGAATAAAAATAGAATAGAATAGAATAGAATAGAATAGAATAGAATAGAATAGAATAGAATAGAATAGAATAGAATAGAATAGAATAGAATAGAATAGAATAGAATAGAACAGAACAGAACAGAATAGAATAGAATAGAATAGAATAGAATATGGAATAGTATAGAATAGAGTAGAATAGTAGAATATAGAATAGAATAGAATAGAATAGAATAGAATAGAATAGAATAGAATAGAATAGAATAGAATAGAATAGAATAGAATAGAATAGAATAGAATAGAATAAATATAGAATGGAATGGAATAGAATAGAATAGAATAGAATAGAACAGAACAGAACAGAACAGAACAGAATAGAATAGAGAAAAGGAATAGAATAGAATAGAATAGAATAGAATAGAATAGAATAGAATAGAATAGAATAGAATAGAATAGAATAGATATAGAATAGAATAGAATAGAATAGAATAGAATAGAATAGAATAGAATAGAATAGAATAGAATAGAATAGAATAGAATAGAATCAGAGTTGGAAGGGACCTTGGTGGTCATCTAGTCCAACCCCCTGCTCAGGCAAGAACCCTATAGCATTTCAGTCAAATGGTTGTCCAGTCTCTTCTTAAAAACTTCCAGTGTTAGAGCATTCAGAACACAACAGCAACAACAACAACCTATTATTATTACTAATCCAATCTAAGGGGGGATAATATATGTTTTTATCTTTTTTTAATATATATATATATTCTTTTTTGAATGTTCTTGTCTAGTTTTGCTTTGTTTCTCTTATTTTTTTCTTTTTTTGGATTTTGTATTTTAACCTTCTGAATAAAGTAAAAATAAAAAATAAAAACGGTGCCCATTTAAGATCTACTGCCGCCTGAATGCATCTTTTAATGCAGGCAAAATGAGATTTTTTTGAAAAATTTTTTTTTTAAAATTAAATTCAAGGTATGGGACTTTGGAGTCCAAAAATATGACTCAGCCACCCTGTGTGGAAGGCAGCCTAAAACTGAGGGCTCAAGAGTAGATCCTGGATCAACATGGTTAAATTAGGGTAGTGTTTTTCAATCTGCAACTTTTAAGATATCTGGATTTCAACTCCCAGAATTCTGGGAGTTTTATTTATTTTATTTTTATTTTAATTCCATTTATATCCCGCCCTTCTCCGAAGACTCAGGGTTGAAATCCAGATATCTTAAAAGTTGCCATGGAGAAACACTGCTCTCTTTTAATCTGCCAAACACAAGAATGAAGCATAAAACAACTTGACAACTTAAAGAACCCCATGTGGGTAAACGTGGGTGAGATTAATTTTGGGTGGATTATGGTAAAACAAGACAGAAACGAGAGATCGCTAATTTTCACTTCTCGGCATCTCCAGAAATTGTGAGTGAATGCAAGACTGAATTTTTCGCTTTGATGTTTTGCAAACGTCAGCAACGTTTCCACCAGACGTCACTCACCCCTGCAGATTTCAGAAATTAACAGCAGTGACTATCTTTAAGTTAAGGCTAATAACGTTTTAAAACCTTGGGCTGCCATAAAAATGGATGTCGACATAAAGAGGTCTTTCGTCCAATTTATGTGGCTTTTCCTTTTTTTATTATTTTATTCTTTAACCCGCTGCTTGTTTTTCCAGCAAGAAGCGAGGCTTAAGTCAGCTCGGAATAAAAAGAGAGAGATTTGGGTAGAGTACAAAATTAGATCTGAATTTATTTATTTATCAAATTTATTGGCATCTGTCTGTCTATCTATCTATCTATCTATTTATCTCTCTCTGTCTCTCTCTCTCTCTCTCTCTCTCTCTCTCTCTCTCTCTCTATTTATCTCTCTCTGTCTCTCTCTCTCTCTCTCTCTCTCTCTATTTATCTCTCTCTGTCTCTCTGTCTCTCTGTCTCTGTCTCTCTCCCTCTCTATATCTATCTATCTATCTATCTATCTATCTATCTATCTATCTATCTATCTATCTATCTATCTATCTATCTATCTATCTATCTATCTATCTATTTATCTCTCTCTGTCTCTGTCTCTGTCTCTGTCTCTGTCTCTGTCTCTGTCTCTGTCTCTCTCTGTCTCTCTCTCTCTCTCTATCTATCTATCTATCTATCTATTTATCTATTTATCTCTGTCTGTCTGTCTGTCTGTCTGTCTGTCTGTCTGTCTGTCTGTCTGTCTCTCTCTCTCTCTCTCTCTCTCTCTCTCTCTCTCTCTCTCTCTCTCTCTCTCTCTCTCACAATACAATTCTCTCACTCTCTTCTGCCTACCTATCTACCTATCATCTGTCTGTCTGCCTATATCTCATCTATCAAATTTATTGACTGCCAATCTTACCGAAAGGGTAACAATTTTTGATGAGACTGGGAAAATCTTTCTGATGGAATTCCAAGGGATGCATTTGTTTGTTTGTTTATTAATTTTTTTATGCCACCAATCACCCCCTAGAAGGCGACACTGGCTGGCTTGCAAGTTATGAAATAAATAAATAAATAATTTAAATATTAAAATTACCCAGGTTATGATTATAAAACTACACTGAAACTTGAAGCACGATTCAGTTCAAAGATAAATAGAATTGAATCGTTGATGCATTGAGTTTTGCTTTGACTTAGTTCTGGAAAAGCCACTTAGATGAACTTGCCAAAAATAATAATAAAAAAAACATAAATTCAAGCAATTTATTCATTTATTAAATGTACAGGCTGTCTTTCCGTTTGAATCTCCTTTCCCCCTGTAAAGTTTGCAAAAAGCAAACGAATTTGGAAGTGAAATAAAATACCTAACAACTAGAAGAATTAGAATGGAGTGAACAACAGAACGTGGGATAGCCGAGTGTGGAAGGGACCCTGGAGGTCTTCTAGTCCAACCCCTGCTCCGGCAGGAAATTCTGTATCGTTTCAGACAGAGCAGGCCAGGTGAGGAGAGGTGGCCATCTTGCAAAATAATACGATGTTCTTTGACCAGGATGCACGAAGTTTTCCTCTGTTTTCCCCTCTGCAAATTCGAGAGTCTTGTTTTGAATGATTCTTGCTATTTCAGTCTCCCATTTCAGGCCGGTGAGAATCGGCCTTTGAATCAGATGATTTACATAAAACCTCAAGTTCCACTCGAAGTACTCTTGCCTTCTCTCTTTTGGCAGGCAGATATTAAGAGTGGCACCTCTGATTTGTCCATCGAAATACACCAGGCCAGTCACTGCAAGAGAAAGAGGGGGGGCTTTGCCCTCCACCCCCAAACAACTGGGTTGACCAAAAAAAAAAACACACATTAAAAATACCCCATAAAAACAAAACAAAACACACCAGTTCTTGCCTCTCTCTTCATCTCTGTCTGGGGGAAATATAACCACAAGATTTGCCCACGGGCTCTCTCTTTCTCTCCCCGGAGTTTTCTCTTGCAAATTAAGTTCATTTTCACCCAGATTGTTTCCCCCTTTACTCCCCCCATCCCCCCATCCCCCCCACCCGGGATTCAGGGTTTGATGTGGGATGAAACTATGATGTTCACATGGCCCTTTCCTTACTTTTAAACCGTGTGAGTCTGGGATGTCCCACTCCGTGGGGGAATAAACACCAACATCCTTTAGGGTCCTGTTGACATTTGATTTCATAGAATCCTAGGTCTGGAAGGGACCTTGGAGGTCCTCTAGTCCCACCCCCTAGCCATGGCAAGAGACCTCAGACCATCTGAGACAAATCTTTCTCCAAACTCTTCTTAAAAACTCCAGTGATGGAGCACCTCTCTCTCTCTTTTCCTTCAGTCTGGCTATCTATCTATCTATCTATCTATCTATCTATCTATCTATCTATCTATCTATCTATCATCTATCTATATTGCTATCTCTTATCTATCTATCTATCTATCTATCTATCTACCTATCTATCATCTATCATCTATATTGCTAACTATCTCTCTTTTCCTTCTATCTGGCTATCTCTCTCTCTCTCTCTCTCTCTCTCTCTCTCTCATCTATCTATCTATCTATCTATCTATCTATCTATCTATCTATCTATCTATCTATCTATCTATCTATCTATCAATATCTATTGCTAACTATCTCTCTTTTCCTTGTATCTGGCTATCTATCTATCTATCTATCTATCTATCTATCTATCTATCTATCTATCTATCATCTATCTATCTATCTATCTATCTATCTATCATCTATCTATCTATCTATCAATATCTATTGCTAACTATCTCTCTTTTCCTTGTATCTATTTATCTATCTATCTATCTATCTATCTATCTATCTATCTATCTATCTATCTATCATCTATCTATCTATCTCTATCTATCTATCTATCTATCTATCTATCTATCTATCTATCTATCTATCTATCTATCTATCTATCTATATCTATTGCTATCTCTCTTTTCCTATCTATCTATCTATCTATCTATCTATCTATCTATCTATCTATCTATCTATCTATCTATCCATCTATTTATCTATCTATCATCTATCTATATTGCTATCTCTTTTCTATCTGTCTGTCTGTCTGTCTGTCTGTCTATCTATCTATCTATCTATCTATCTATCTATCTATCTATCTATCTATCTATCTATCTATCTATCTATCTATCTATCTATCTATCTATCTATCTTGCTAAGTATCTCTCTTTTCCATCTATCTATCTATCTATCTATCTATCTATCTATCTATCTATCTATCTATCTATCTATCTATCTATCTATCTATCTTATCATCATCTCTCTCTACCTATCTACCTATCTCTTAATACAATTCTCTCACTCTCTTCCATCCATCCATCCATCCTGTATTGGGATTTTACTTAAACTGCTTTCACCTGTCTTTTGAATGCTGCTTAAGGTTGCTCAATTGAGGTGTCTGTGTAACGGTCGCTGACTAGCCAGACATGCAGTCTCCAGGACGATCATTGGTTGGCTCTGGGGCGGGAATGGGTTCCTTTAAACCTATTGGCCGCCGCCTAGTGGCCAACCGTATAAGTAGCTGCGCAGAAGCCTCTGATTCAGTTCTGTTCCTGTTTGCCTCAATAAAGAATTGTTCCTGTTTGAACCCTCTCATCTTGCTTCCTGCCTCCAAAGAACTCACTACACAACACTAGCAACGAAGGTGGGATCCTGCTTCTTCGGAAAAGCTGAAAGTCACTAGGGGGTGAGGCCAGCAAAGTGCCTGGCAGGGAACACGTTTTTCCCCCACCTCGGTCGGCCTAGCAAGCCACGCTAGCGACCACCCCGCCCTGCGGACCGGTCCCAGGGCCTACAGAAGAAGCAGGAAGAGGCAAAGAGATACCTGAGCCACAAAGACTTCCCGAAGATGGCGAAAGTCAGAAAGCTTGAGGAATTCGATGTTACTCATGCAGAGAGATGGTCATCCTACATCTCAAGAGTAGAAAACTACCTTGGCGCCAACCAAGTCACCGAAGACGGCCTGAAGGCCGCAGCACTGTGTCTGCGGGCCTGCAACATTCAGCATCGCGGAGAACTTAGTCGCACCGGCGCAGCTGGAGTCCGTTACTTTCGTGGACCTGAAGAAACGGCTCAGCGACCATTTTCAGCCCAAGCTGTCGGTGATCGCGTGGAGGCATGCCTTCAAACAACGAGTTCAACAACCTGGAGAGATGGCCACGGAATTCATCGCATCGTTGAGACAGGCTTCGCACCTGTGCCAATTTTCAGACATAGAAGAAAGGCTTCAAGACCGACTCGTCTGTGGACTATGGAGCAAAGAGCTGCAACAGAAACTTTTGGCAAAAGAGACTCTCTTGCTCCAGGAAGCCTTAAAAGAAGTCATGGCGGACAAAGCCGCCAGTGGAGCCGTGAAGGCCATGCGGCCCGCCAAAAGCACTCAGCATGAGGAGGCCATCCACCACGAGGACACTGAACTTCCAGAAGACGTTGACTCCGACCACGAAGTTGACAAGATCCAACGGCACCACGACAAGGAACTGAAGACTCCTTACAAGGCAGTTCCCTTCCCTCGGTGTTTGGGATTTGGCAGCTGCCACCAATTGGACTGCAGGTTCTGGACAGCCACATGTCGGGCCTGCGGGAAAACTGGCCACATCGCATCAGTCTGCAGAGGTCGCCAAAAGGATCACCAATCAGACGTTCCGATCAGGAGAGGTACCGGGGCCCCGGGGCAGCATAGGGTAGGATTTTGCTCCAGCTGTCAGAGTGTCTGCCACACGGGAGCTCACCAACCCCTTAAGCCCAAACTTCGGCTTCAAGTTGAGCTGCAAGGCATCCCTTGCAGGATGGAACTGGACACTGGCTCAGCTGTGTCCATCATTACCCTGGAGACCTTCCATTTCATCTGCAACCGCAACAAGAGGTAGGCCAAGCTTAGGCCATCTGACATCATCCTGACTGACTTCCAAAATTCCCAAGTTACCATCAAAGGCGAGGGCACCTTGGCCGTCAAGTTCAAGGGGTTTTGGGGGGGGCCTGGATGTGATTGTGGTGGAGGGCCAGAGAACGAGCTTAATTGGGCTTGATTGGTTTGATGCTCTGGGCATCCAAGTCAACGGAATCCACCAGACACAAGTGGCAAACTTGGCGTCAGTTTGTGAGGAGTTCGCGGATGTTTTTGACACAAGCCTGGGAGAGTACAAGGGCCCTCCGATAACCTTCAAACTTGATCCTGCCGTAATGCCTATTAGGATCAAACCCCATAGAGTGCCATTTGCGCTTAAACATAAAATTGATGCTGAGCTGGACAAGCTAGTCAGCCAGGAGGTACTATAGCCCATAGATGGGGGTGAATGGGAAACCCCAACTATAACCACTTAAGGCCAACGGGGAGGTCAGTATTTGCGCTGATTACAAGTGCACCATAAATAGGGCACTTAGCAGCATGCGTGCCAGTCGTCAGCCACATCTTGGCATCGCTGCAAGGGGGCACTGTGTTTGCTAAATTAGATTTGGCACAGGCCTATCAGCAGTTACCTGTGGACAAGGCCACAGCAGCTGCACAAACTATTGTAACACCTTCAATTCGGGGTTAGTGTGGCCCCAGGAATTTTCCAAGGTGTCATGGAGTGTACGTTCAAGGGCATTCCGGGTGTCTGCCCCTACTTCGACGATGTGCTCATCGCCGGTGAGTCCACTGAGGTGCTTGCAAGGAGGCTCAAAGCCGTCCTTCAACGGTTCCGCGAAGCGGGCCTTAAACTTAAAAGAAATAAATGTAAGATTGGGGTCTCTTCTACTAAGTTCCTGGGTTTCCGTATTGATGCTGAAGGCATCCACCCTGCCGAGTCCAAGCTGAATGCTATTCAGCTGGCACCTAGCCCCAGGTTAAAAGGAGAGCTTCAGGCATTCCTGGGTCTCCTTAATTTTTAACATGCGTTCCTTCCTAACAAGGCCGCAGTGGCAGAGCCGTTACACCTGCTCTTAGACAAAAACACCCCATGGAAGTGGACCAAAGTTCACGAAAAGAGCTTTAAGGCAATAAAATCACTGCTGTCTCCCAGTTCAGGGCTTAAGCACTTTAAAGAATCATTGCCTGTATGCATTGCGTGTGGGGTGGGGGCTGTTTTAAGCCATTTGGCAAGTGATGGGACTCAAGTCCCAACTGCATTTTATTCAAGGACATTGTCCTCAGCTGAGCACAATTACGCTCAAATTGACAAAGAGGCCTTAGCCATTGTGGCCGGGGTGAAGAAATTCCTTGATTACTTGTATGGCAGGAAATTCACGGTCTTCACAGACCACAAGCCACTGTTGGTTTTATTTACTACAGATAGGCAGACGCCTCAAATACTGTCCCCTAGGATGTTAAGATGGTCCATCTTTATGTCAGCCTACAGCTACAGGCTGATTCACAAACCCGGCAAAGACATGGGCCACGCAGATCGCCTTAGCAGGTTGCCAATGCCACAGGTAGAGCCAGATCCGGCTCCAGCACCTCGCATTATGTCAATTCAGGATTTGCCTGAATTTCCACTTCATGCTGGGGATGTGGCTGCAGAAACTGCTGCAGACAAGGTTTTATGGATTCAAACAGAGTGGCTGGAAAACAGCCCTGGACCAGAGTTTCAGAGCTACTTCACACGTAAACCCGAGCTTTCAGCTCACAAGGGTTGCATCTTGTGGGGGAGCAGGGTTATTGTCCCCAATTCTTTAAGGAACCATGTACTTCAGTCTCTGCATGAGGGACATCCGGGCATAGTCCAGATGAAGGCATTGGCATGAAGCTACCTATGGTGGCCAGGGTTAGATAAGGCTATCAAAGCCCAAGTACACGGGTGTTACACGTGTCAGCAGTCCAGACAAGAAATGCCACATGCTCCTGTCCACAGATGGGAGGAAACTCATACACCATGGTCAAGAATTCACATTGACTTCGCTGGGCCCTTTCAGGGACAGCTGTTTTTGATAGTGGTCGACAGCCACTCTAAATGGCTGGAAGGAATTCCTATTGCAACTATGACTACTGCTAGGACCGTCCAGGTGCTTAGAAAGCTTTTTGCCACACACGGGCTACCGGACGTCGAAGTCTTGGACAACGGGGCCCAGTTCACAGCAGCAGAGTTTCAAGCCTTCTTGAGGACTAATCTCATAAGGCATGCTACATCAGCTCCCTTTCACCCCTTGACTAACAGGCAGGCCGAACGCATGGTGTGCACAACAAAGGAGTCACTCAAGTGCATAGTGACCGGAGATTGGCACCATAGGCTGGCTGATTTCTTGCTGTGCCAGCACACTACGCCTTGTACAGCAACAGACAAGAGCCCAGCAGAGCTTTGCTGGGGAAGAAGGCTCATCACAAACCTGGACAGGTTGCATCCTGACCGGGTGGGAGCATACACCTCTCGCCCAAAGGCTCCAAAGGGGTTGCAAGTGGGTGATGGGGTGTGGGCCCAAAACTATGGGCATGGGAACTTGTGGGTGCCGGGTAAAATTGTCAAAATTTCGGGACCTCTTTCCTATAAGGTGGCTCTGGATGGGGGGGGTGAGTCGTTCGCTGCCATATTGATCAGCTGAGGAAGCATTTTGCAGAACAGCCACTAAGCAAAGACCTCATGGCAGGTCCGCAAATAGAGACAGAAACCGGCAGCCAAGCAGGGCAGTTCACATGCTCTGAGGACTCAACCAGTCAGTACAACGGGGAGGTGGTTGTAGATGGGCAAAGCCTGGGAGTGCAACATGGGTCCCCAGATGGGGAAACTCAACCCGAACAAAACAGCCGCTGTGCTAACTCTGCTTCTTCCTTGGACTTTGGTCTGGGCTGACCTGGAATGGCCAGCCAAAGGGACTCGAGTCAATCAGACTCTTGTGAACTCATGAGTCCTGGTCTACCTAGCCCAGCGGGCAAGCTGGTGGACCCGGAGTTGCCTGGATCCCCCAGGCAGTCTGCAAGGTCGCGCAGACCACCACCATATTTGCAAGACTTTATTCTCAAATAATATTAAGAGTGTGTGTATGTTCTGGGGGGGGGGTGTAATGTATTGGGCCTTTTACTTGAACTGTTTTGTGTCTTTTGAATGCTGCTTAAGGTTGCTCAATTGAGGTGTCTGTGTAACGGTCGCTGACTAGCCAGACTGTTCTGTACCAGCCTACTACCGGCCCTGCAGATAAGGCAGGGACAACCCCTTTACAAGAAGGCAAGAGGCTGGAAGTAAGCCTGCCAAATTTATGGACACAAAAGCAAACAGAGCAAAACAAGACACGAACCATGAAACAGGAGCTATTCAAACGGTTGCCTTCAGCAAACCAGCCCTCCCACGCATTCCCCTTTTAAACAGTTCAGGGCGTGGCTTCTCTCTGCCTCCTTCCGAGGTGCCCCATTGCCTTCCTCTGTTTACTCCTGATTGACTGCCTCCTTCGTCGGGCATCCTTGAACAGGGCCAGCTGTGGGTCATCTTCATCCACCCCTTTATAACATCCTGAACAATCTGAAAATCTCCAGCCATGGAGCACCCTCAACTTTGGGAGAAAAGCTGTTCCATTTTGTCTCACCAGAAATTCCTGGCAAAAGAGCGCTAAATGAAAAGGTACATTAATGAAAGTTCTGAGCACCGAAAAAGAACAAAAGAAAAGAAAATACAGCTTACATTCTGGGAATTTGTGCTTTAAAAGTCTGCTGCTGGGAAATTTCGCTCTCAAAGAATGAAAGCAGGGTGATTTGCATGCAAAATAACAAGTTTCTCAAGCCGGTCACATGGAGAGTTACATAAATTTGAGCAAGCCTATTCTGCAATTCTGCTTTGATGTGGTGTCCATCGCCCGGCTAATCCTTGCTCGGGAATGACCTGGCTTTTGCTCCACAACATTGCTGCAAATCAAAAACTGCGGAGCAGAGTTGACTCTCCCTTTCAAAATCAATAAGGACTTTGTGGAAAGCCACCCAGGTCAGGAGTTGTCGCAAACGTAAAGCCTTAAAACAGTTTCTTGTGGCTTTGCTGGAAAAAAAAAGGCAGAACTGGGTTCTTCGTAAGAAAGCGGGTCAGTGACGGTCACCACAATACACACACACACACACACACACACAAAAGACCTTTAGGCTCCAGAAAAACAACTGAACAGCTGGCTTCATCTCCCAGCCCTGTGCTTCCTCAGCCTTCTCCGTTCATCTTTTTAACTTCATATTATGTTTATTGTTTTCTTCCTTTGCTATTGTCCTTTTACTGTTTTTTTTAAAAAATCTTTTTTATTTCCATTTTATTGTTGTCAGCTGCCCAGAGTAGACCCCTTGGTGAGGATTAGCAAATAAAATTAACAAAACCAAGGAGGCCAGAGGCTAAAACCTATGATGAACGGTTATGCAGGAACTGGGAATGTCTAGTTTAATAAAAAGAAGGACCAGGGGTGACAGGAGAGCAGCGTTCCAACAACTCAGGGGCTGCCCCAAAGAAGAGGGAGTCAAGCTCTTCTCCAAAGCACCTTAAATTAGGACAAGAAGCAACGGATGGAAACTAGTCAAGGAGAGAAGCAACCTAGAACTAAGGAGAAACTTCCTGACAGAACAATTAAACCAGTGGAACAGACGTTGTGGGTGCTCCATCACTGGAGGTTTTTAAGAAGAGACTGGACAGCCATTTCTCTGGAATGGCCTAGGGTCTCCTTCTTGAGCATCTTGAGCATCCTTGGACTAGAAGACCTCCAAGGACTCTAGGATCACATTGGCTTTTTTGGCTGCTACCTCATACCATTGGCTCCTATGACACCAATCAAACGAATCAAATTAATCACGCAGAGGAGCAACGTAGAACTAAGGAGAAACTTCCTAACAGTGAGAACAATTAACCAGTGGATCCAAAATTGCCTCCAGAAGTTGTGGGTGCTCCAACACTGGAGCCTTTTCAAGAAGAGATTGGGCAACCATTTGTCTGAGCAGGGGGTTGGACTAGAACAGGGGCAGGCAACCTTGGCTCTTTGATGATTCGTGGACTTCCACTCCCAGAATTCATGAGCCAGCACGGCTCAGTTTGGAAACCTCTCCCTTTCCCCTCAGCATGGCTGGCTCAGGAATTCTGGGAGTTGAAGTCCACGAGTCATAAAGCAGCATAGGCCTAGGCCAGGGGTAGGCCACCTTGGCTCTTTGATGACTGGTGGACTTCAACTCCCAGAATTCCTCAGCCAGCCTGGCTCAGCTTGGAAACCTCTCCCTTTCCCCTCAGCATGGCTGGCTCAGGAATTCTGGGAGTTGAAGTCCACGAGTCATAAAGCAGCATAGGCCTAGGCCAGGGGTAGGCCACCTTGGCTCTTTGATGACTCGTGGACTTCCACTCCCAGAATTCCTCAGCCAGCCTGGCTCAGCTTGGAAACCTCTCCCTTTCCCCTCAGCATGGCTGGCTCAGGAATTCTGGGAGTTGAAGTCCACGAGTCATAAAAGAGCCGAGGTTGCCTATCCCTGGACCAGAAGGTCCCTTCCAATATTCTGTTAGTCACTTAGGAGCACACAAGTTGTGATTTCCACAGGAGGTAGAAGTCCTGCTTGCAGGACTGAGAGAACAGAAGAAAAGCTGAGCAGATTAGACCCCGAACCGAGGAAGTCTATTGCTCTGTCCCATGTTGAGCTGTGAGAAACCTTCAAGCAACCTGTGAGAGAATTTGTGATCAAGGAGAGATTCAACCTGGAAATAAAGGAGGAATTTTCTGGCAGTGAGGACAATCAACCAAGGGAACAGAAGTTGCCTTCAGATGTTGTGGGAGCTTCATCACTGGAAACTTTCAAGATGGACTGTCAGAAATGGTGTTGGGTCTCCTGCTTGGGCAGGGGGTTGGACTAGATGACCTACAAGGTCCCTCCCAACTCTGTTATTCTATTCTATTCTATTCTATTCTATTCTATTCTATTCTATTCTATTCTATTCTATTCTATTCTATTCTATTCTATTCTATTCTATTCTATTCTATTCTATTCTATTCTATTCTATTCTATTCTATTCTACCATCTTTGTGTTGGTGTTGGTGAAGAAGTGGTAGGGAGAAGGTTCTGGAACTCACGTAAAAACGTGAGGTGTGCTTAAAACAGAGTGCCGCCATCTTGATTTTCATCTTTTTTGACCATAAGTTAAACACTATCATAGATAATCCTCAGTTTGCAACCATAATTTGAGCCTACCCAGGATGGCCATAGTTTTTTGACAGAGATAAATTGAGTCACCCACATGACCGATCTAATTTTATTACCTTTCTTGGGGTGGCCGTTAAGCAAAAGCTGGGTCATTAAGCAAACCAATGCTTCGCTATGGGCTGGTTTTTCCCAAAATGGGACATAAACGGCGGTTTTCATCAAAGTGTCATAAAATATGGTGATGTGATCGGGAGACGGTCATTGAGGCCGAGGGGCAATCATCAGAACTTTGGGACATAAGTGCTCCAGAGGTCATCTGTCATAACATTTGGTCAAGTCATAAGTGGAGGACTTACCTGTATGAAATTTTAAGAAAATAATAATAATAATAATAATAATAATAATAATAATAATAATAATAATAATAATAATAATAATTTTCATGCAGTTTGGCGGGTCGAATCCCGAGTGCCGCGTAGCAGAGTGAGCGCCTGTTACTCGTCCCAGCTTCTGCCAACCTAGCAGTTCGAAAGCACGTAAAAATGCAAGTAGAAAAATAGGGACCACTCCGGTGGGAAGGTAACAGCGTTCCGTGCGCCTTTGGCGTCTAGTCATGCCGGCCACATGACCACGGAGACGTCCTCGGACAAGCGCTGGCTCTTCGGCTTTGAAAGGGAGATGAGCACCGGCCCCTAGAGTCGGAAACGACTAGCACGCGTGTGCAGGGGAACCTTTACCTTTATACATACACACACACACACACACACACACACACACACACACACACACACGAGCCATCCAGTGGCTTTCTTGGGAAGATGAGCAGCATATTAAATAAATTAATGAACGCATAAATAAATAAATGCATAAATAAATAAATGCATAAATAAATAAATGCATAAACTGATCAGTTGCTGGCTAGGTGAAACTGAAAAGGTTAAACTGAGCCAGCAAAGAGGAAGGCCAAGACAATAAGTAAAGTTTGTCCTCTCTGAGAACTAGCGGCCTTCTTTTTTTTTTTCTTTTAACAAAGCAGGCCACATGTCAAGAGGGCAAATTCTCAGATTGAGTCCTAGTAGGAAGTAAATTTCTTTGTGACTTTCTGCATCGTTTCCAGAGAATACAGAAGTGCTGGCCTTTTAGGAAAAAAAAATAGTTTACTATGCTAAGGTGCTCGGGTAAAACCTAGTGAGTTATTTATATTCCACTTTTCTTTTTTCCACTGGGCGCTGTTTTCGAGATATGCGCCACAAAACAGGTTTCACCAAGTTGAATGTTCAGGATTTGGTGGCTGCATCAGCAATGTGTCAACTGCCTCGTTCTGTTTTTGTTCCTTCTGGGGTGGGGGAAGAGAGGAGGAGGAGGAGGAGGAGAAGAAGAAGGAGAAGGAGAAGGAGGAGGAGAAGAAGAAGAAGAAGAAGAAGAAGAAGAAGAAGAAGAAGAAGAAGAAGAAGAAGAAGAAGAAGAAGAAGAAGAAGAAGAAGAAGAAGAAGAAGAAGAGGAGGAGGAGGAGGAGGAGGAGGAGGAGGAGGAGGAGGAGGAGGAGGAGGAGGAGGAGGAGGAGGAGGAGGAGGAGGAGAGGGAGGAGAGGGAGAGGAGGAGGAGAGGACTGTGGGGTCCCTGATGCTCTCTGAGCTGTGTGTTTTTCTTGCAGACATTTCATGACCAAACTAGGGAACATCATCAGTGTTCATAACTGGAGTTGTGGAGAGGAGGAGGAGAGGTAGTTAGTGGTGATGAAGGGGAAGGAGAAGAAGTAGTGGCAGAGAGACGGGAGAAGAATGAGAAAGAGAAGGAGGAGGAGATTATATTCACTACTATCCTCACTAGCATTGTAGTAACCGTAGGAAAGTGGAGCAGAAAGGGAAACGGAGCTGAGTTACAATTCAGGAAACCCTTCGCCTAAATAACGCTGAGCAAAACCCTTCGCTCCTTTGTCTTGTGTGGTTGTCCGAACAGATTCCGTGAGTTGTGTTTCAACCAGGAACAGGGTCAGTTTAGCAAGGCCTTCTCAAGAACGGAAGCTGCCCCTGCTTGCCCTTTCTCCTTTCCGCCAGGCCCAGCTGCGGATGCCGAAAAAGCGAGATTTCGCCGTGGAAAGGAATCGGAGGTTTCACGGTCCGGATATGGTGGGCCAGCCGCCTCCTCTTTCGAATCTGAGACCTGCTTTGCTTTCAGGAAGCTGCCGGGCTGAAACTCAAGGGTGGAAAGTGACTCACCAGGGCTTCGTTCTCGGTGAAATTCAGCTTCTCTCAGCCCCCAGATTGGCAGGATGCAGCTTGAGAAGTTCAGCTTGCTCGGGGGGGGGGGGCGGGATAAAATAAAATAAATGCTTGCTTCCAAATGCTCCTGTCTCAAGAATTGAAGGTCACCCCGTTGGATCAGGTCAAGGTCCAACTAGATCTTCCACTGGGAGTAAACCAGGTGGAGAGGAGGAAGGGGCTCTCCAAGCAAGAGATGGAGGCCTTGACACTCAAAGTAGTGCTCTCCTCCTCCTCCTCCTCCTCCTCCTCCTTCTCCTTCTTCTTCCTCCTCCTCCTCCTCCTCCTCTTCTTCTTCATAATCATAATCATAAAGTTGGAAGTGACCTTGAAGGTCATCTAGTCCAACCCCCTGCTCAGGCAGGAGACCCAATACCATTTCGGATAAGTGATTGTCCAGTCTCTTCTTAAAAACTTCCAGTGTTGGAGCATTCACCACTTCTGGAGGCAAGGAGTTCCACTGGTTAATTGTTCTAACTGTCAGGAAGTTTCTCCTTAGTTCCAGGTTGCTTCTCTCCTTGACTAGTTTCCATCCGATGCTTCTTGTCCTGCCTTCGGGCGCTTTGGAGAATAGCTTGACTCCCTCTTCTTTGGGGCAGCCCCTGAGATACTGGAACACTGCTATCATGTCACCCCTCATCCTTCTCTTCATTAAACTACACATACCCAATTCCTGTAACCGTTCTTCATATGTTTTAGCCTCCAGTCCCCTGATCATCTTTGTTGCTCTTCTCTGCACTCTTTCCAGAGTCTCAACATCTTTTTTACATGCCACGCTGGCTGTGGAATTCTGGGAGTTGAAGTCCACAAGTCATCAAAGGGCCAAGTCTGAAGACCCCTGAGCTAACACCGAGGACTTGAGTTTGTGCAATAGGAGACACTATTTGCAACTAAGCGAGAGAATACTCTCTCCTCCCTTTGCAGCTCCTGTTCATCCTCCCCATTCACTCACTCAGAAAATAAAGAAGGTGACATCTTTTCAGAGGCTGTTTTTCATGGCTAGTTTATTTTTAACCATGCACAGTTGGCTTATTTATAGCACGGCGCTTTAGGTAAACTTTGAAACTTTTCCAGATAGCGCAATTTGGGGTAAACTGTGTTAAATGCAGCATTTTTCTCTCCCGGCATTTTGATGAGGCCGATGGTTGAATGGAACGAAACAAAATCCCTGATTTACTCGAGATGCCCCAATCTTTTCTTTCTTTAGCGTTTATTACTCAGGTTTGGTGACCGTTGCATCCTTTGTGCAAAAGTTAAGAGCCCGCTTTACCAGTCCTTTTTCATGAAAGGGTGCTTAGAATTGCAATGGATTCCCCCCCCCCCTCTAAATTAGAGGGTGGGTAGGTTTCTTTTTTTTTTGCTAGGAAGGACTGGCACTTTATTGGCAGAATTGAGGGCTGAAGTGAAAACCCACCAAGAGGTGATCCAAGAGTAAGTTAAGTTAATATTAGTTTGCTAATATTGGGTAGGTCTAGTTCAGGGGTAGGCAACCTCGGCTCTTTTATGACTCATGGACTTCAACTCCCAGAATTCCTGAGTCAGCGCTGACTCAGGAATTCTGGGAGTTGAAGTCCACGAGTCATAAAAGGGCCAAGTTGGAAAACTCCTGTCTTAAATCTAACAAACAAAATGGAGGCTGGCTGAGGAATTCTGGGAGTTGAAGTCCACGAGTCATAAGAGAGCCGAGGTTGCCTACCTCTGGTCTAGTTTAATGAAGAGAAGGACCAGGGGTGACATGATAGCAGCGTTCCAGTATCTCAGAGGCTGCCCCAAAGAAAAGGGGGGTGTCCACCTATTCTCCAAAGCATCAGAAGGCAAGACAAGAAACAATGGATAGAAACTAATCAAGGAACTAAGGAGAAACTTCCGGACAGTGAGAACAGTTAACCGGTGGAACTGCTTGCCACCAGAAGCTTTGAATCCTCCAACACTGGAGGCCTTTAAGAAGAGACTGGACAGCCATTTGTCTGAAATGGTATAGGGTCTCCTGCCTGAGCAGGGGGTTGGACTAGAAGACCTCCAAGGTCCCTTCCAAGTCTATTCTGCTTGATTGGTTGGTTCCTGAGAAATACGGGATGGGTTGCGGGAGAGAAATCTGCCAGCCGTCCAACTCTGTTATTCTGTTATTCTGCTCTTCGGGTTTCCTGTGGCTTAGAAGGTTGTACGCAGAAAAACAAGCGTCGCATATTGTGGGTGTATTTCGGTGGTTTTTTTTAAAAAAAAATTAGGGGTTTTATTTTTCTTTTTCAATTCTCAATCTACAGGAAACGGTAGCCCCAAGATGACCTGGCTGGTCCTGAGTAGGGTTAGACCTGATTTTTGAGTCCTTGCTTGGGAGACACCAAAGAAATTGTGACATTGTTGCTAGACTGGTGAGCCAGGACCATGCAGAAGAAGACAATAGCCTCTCGGAGATGGTGAGTTCTAGTATCGCCTTAGGCACAAAAGGTGGCTGGGTGACTTTGGGCCAATCACCAGGAGATGGGGAGTTCTAGTCCCACCTTAGGCGTGAAAGCCGGCTGGGTGACTTTGGGCCAATCACCAGGAGATGGGGAGTTCTAGTCCCGCCTCAGGCACAAAAGCTGGCTGGGTGAATTTGGGCCAATCCCCAGGGGACGGTGAGTTCTAGTCCCGCCTTAGGCGTGAAAGCTGGCTGGGTGACTTTGGGCCAATCACCAGGAGGTGGTAAGTTCTAGTCCTGCCTTAGGCATTGAAAACCCATCTGGGTGACTTTGGGCCAATCACCAGGAGACTGTGAGTTCTACTCCTGCCTTAGGCATGAAAGCCGACTGGGTGACTTTGGGCCAATCACCAGGAGACGGTGAGTTCTAGTCCTGCCTTAGGCGTGAAAGCCGGCTGGGTGAATTTGGGCCAATCACCAGGAGACGGTGAGTTCTAGTCCCGCCTTAGGCGTGAAAGCTGGCTGGGTGACTTTGGGCCAATCCCCAGGAGACGGTGAGTTCTAGTCCCGCCTTAGGTGTGAACGCTGGCTAGGTGACTTTGGGCCAATCACCAGGAGACGGTGAGTTCTAGTCCTGCTTTAGGTGTGAAAGCTGGCTGGGTGACTTTGGGCCAATCACCAGGAGATGGTGATTTGTAGTCCCGCCTTAAGCATGAAAGCCAGCTGGGTGACTTTGGGCCAGTCATTCCCTCTCAGCCCAATCCACCTCACAAGGTTGTGATTATGGGGAAATTAGGAGGAGGAAGCTATGTTAGATATGTTCGCCACCTTGAGTTATTTGTAAAACAATAATAAAGGCAGGATAATAAAATAAAATATAAAATAAATAAAATAATAAAATAAAATGTAAAATAAAATAAAATAAAATAAAATAATAAAATAAAATAAAATAAAATAAAATAAAATAAAATAAAATAAAATAAAATAAAATAAAATAAAATAAAATAAAATAAAATAAAATAAAATAAATAAAATAAAATAAAATAAAATAAAATAAAATTAAAATAAAATTAAAATAAAATAAATGAATAAAATATATAAGATAATATAAGATAAATAAAAATATAAAAAAAATAAGTAAAATAAGTAAAGCGGCCGATGATGGTCGGGCTGCAACGTGCAGTTTGCAGCCTTTTCTGGCTCGCTCAGACCGGCAGAGAGCACATACTAGCCGGCAGCTGCCGATGGGATCTTGCGGCGGCCTCCGAATCAGCTCTTAAGCGGCCTGCTTGGATGCGAGTAACCGGCGGCACCCCGCGGCAGCCTGTAAAGCGGCCGATGATGGGCGGGCTGCAACGCGCAGTTTGCAGCCTTTTCTGGCTCGTTCAGACCGGCAGAGAGCATATACCAGCCAGCAGCTGCCGGTGGGATCTTGCGGCGGCCTCCAAATCAGCTGTTAAGCGGCCTGCTTGGATGCGCGGCATGTGGAAGCCTGCAACGGACCTACAACGACCTGATCGATCTCCCTTCGACAGACAAACGGTCCGGTCCTGCAGCCACCTGCGGAGGAGCTGTAACGACCTGGGGCTGCCTAGAAAGGTAGCCCGGACGGTGAGGCTCCAGAATTGGTGGCTGCTGCCCCCCATCTGCCCATCTATAAGATCATCGAGCTCCCCCCCCACGGAGGTCTGTGGGATGATGGCCACCGTCTGTAGGCTAGAGCGCCATTTAAAACCCTCCTGTATCTGGTCTGGAGGGCGGAATTCACCAGGGACCACCTGAAGCTTTATTTGGAGGTGGGATGTGCCAAAAGGCCCCCGAGATAGCAGTTATCCTCTCGGGATCATACTTTAAATCCAGATAATCCCTCCTTCATTTTTCCACCGGAGACTGACTACAGCCCCTCGGTCGCGATGACATCTTAGGCATGGAGATAGATGAACTACCACCGCTCATCACCGGAGCTACGAAATTATCCACCAACAGACTATGCTAGCATTCACCGGACTCTCTCTCCTCCTGCGACCTACCCAGGGCTGGATGGTGGCCCCCTGAGATCCTGATCACTGTGAGAGGGTGACCATGTTCTCAGGAGCCACTACTTCAGCTCTGTGGTCTTGATATGCAGTTGCTCCAACCAGCTCGTCCTTTACTCCTATTTCCACCTCTGATGGCTTACACCAGAAGTGAGCTACTTGCCCTGAGAGCTTCCCCCCTCTCTCAGAGATGGCCATCAGACCTACGCCGCCGGTTCCTTAATGACGGGTCCTGGGACCCCGAGAGGTGGCATGGCGCCAAGAAGAGGCTCTTGGGTTTTCTTTTAAAATTTTTTGAAAGGGTTAGGGAGGGGGGAGGGTCAGGCCCAGCAGAATGAGGGGAAGATCCTACCGGACCTGTCTCAGCCTAGGTTGGCCAATGGTCGCGGCAATATGAGGGCCGAAGAGAGTCTTGTAAACCAGGGGGATGGGACAGGGATACCGATCCCCACAGTAATTGGGAATGGCAGCAGATGGAGGAGCAGAGGGCCATATAGTATTCTGAGATCACGCCCACGCTATCTTCTTGCTGTGGCGCGCTCTGACCCTCTGGCTCTCGCCTGCTGCCCTGGGGAAGAGGGAGGACTGACTCCTGAGCTCAGGCTGATCTATTTTAATGCCAGGTCTGTTGTGAATAAAGCTCCCCTCATTCATGACTTGATCGAGGAGGAAGACGCAGACCTGGCATGCATCACGGAAACCTGGCTGGGCCCAGAGGGAGGGGTCCCTCTGACTGATTTATCCCCTCCAGGTTTCCGTGTGCTACATCAACCTCGAGCTCAGGGTAGGGGAGGTGGCGTGGCGGTCGTTATCAGAGAGACCCTCCATCCACGGGAAGCCACTGCCCCTCAGATAGACGGATGTGAATCCCTCCTCTTAAGATGGGGTCCTGGTGGTCAGTTGGGCCTACTTCTGGTATACCTCTCTCCAAGCTGCACAGCAACGGTTCTACCCAAGCTACCTGACGCCATCTCAGGATTGGCGGTCGAATTTCCAAAACTTATGGTACTGGGAGACTTTAATCTACCTTCCCTGGGCAGTGCATCAGAAGTGGCCCGAGAGTTCATGGCCTCCATGACGGCCATGGACCTGACTCAAATTACTCAGGACCCAACTCACGAGGGAGGAAACATGCCGGATCTTATTTTTGTCTCTGGGCAGTGGCTAAATGAACTGGGTGGGGTTACTCCAACATCACAACCCCTTTCATGGACAGACCACTACCTCCTGCGGTTGGGCCTCCGTCACGTCACCCCCCGATGTCAGGAGACGGAACCGACCAGGTGGTTCCGCCCCAGGCGCCTGATGGACCCAGATAAATTCCAGATGGCGCTTGGACCGATTCCCACCTCCCTCTCCCACAACCCGGTCGAGTCCTTAGTTAATGCCTGGCAACAGGCTGCTTCGGAGGCGCTCGACCGCGTTGTCCCTTTGCGGCCTCCCGACTCGCTCCTTGGTTCTCCAAGGACCTGCGGGAGATGAAGCGCCAGAGAAGGGGCCTAGAGAGCATTTGGAGAGCCAGTCGGTCTGAGTCTGACCGAACACAGTTAAGATCCTTTTCTAGATCCTATCTTGTGGCAATGAGGGTGGCAAAGCGCGCCTACTTCACCACCCTCATTGCGTCCGCAGATAATCGCCCGGCCGCCCTATTTAGAGTGGTCCGCTCCCTTTTAAGTCAAGAGACGGGAGAGGACCCCCTACATAGACGAGCTGAGGAATTTAGTAAATATCTGGTGGACAAAATTGCTCAGATTCGGGCTGGTCTGGACTCTGACTGGGCAGTATCTAACGAGAGGAAAACGATGAAGTTGGCCGAGTACATTTGGGAAGAGTTCGATCCTGTGACTCCGGATGAAGTGGACAAGATCATGGGGAAACTAAGTGCCGCCACATGTTTGTTGGACCCGTGTCCCTCCTGGCTAGTCTATGCATCTCGGGAGGTTACACGAGGCTGGCTCCTAGCAGTTATCAATGCCTCACTGAGTGAAGGGTACTTCCCTGCTGCCTTGAAAGAGGCGGTGGTAAGGCCCCTCCTCAAGAAACCGGCACTGGACCCAGCTGTTTTAAACAACTTCCGTCCTGTCTCCAACCTTCGCTTCCTTGCGAAGGTCGTTGAGAGCGTGGTGGCACGACAGCTCCCTTTGAACCTGGAGGAAGCTGAATATCTAGATCCGTACCAATCGGGTTTCAGACCAGGGCACAGCACGGAGACGGCATTGGTCGCGCTGGTGAATGATCTCTGGCGGGCCCGAGATAGAGGTTGTTCCTCTGTCCTGGTCCTATTAGATCTCTCAGCGGCTTTTGATACCATCGACCACGGTATCTTACTGCGTCGTCTTGAGGGGCTGGGAGTGGGAGGCACCGTTCTGCGGTGGTTCTCCTCCTACCTCTCGGACCGTTCGCAGACGGTGTTGGCAGGAGGGCAGAGGTCAAGCCCTAGGCCTCTTAATTGTGGAGTGCCTCAGGGTTCGGTGCTCTCGCCCCTCCTGTTCAACATCTATATGAAGCCGCGGGGAGAGATCATCCGTAGCTTCGGGGTGAAATATCATCAATATGCTGATGATACCCAGCTATTCATCTCCACCCTGAACCAACCCAGTGATGCCCTTGATGTGATGTCCCGTTGTCTGGAAGCGGTACAGATTTGGATGGGAGAAAACAGGCTTCGACTCAACCCGGCCAAGACTGAGTGGCTGTACATACCGTCATCTCGTTTAGTCCAAGAGGTTCCATCTCTGACTATAGGAGGAGAGATGTTACCTCCCATTGATAGAGCACGCAATCTAGGCGTCCTCCTAGATTCACGACTCAGTTTTGAAGATCACATTGGAGCCGTGGCTAGGGGGGCATTTGCACAGATTCATCTTATATACCAATTGCGCCCCTTTTTGGACCGAGATGCCCTACGTACAGTCACCCACGCACTCGTTACCTCCCGTATTGATTACTGTAATGCTCTCTACATGGGGCTGCCCTTGAAGACCACCCGGAGGCTTCAGCTGGTGCAGAATGCAGCTGCACGGGTTGTGATGGGAGCTCCCCGATACTCCCATATTACACACCTCCTGCGTGAGCTGCATTGGCTACCAGTTGCCCTTCGGGTGAGATTTAAGGTGCTGGTACTTACCTTTAAAGCCCTACATGGCTTAGGTCCGGGATACTTGCAGGACCATCTGCTGCCGGGAACAAATTCCCATCGTCCAGTACGCTCACACAGAGAAGGCCTCCTCAGGGTACCGTCAGCTAGGCAATGTCGGCTGGCGACCCCCAGGGGGAGGGCCTTCTCTGTGGGAGCGCCAACCCTATGGAATCAGCTCCCCCCTGAGCTTCGGATGGCCCAAAACCTCCAATCCTTTCGCCGCGGCCTCAAAACACACCTGTTCCACCAGGCTGACTTAGACTAACAGGCATTTTAATTAATTTATATTTAGTATTTTTAATTCATTTTTTAAATTCTCTAATTTTTTTATTGCACTGATGTTCTCAATTTCATTTTATCTTGATTTATGTACTTATTATATGTTTTGTTGTTAGCCGCCCTGAGTCCTTCGGGAGATAGGGCGGGATATAAATCCCATCAATAAATAAATAAAATAAATAAAATAATAAATAATAAAATAAAATAAAATATAAATATTCTGACTGTGAAAATGCCAGAGGTGTGTTCCTTAAATCACCAAAGGTTGATCTTGACTCAACCATGGACACCCACAAAACCGGGATCCTTTCCCACACCTTGATCTGCAGAAGCAAAAGACCAGGGGCTTCGCTTCCTTGACAGATTTTTAACCTGGTTACTGACTTAACCTGTTTTATGGATTGGCTCAACACAGCCTAACAAAACGGGTTGGGCTCAGTCAATAAACTCGGCCCTTAAAAAAAAGAAAAACCAACAATTAACCAAGATTAATGTTAGGATATTTAAATTTAGCGCTGGAACAAGTGAAGTGTACAATGGGCCTGAACACACAGTTGTAGTTGATTGGTTGGAGAGGGTGGGCTCCTGCCTGAGGCAATCTGCACTATGATTGGTTGCTGTGGGTGTGAAGGGGCATTGCCCTTTTTCCCGCCTTTTTCTTTTCTGCTCTCTGTTTATTACCTCATGTGATTTACCTCACGATGTCAGTATGTTCCTGACTATCTTGTCTGCTGTGAATATAGATGTTAAATATATTTATTTATATTAAGCTTAAGTTTGTGTCAGCGGCTCTGACTTCAATTCGGCACCTGCTGCGCAATTCCCTGACAATTAACCTTGACCAAGCCTTATATTGGCGCCTGCATCTGCTAAGCTTTTCTCCAACGTGGTTAAATGCATGGTGTGAACGTAGCTCATATGTACACGTAGTCCCTGACTTGCAATCATTGGTTTAGTGACCGTTCAAAGACACAACGGCACTGAAAAAAGTGATTGATGATCTTTTTTCACACTTAACAACCAATGCACCATCGCCACAATCACTTGATCAAAATTCTGTCAGCTGGCTCATATTTATGACAGTTACAGAGTCCCAGGGTCACGTGACCCCCCCTTTGCAACCTTCTGATAAACAAAGTCAGTGGGGAAGCCAGATTCACCGAACAACCTTGTTACTGACTTAATGACTGCAGTGATTCACTTAGCGACTGTGGCAAGAAAGGTCGTAACCCTGTGCAAAAATAAAACAGATGGACCTTGACTTACAACAGCTCATTTAGTGACCGATCAAAATTACAAAGGCACTGTGAAAAGAGACTTTATGACCATTTTTCACACTTACGATTGTTGCAGCGTGATCATGTGATCAAAATTCAGAGGCTTGGCAACTGGCATGTACTTATGACAGTTGCTGTCCCAGATTCATATGATCCCCTTTTGTGACCTTCTGGCAAGCAAAATCAGTGGGGGAAGCCAGATTCACTGAACAACCGGGTTGCTAACTTAACATCTGCAGTGATTCACTTAACAGCTGTGTCGAGAAAGGACGTAAAATGGGGCAAAACTCACATAACAACTGCTTTGCTTAGCAACATAAATCTTGGCCTCGATTGGGGTTGTAAGATGAGTACTACCTGTACTTAAAGGCCTGTACTACCTGTATTAAAAACTAATAAAGGCAGGATAAATAAATAAATATATAAAGAAATAACCAGCCTATTTTTTTTCTTTTTTTATTTTATTTTATTTTATTTTTTTTTATTGAAAAGGGGGGAGGGGTAGGGAGGGAGAGGGGAGGGGGAGGGGGGACTGTTAAAGATAAACTGTATGTTAAAACTTTTCAATAAAAAAAAAACAGCCTATTTTTTATTCTGCTCTTTTTTTCTCCCTCCTCTTTAAAATGTTTTGGCTTTGAGGACCAACTTACTAATTTGCTGCTAAAGCAAAGGTCAATCTGGAACAGAATAGAATAGAATAGAATAGAATAGAATAGAATAGAATAGAATAGAATAGAATAGAATAGAATAGAATAGAATAGAATAGAATAGAATAGAATAGAATAGAATAGAATAGTATAGTATGGGAATAGAATAGAATAGAATAGAATAGAATAGAATAGAATAGAATAGAATAGAATAGAATAGAATAGAATAGAATAGAATAGAATAGAATAGAATAGAAAATTATGGGAATAGAATAGAATAGAATAGAATAGAATAGAATAGAATAGAATAGAATAGAATAGAATAGAATAGAATAGAATAGAATAGAATAGAATAGAATAGAATAGAATAGAGAGAGTTGGAAGGGACCTTGTAGGTCATCTAGTCCAACCCTCTCCCCCCGCCCTCCCGCCGCCCAAACAGGAGACTCTACACCATTTCTCACAGATAGAAGTCCAGAATTTTTAGTGACTTTTTAGCCCTCTCTGAAAAGCCTCCTAATCGCGGTGAGCCACGCTGATCTCTTCCACTGAGGGCTTCACACATCTTCCTTCGTCCTGAGTCAGCAGGTGAGGAGACGGCAAGTGACGGAGGTGGATGTGTGAAACCCTACTGCGATTATCATTTTTAAACTTCTGGAGGAAAAAAATGTATATATCCAGGCCATGGGAATATGATTGCAAGTCTTCCAGTCGTAATAAATCTCATGAAAATACGGGCAGCCCTCAACTTACGACTACAATTGAACCCCAAATTTACCTGGCTCGGTGAGAAAATTGTTAAGAGAGTTTAGCCCCGTTTTATGACTTTTTTGCCACGTTGCGTTAAGCGAATCACTGCAGTTGTTAAATTAGTCACACGGTTGTTAAGGGAACAGCTTCCCCCATTGACTTTGTTTGTCAGAAGGTCGCAAAAGGGGATCACGTGACCCCGGGACACTACGACCGTCATAAATACGAGACAAGCATCCAAGTGTAACCCACGTGAGCATGGGGATGCAGCAACCGTCGTAAGCGTGAAAAAGGGTCGCAAGTCACTTTTTCGGTGCCACTGTAACTTCGAATGGTCACTAAATGAACTGTTGTAAGTCGAGGACTGCCTGTACGACTTTCCTCTCTGCAGTTGTAAGACAGTCGAGAAAACTCCGAATTTTTCTTGCAATACATTTTGATCCATGACAGTGTCTTGGGTACCAGTATTACAGGTAGTTCTCGACTTACGACCGCAATCGAGCCCAAAATTTCCATTGGTAAGCAAGACAGCGGTTACATGAGTTTTGCCCCCTTTTACGACCTTTCTTGTAGTAGTAGTAGTAGTAGTAGTAGTAGTAGTAGTAGTAGACTTTATTGTCATTTCAACAATATACAGTACAGTACACAGTGAAACGAAACAACGTTTCCCCAGAACCAAGGTGCTACATCAGACTACACAAATCAAAAGAAGAGCAGAAGAACAAACTACACATAACTCTAAACTAAAAACTTAAAAACTACAAATACAAGTATTTATAGTTCTAGTTTCTTCGTGTTAAGAATTCTAATGGCTTGTAGGAAGAAACTGTTACACAATCTGGATAAAAGGTAAAGGTAAAGGTTCCCCCGCACATGTGTGCTAGTCGTTTCCGACTCTAAGGGCCGGTGCTCATCTCCGTTTCAAAGCCGAAGAGCCAGCGCTTGTCCGAGGACGTCTCCGTGGTCATGTGGCCGGCATGACTAGACGCCAAAGGCGCACGGAACGCTGTTACCTTCCCACCGTAGCGGTCCCTATTTTTCTACTTGCATTTTTACGTGCTTTCGAACTGCTAGGTTGGCAGAAGCTGGGACGAGTAACAGGCGCTCACTCTGTTACGCGGCACTCGGGATTTGACCCGCCAAACTGCCGACCTTCCGATCGACAAGCTCAGCGTCCTAACCCACTGAGCCACCGGATGTCCGAGCCCAAATGCTCCTGTACCTCTTTCCAGATGGCAAAAGAGTGAAGAGTGTATATGAGGGGTGTGTGTAATCAGCAACCCCGATGATCTTCTCTGCCATCCTCACTATTCACTGTAGGGTTTTTGCGATCCGAAACGGTGCAGTTTCCAAACCAGGCAGTAATGCTACTACTCAGGGTGCTCTCGATAGTCCCTCTGTAGAAGATTGTGAGGATGTGTGGTGGAAGCTGTGTGTTCCTCAGTTTCCTCAGAAAGTAAAGACGCTGGTGGGCCTTCCTTGTTATGGAACAGGTGTTGAGGGACCAAGTGAGATTCTCCGCCAAGTGAACACCAAGTGAATCGCTGCGGCCACTAAGCTAGGAACATGGTGATTAAATGAACCTGGTTGAGTCGCCGACATACATCTGTGACCGTTTGAAGTTACAACGGCACTGAAAAATGTGACTTATGACTGGTGTTCACACTTACGACCGTTGCAGCGTCCCCACGGTCGTATGATCAAAATTCAGATACTTGGCAACTGACTCGTATTTACGATGGACGCAGCATCCCCGGGGGTCACGTGATCCTCTTTTGCGACCTTCTGACAAGCAAAGTCAATGGGGAAGCCCGATTTGCTTAACAACCGTGTGACTAACAACCGCAGGGTTTCACTTAACCACTGGAGCAAGAAAGGTCATAAAACGGGGCAAAACTCATTTGACAACTGTCTCAGCAATGGAGGTTTTGGGCGCCATGGTGGTCGTAAACCGAGGACTCCCTGTAACCAGGGATCCGTCACTCCACTCTTGTTCCTGAGAAAATTCCAGAATGAGTCACTGAGAGCTCAAACTCTACGCAACACGAAAACAATGGAGACGATGCAATGGCAGCCAACGTTGTCTTATCAAGAACAGGTCTTGCTCAATAAATTTATCTCGCTTCATCAGATCGCTTCCTTGGTAGTTTGTGGGAATGCTGTGGACTAACAGCAATTCTAGCAAAGTGACTCAGAAAATGTTCCATGATGGTTAACTGCAGGCTGGCTAGATGGCAGGATAGCTCCGTCAAGGCAGAAGTTGGCTTCAAAACCATGCCCCAAGTGTTCTTATCCCAAGACCTGGTTTGACCCAACCACGTCAAAGAAGATTTTTGCAAGAGCGCTTACCGTATTTTCCAGCGTATAAGATGACTTTTTAACCCATGAAAATCATCTCAAAAGTTGGGGGGTCGTCTTATACGCCCAGTCGTCTTATACGCCGGAAAATCAGCGAGCCCGGGAAGGCACGCCCTCCCCTCTCACTGTGGAGGAAGCAGGGCAGGCTGGCGTCTGGTGGGAGCCGGTAGGGCAGTCCTGCGCACGCGCGCGCTCCCCAGCTGTTAAGGAGCACTCCTTAGCAGCTGGGGAGCGCGCACGTGCGCAGGACTGCCCTGCCGGCTCCCGCCCGACGCTCTTCCCTCTTGAGGCAGCATCCCCGAGGACTCCTTAGGAACCGGGGAGCGATGCTGCCTCAAGAGGGAAGAGCGTCGGGCAGGAGCCGGCAGGGCAGTCCTGCACACGCACGCACTCCCCGGCTGCTAAGGAGTGCTCCTTAACAGCTGGGGAGCACACGCGTGTGCAGGACTGCCCTGCGGCTTCCCGCCAGATGCCAGCCTGCCCTGCTTCCTCCACAGTGAGAGGGGAGGGCGTGCCTTCCCGGGCTCGCTGATTTTCCGGCGTATAAGATGAAAAATCTTGAAAATCATCTCAAAAGTTGGGGGGTCGTCTTATACGCCCAGTCGTCTTATACTCCAGAAAATACGGTAATTGCAAACTGCATACGAGCCACATTTTTTTTGTTGCTACTGGCAAAGTCGTTTCCGACCCATCGCGAACCCATGGACAACGTTCCTCCAGGCCTTCCTGTCCTCCACCATCTTCTGGAGACCATTTCGGCTCACGCCTCCTGCTTCAGTGACTCTGTCCAGCCACCTCATTCTCTGTCGTCCCCTTCTTCTCTTGTCCTCAACCTTTCCCAGCATGAGGCTCTTCTGCAGTGAGTCCTTCCTTCTCATTAGGTGGCCAAAGGATTTGAGTTTCAACTTCAGGATCTGGCCGCCTAAAGAGCAGTCAGGGTTGATCTTCTCTAGGACCGACCGGTTTGATCCCCTTGCAGTCCAAGGGACTCGCAGGAGTCTTCTCCAGCACCATAGTTCAAAGGCCTCAATTCTTTGGCACTCGGCCTTTCTTATGGTCCAACTTTCACAGCCATACATTGCAACTGGGAAGACCGTAGCCTTGACTATACGCACTTTTGTTGGCAGGGTGACGTCTCTGCTTTTTAGTGTGCTGTCTAGATTTGTCATGGCTTTCCTCCCCAGGAGCAAGCGTCTTTTAATTTCTTGGCTGCAGTCCCCATCTGCAGTGATCTTGGAGCCCAGGAAAATAAAATCTGTCACTACCTCCATTTCTTCCCCATCTATTTGCCAGGAATTGAGAGGGCCGGATGTTTCCTTGATGTTGAGTTTCAAGCCAACTTTTGCACTCTCCTTCTTCACCCGCAACAAGAGGCTCTTTAGTTCTTCTTCACTTTCTGCCATTAGAGTGGTATCATCTGCATATCTTAGGTTGTTGATATTTCTTCTGGCAATCTTAATTCCAACTTTTGATTCATCTAGCCCTGCCTTTCTCATGATGTGCTCTGCATGTAAGTTAAATAGGCAGGGTGACATTATACAGCCTTGCCAGACTCCTTTCCCAATTTTGAACCAATCAGTGGTTCCGTGTCCAGTTCTCACTGTTGCTTCTTGACCCGTATATAGGTTTCTCAAGAGACAAATAAGATGGTCTGGTACTCCCATCTCTTTAAGAACTTGCCACAGTTTGTTGTGATCCACACAATCAAAGGCTTTAGCATAGTCAATGAAGCAGAAGTAGATGTTTTTCTGGAACTCCCTAGCTTTCTCCATGATCCAGCGTATGTTGGCAATTTGATCTTTAGTTCCTCTGCCTCTTCGAAATCCTGCCTGTACTTCTAGTAGTTCTCGATCCACATACTGCTGGAGTCTAGCTTGTAGGATTTTAAGCATAACTTTACTAGTGTTTAGGAATTTATTGTGCAGAGGTCTCCTTGTGCTACCAAAGAGTTGCACAGACAAGGAAGGGCACTGAGAGCAGTAAAAATCACACACAGAAATACACTGAGTTCTAAAAGCAAAAAGTATTTTACTTTGAGGTGGTGTAAAAACAAAAATGCACAGTCAAAAATAAACAGTCCAAGTAGCAATCCAAAATACAAAGTCTTCTTACCGGTCCAGAGGTCAATACACAGTTCAGGTTTACAACAGTAGTAAACCAACAGCAGAGCAAAAACAGTAATAGTAGAGATCAGTGAATTCAGAGAGAGAGAGAAGCTACGTTCCTAGCTTCCTCTTATGGCCATGAGAACACTTACACACCCATTGGCCAATTAACTTCTTAAAGCCATAGCATTATGGTTAATATATATTCAACCCAACATTGTAGGCTAACACCATATGCCTAACATTCTCCCCTTTGGGTAGAATAATATATAACTCTTACAATCTTATGCACATTCTTTCACAATTAGCATTGTGTTTCACAGCACTTTGTACCTTCGTAAAATGGTCTGCAATATTTACATCAGATGGACTATACTCTAACTGTATTAATTTATCTTTGACACATTGTCTGACATTTAAATAACGAAGATCAGTATGTTTAGATCTTGTTCTTACTGCAGCATTATTAGCCATCTTTATCGCAGCTTGATTGTCCTCATACACAATAAATGGATCATTTACATTTAAACCCATATCTAACAATAATTGTTTGTACACTAGCAGTTCTGTACATAACACTGATAGACATGAAAATTCAGCCTCCATTGTAGATAAGCTTATGTGTTTTTGTCTAATAGACTTCCATCCAATCAAAGAATCACCCAACATTACAGCCAACCCTGAGGTAGATTTACGACTGTTTGAATCAGAGGCAAAACTCGCATCTGCATATGCAGTAAGGATTAACTCACGATTTGGCTCTAGATATAACGAGTAGTGAATAGTTTGCTTCAAATACCTTAATACTCGTTTAGCTGATTGCCAGTGTCTAACAGTTGGATTATTGTTGTACCTAGCTAATTGATTTACACAGTAAGAAATATCAGGTCTAGTCCAATTACTCAGATACATAAGACTTCCTATCAAAGATTGGTACATAGTCTTATCAAATACAGGACTCTCAACATTAGTGTCCTTAAAATCCATAGCCATCGGAGTTTTTGCTGGTTTACACATTTCCATGTTGTATCTCTTTAATAACTGAGATATCTTACTGGCTTGCGACACCTTAAAACCCCTATTTGTTTTCACAATATCTAACCCCAAATAGTGGCTTATTTTCCCAAGATTTCTAATTGTGAATTTATTTTGCAATCTTGAAATGATAGTTTGTGCTTCTAACTCAGTTTTTGTTATTATTGCAATATCATCTGTGAATAATAAAATAAAAGATAATGCTCCGTTGTGTTCTCTTCTAAACAAACAAGGATCAGCATTACTGGCTACAAAACCTAATGCACTTAACTCATTTACTATACATTTGTTCCACTCATAGCCTGATTGTTTCAATCCATAGAGGCTTTTCTTTAATTCCCAACAATCATGGTTTCTATCACTGGTCAATCCTGGTGGTATTCTTAAATAAATAGTATGTTGCAATGGAGCATGTAGATATGCAGTTTCAACATCTACATGATTAACCATATATTGGTTTTAGCCGCCCATACTAAAGCTGCTCTTAAAGTAGTTGCCCTTAGACTGGGTGCAAACACTTCGTCATAATCCTCAGTAGTTTGGGCAAAACCTTGTGCAACCAAACGTGCCTTATGGGTTATAGTTCCGTCTACACCCTTCTTTATTTTATATATCCATTTACAACCTATAGCTTGCTCACCAGGTGGCAGTTTTGCTTTCACATAAACCTTAAGATCCTGCAAAGACTTCAACTCCCTGTTCATTGCAGCTTTCCATGATGCTTGTTCTTTTTCAGGATACATCCTGATCTCATCATAGTTAGAAGGCTCTACATTAACTTGACATATACTAGCTTCATAGCGATCAGGTGGATGTCTGATGCGTGTTGAACGCCAAGGAATTACAGGGCTTTGAATTTCTGTCTCCTTTCCTTCCTCTGATTCATTTTTTATCTCCCCTATCTCCTCTTCATCTTTCATATTTACAGGAGATGTATTATCATTACTAGTTACGTTATCAGAGGAGTCCTCAAACACTAGAGGATCAGTATTAACAGTTACTTGCTCTAACCTATCCCAACCAACGTGCTCAAGGAATCTTGCACTCGCACTGTTATATACATTAGTTGTGCCTCGTTCCCAGAAACGATAGGATCTGTGGTTAGCTTCGTAACCTACGAAGTATAATTGCCTAGCCCTATGTTGGCCTTTACTCCTGAGTTGTGCAGGAATGTGGACCCAAGCTGGGGTGCCAAATGTGTGCAGGTAATCAAGGTTTGGTCTTCTACCATGCCATATAGTATATGGTATTTTACCAGTAGAAGTATTAACAACTATATTCAGAACATGGTTTGCACATTTTGCTGCCTCCCCCCACAGTCTATCTGTTAAGCCAGAATCTCTTAACATGGTTCTCATCATGGCTTGTAACGTTTGCCCACGTCTCTCAACAAATGCATTATGTTGAGGTCTATAAGGGGCTGAATGTTTATGCTCAATGCCAGCTGATTGTAGCATATCAACAAAGCGCTTATTTGTAAATTCAGTACCATTATCAGTAATTATGCACTGAACCTTTCTCTTTGTTTTTCTCTCCACGAACTTCAGCCAGTTTGCAAATTGTTGGAAAGTATCTGCCTTTGACTTAAGCAGATAACAAAAACCATATCTAGAGTAGTGGTCCAATATACTTAAAATATAACATGACCCTCCTAAACTTGGTTTCATGGGTCCAATTAAATCAGCAAACACAACTTCCAAAGGTACAGTTGTTTTGAAGCCGTTTATCCTGTTTGCAGGAGTTGCCTTGCTCTTTTCCTGATTACAGGCATTGCAATTCAAATACTTACTACATGGCTTCAGTTTAACTCCCTCTACTAATTCCACTGTTTTACGTAGTGAGTTAAAGTTTACATGCCCTAACCGCCTATGCAATAAATGTATACATTCATCATGTGGCTTCTTGTTCTCACATATTGAGTTAGCTTTAACTGTACTAACCTGGTTACTTGTGAGAACGAATAAACCATTTTTCAAATTAGCAGTTACACAGGTTCCATTCCTCTCAATAGTGCATTGCTCCCCTCTGAATGTTACCACAAACCCAACCTTAACCAATTCCCTTACAGATAACAAGTTGAATCTTAGTTTAGGTATATATAACATAGGTAACTGTTCATCAATGCATGGACAATAGGAATTACCTTCACCAGAGGCCTTCATCCTCCAACCATTGGCCAGTGAAACATATTGGTTGCTGTTTTTCATATTAACAAACCTCTTTTTCACTTTAGTAATGCATTGTGAAGCCCCACTATCAACAACCCACAATTCATTATTTCTGGATGTTGATTCACCAGAAATAGCCAAACCAATGCCCTTCTTAGCCTTCCCACTGCTATTCACATTCTGTTTTTTACCCTTTCTACAGAATTTGGCTATATGCCCTCTAGCCCCACAAGAATAACATTTCTTGACGTTGTAAGCAGTGGTAAATTGCTGCTCCTCTCGTGGCTGTGTCTCTCTCAGCTGGTCTCTGTCACGCCTCCTTCTGGACTCTTCCAGCAATCTCCCAGTAATGTTAGTCAATGTCAGTTCCTCTCTGGTCAGGACTTCCAAAGAAGAAACATATCCATCATAACTCTCATCCAAAGATGACAGAATAATGTAGACCTGATGCAACTCTGAAAAAATCAGCTCCTTTTCATGAAGCTCTTGAAAAGTTGCCTTCATGTAATTTAAATGGGTCAGCATATCTCCATTCTTCTGCAGACGAGCCCTAAACAGCTTACGTGTAAGGTGTATATGTGCACCCACACTGTCACGAACATAAAGCCTTCGCAAAACATCCCAACACCTAGCAGCAGACTCCTCACCACGAATATGGACAAGCTGCTGGTCATTCAGTGTTAGTCCAATAATGCAAAGAGCTTTCTCGTTGCTTCGTTTAAAGTCGTCTAACTTCTTTGCATCCTCTTCATCATCTGGATCCCAAGCAGTAGTATCTGGTGGGTTATTTACAACAGTCCATAGTCCTTCCTTGCGCAAAAGCAAGCAGCATTTTGTGGACCAGGAAACATAGTTTGTCCCATCCAACCGGGTTATCCAGGAGATGCCTGACAACAGTTCCTGTGCCATTTTACACCAAATAGCTAACTCAGCTAGGAATACTGTGTGTACTAACTCTCAGTACAGGCCTGGGCCCATAACCAGTGTTTAGGAATTTATTGTGCAGAGGTCTCCTTGTGCTACCAAAGAGTTGCACAGACAAGGAAGGGCACTGAGAGCAGTAAAAATCACACACAGAAATACACTGAGTTCTAAAAGCAAAAAGTATTTTACTTTGAGGTGGTGTAAAAACAAAAATGCACAGTCAAAAATAAACAGTCCAAGTAGCAATCCAAAATACAAAGTCTTCTTACCGGTCCAGAGGTCAATACACAGTTCAGGTTTACAACAGTAGTAAACCAACAGCAGAGCAAAAACAGTAATAGTAGAGATCAGTGAATTCAGAGAGAGAGAGAAGCTACGTTCCTAGCTTCCTCTTATGGCCATGAGAACACTTACACACCCATTGGCCAATTAACTTCTTAAAGCCATAGCATTATGGTTAATATATATTCAACCCAACATTGTAGGCTAACACCATATGCCTAACAACTAGCATGTGAAATGAGTGCAATGGTGCGATAGTTTGAACATTCTTTGGCACTGCCTTTCTTTGGAATTGGAGTGTAAACTGATCTTTTCCAACCCTGTGGCCACTGTTGAGTTTTCCAAATTTGCTGGCAAATTGAGTGTAGCACTTTTACCGCGTCGTCTTTTAAGATTTTGAATAGCTCAGCTGGAATACTGTCACCTCCACTAGCTTTGTTGTTGCTCAGCTTTTCTAAGGCCCATTTTACTTTACATTCTAGGATGTCTGGCTCAAGGTCAGTGACCACCTCATCGTGATTATCAGGGACGTTAAGCTCGTTCTTGTATAGTTCTTCTGTGTAATTTTGCCACCTCTTCTTAATCTCTTCTGCCTCTGTTAGGTCCTGCCATTTTGGTCCTTTATCATGCCCATTTTTGCATGAAACGTTCCCTTCATCTCACCAACTTTCTTGAAAAGATCTCTGGTCCTCCCTATTCTATTGTTTTCTTCTATTTCTTTGCACTGTTCATTTAAGAAGGCATTCTCATCTCTTCTAGCTATTCTCTGGAATTCTGCATTCAATTGGGCGTATCTTTCTTTTTCTCCCTTGCCATTTTGCTTTCTTGCATTTCTTTTTCTTTGGGATGGTTTTGGTTGCTACTTCTTGTACAATGTCGCGAACCTCTGTCCATAGTTCTTCAGGCACTCTGTCTATCAGATCTAATTCCTTAAATCTATTTGTCACCTCTACTGTATATTCAACAGGGATATGATTTAATTCATACCTGAGTGGCCTAGTGCTTTTCCCTACTTTCTTCAGTTTAAGCCTAAACTTTGCAACGAGAAGCTCATGGTCTGAGCCACAGTCAGCTCCTGGTCTTGTTTTTACTGACTGTACAGAGCTTCTCCATCTTTGGCTGCAGAGCATATAGTCAATCTGATTTCTGTGTTGACCGTCTGGTGATGTCCATGTGTAGAGCCGTCTCTTGGGTTGTTGGAAAAGAGTGTTTGCTATGACCATCGTATTCTCTTGACAAAATTCTATCAGCCTGTGCCCTGCTTCATTTTGTACTCCAAGGCCAAACTTGCCTGTTATTCCGGTTATCTTTTGGCTTCCTACTTTAGCATTCCAATCATCCATGATGATAAGGACATCATTTTTGGGTGTTAGTTCTATAAGGTGCTGTAGGGCTTCATAGAACCGGTCAATTTCATCCTCTTCAGCACTGGTGGTTGGGGCATAGACTTGGACTACTGTGATATTGAATGGTTTGCCTTGGATTCGAACTGAGATCATTCTGTCATTTTGGGGATTGTATCCCTGTATTGCTTTTCCTACTCTTTTATTGACTATGAAGGCTACTCCATTTCTTCTGAGGGATTCTTGCCCGCCGTAGTATACCTGATGGTCGTCTGAATTAAATTCACCCATTCCTGTCCATTTTAGTTCGCTGATACCTAAGTCGATGTTCAGTCTTGTCATCTCTTGTTTGACCACGTCCAGCTTGCCTTGATTCATGGATCTTACATTCCAGGTTCCTATGGAGGAAAAATCTTTACAGCATCGGACTTTCCTTTCACCACCAGACACATCCACAGCTGAGCGTCCTTTCGGCTTTGGCCCAGTCGCTTCATTCTTTCTGGCGCTACTAGTACTAGCCCTCTGCTCTTCCCCAGTAGCATATTGGACGCCTTCCGACCTGAGGGGCTCATCTTCCAGCGTCATATCGTTTTGCCTTTTGGTACTGTCCATGGGGTTTTCATGGCAAAGATACTGGAGTGGGTTGCCATTTCCTTCTCCAGTGGATCACGTTTTGTCAGAACTCTCTGCTATGACCTGTCCGTCTTGGGTGGCCCTGCATGGCATGAATTACGCAAGCCCCTTCGCCACAACAAGGCAGTAATCCGTGAAGGGGACGAGCCACATACGTTAGCACAAATCTGCATATGTTAGCACAAAACAACACAATAGAAGACATGTGCCCTTTAAGGCCAGGTCAAGAACAGTAACAGTCTTCAAAGCATAGAAAGTCATCCTGTCAGGCATGAAAAATCAGCTCCACCTGTGAAGGTTTAATTAAATTGATTTATTGCTAAAAGCCTACACGCAGGGATCTTCTCAACTAATGGTTAGTGCCTGCCTGATGTTAAATAATAAGGGTCAACAGAATTCAAGGGAGGTTGGACTTTGTGGCTACCAAGGGATTCTAGGCTGATTCCTCTTTTGACTCTGCCTCCAGGTTCTGCCATCCCTTCTCCTATACATCTCCTTCCCCCCCTTCCCTTTCCCTTCCTTCCTTCCTTCCTTCCTTATTTATTTATTTATTATTTATTATTTAAACTTGTATACTGCCCTATTCTCGTAGGACTCAGGGTGGTTTACAGGGAAAAATTAAAAATACATAACATACAAAGTTAAAATCGATTAAAACTAAGATTAAATTAAGTCCCTGAATTTAAACTAAAACCCCATTAATAAATTATTAAAACCCCTCAGTCCTTCCTTCCTTCCTTCCTTCCTTCCTTCCTTCCTTCCTTCCTTCCTTCCTTCCTGATAGCTAGTTGGGTCACGAAATGTCTATAAGAAAACCACCCAGCTCAGAGAGCACCAAGGACCTCCACATTTCAATCCTGAGCTACCAATATCCTCCTTCACAAGAGCAGGAGCGCTGCTGCGTAGTGTGTCTCCCCCCCCCCCACCATGAATCTGAAGGTCACTCCTGAGTCCTCCCAGCCTGCCGTTGCTCTGCAGTCGCTGGTGCCCGGGTTGCTTCCTCTGATCTTGCAACTGGGTCAGCGGCTCAAGGGAGTGGGATGGCTGGAATGTGACGCCAGGAGACATCCAGAGGCAACGCTCCTCTGGCAAGTGGGCGGCCTGCAAACTTGAAGAACATTGGCCACATCCTGACCCTCCTTCTGTCGGATACCGGAAGGATGAAGGGCACAAATAATCATTAAAGCAAAAATCAGATGGTTTGGCTCAGGCAGCAGAAGCGCACCAGGCCGGAGGGATGGGGGCTGAGGCAGCAGGCGGGGCTGTTCCCGATGGCCAGCAGAGTCCCGAGACCTCACCAAGAAGGGCCTTTTGCACCCCCGGCTGGAATTACAGACACGAAGGAAACCCAGCCTCTGGGGATGGATTGGCCAGATGGATCTGGCCTTTAGGAAAGACAGGAATGGTAGATGAGACCTGGCTTGTGAAAAATCCAGAAAGAAGCACGTTATTAGGGGAGGGAGGGAGGGAGGAGATATAAAGGAAAAATGAGAAAGAGGGAGAGAAGGAAGGAAGAAAAGAGAAAAAGAAGGAAGGAAAGAAAGAGGGAAGAAGGGAGGAAGGAAGGAAAGAAAGAAAAGAAAGAGGGAGAGAAAGAGGAAGAAGGAAGGAAAGAAAGAAAAGAAAGAGGGAGAGAAAGGAAGGAGGAAGGAAGGAAGGAAGGAAGGAAGGAAGGAAGGAAGGAAGGAAGGAAGGAAGGAGATAGAGAGAGAGAGAGAGAGAGAGAGAGAGAGAGAAAGAAAGAAAGAAAGAAAGAAAGAAAGAGAGAGAGAGAGAGAAAGAAAGAAAGAAAGAAAGAAAGAAAGAAAGAAAGAAAGAAAGAAAGAAAGAGGAAGGGAGGAAGGAAAGAAAGAAAGAGAAAGAAAGGGAGAGAAAGGAAAAGAAAGAAAGAAAGGAAAGATAAGAAAGGGAGAGAAAGAAAGGAAGAAGGAAGAAAGAAAGAAAGAAAGAAAGAAAGAAAGAAAGAAAGAAAGAAAGAAAGAAAGAAGAAAGAAAGAAAGAAAGAAAGAAAGAAAGAAAGAAAGAAAGAAAGAAAGAAAGAAAGAAAGAAAGAAAGAAAGAAAGAAAAAGAAAGAAAGAAAGAAAGAAAGAAAGAAAGAAAGAAAGAAAGAAAGAAAGGAAGGAAGGAAGGAAGGAAGAAAGGAAGGAAAGAAAAAGAAAAAGAAGAAGAAAGGGAGAGAAAGAAAAAGAAAGAAAGAAAGAAAGGAAAGAAAGAAAGGAAAGAAAAGAAAGAGGGAGAGAAAGAAAGGAAGAAGGAAGGAAAGAAAGAAAGAAAGAAAGAAAGAAAGAAAGAAAGAAAGAAAGAAAAGATGTGAAGCCTTCCCTTTTGCAGAATGCAAACAGAGCGAAGGGCTTTCAAAGAAAGAGAGAGAGACAGAAAGAAAGAAAGAAAGAAAGAAAGAAAGAAAGAAAGAAAGAAAGAAAGAAAGAAAGAAAGAAAGAAAGAAAGAAAGAAAGAAAGAAAAAGAAAAGAAAGAAAAGAAACCTCAGCTTGTCCCCAAACAGTATCTAAAATGCAACTTGGACCGAACAAGGGGTCCCCACTTCTGAAAAAGTGTGCGGAGGATTCCTCGGAAAGCAAGACAAAAAAAAAAACACGTCTCGTTCTGCCTCTTCTTAGATCCGGTGCCCAGGCTGTGCAGTCTGTAACAAAAGCTGGTGGCGAAACCAACTCAGAAACTCCTACGAGGGGAACTGGTGGCTGATTGGCCTGTTCCCAGGAGGGAACTCAAGTTCAGAGCCATCACTTACGAAGCTTCTTCTTACAGGAACATTACAAAAAAGTCTTAAGTTCCTCAAAGAGGTAAAGAAACACCAAACATGCCAGGACCAAAAAACAAAAAAACACAACAAACCAAGAGATTCTAGGAACAACCTGCTGGGTTGAAGACTCTGGATCTGTCGACATGCCCAGATCTTCTAGGAGAAGGGTAGGGAACTGGGGCCCTTTTATGACTTGTGGGCTTCAACTCCCATGCTGTCTCAGGAATTCTGGGAGTTAAAGTCCACAAGTCCTAGTTCCCCGCCTCTGTTCTAGGAGTTCGATCAGAACAGAGCAGGAAGGGATGTTGGAGGTCATCTAGTCCAACCCCCTGCTCAGGCAGGAAACCTTATACCATTTCAGGCAAATGGCTGTCCAGTCTCTTCTTAAAAACCTCCAGTGTTGGAGCATTCACCGCTTCTGGAGGCGAGGAGTTCCACTGGTTAATTGTTCTCACTGTCAGGAAGTTTCTCCTTAGTTCCAGGTTGCTTCTCTCTTTGTTCAGTTTCCATCCGTTGCTTCTTGTCCTGACTTCAGGGGCTTTGGAGAATAGCTTGACTCCCTCTTCTTTGGGGCAGCCCCTGAGATACTGGAAGACTGCTATGATGTCCCCCTACTCCTTCTTTTCTCTAGACTAGCCAAACTCAATTCCTGCAATCGCTCTTCGTATGTTTTAGTCTCCAGGCCTTTAATCACCTTAGTTGCTCTTCTCTGCACTTTTTCCAAAGTCTCCACATCTCTTTTGTAACGGGGTGACCACAGCTGGATGCCGCATTCCAGGTGTGGCCTTACTAAGGCTTTGTAAAGCAGTATTAACACCTCACCTTGACCCTTGTTTATGAAGCTAATAAACGTGGCTTAGAAGAACCAGCTCCCGTTCCGGTTTCATTTGTTTGGTGACTCGTCGGACGGGCCCTGAAACCTTGATTCTATGCCTCTGTTGATACAACCCAGGATTGTATTAGCTCTTTTGGCTGCTGCCGCCGCACACAGCTGGGCTCATGTTTAAGGGATCGTACACAAGGACTCGCAAGATCCCTAGAAATCCAAGAATTTTCCTGAGCTCCCTTCTGACATTTGGTTTGTTTACAGTCTCAAGCGATGAATCAGAGGTCGAGGTGAGCCAAAAGAGAGTTGAGGAAAGCCCCATATCTGAAGCGAGATCAGTTCTCTGCTCAAGCGCGGAATCGATAGCCATCATCATCCTTGCAACTGTTAAGAGGATCCACCCGGTTTTTCAGATCTTGGCCAAGACATTATGCAGAGCAATTCTACTGGAGCTGGAGAGGTGAAGGACATGGAGGTGGCCACCACCCACTGCTCAGTTCTGCCAACGTGCCTCATCTCAGCAGAAGTGAAGGCTCTCTGTTCCTTCATCTCCAGCTAAGTTCTTGAGATGATTTCAGTTTCTCCTGGTTGAAAGTTTCCACATAATCTAAACCCGTCCAACCAGGAGATTTGGATGTCCTGGGAAGATGGGAAGTGTTGAAGAAGAGGTTGGACAACCATTTGTCTGAAACGGTATAAGGTTTTCTGCTTGAGCAGGGGGTTGGACTAGAAGACCTCCAAGGTCCCTTCCACTTCTGTTATTCTGATGGTCTTTCAATCTGTTGCACTGTGGACACCATACGTCTTTTAGAGCCAAGGAACCACTTGCATTTGACCACAACACAACACATCTTGGAAAGGATCTGCTGGGTCCTTCTGACATTGCCTTCACATCAGTCTTAAATAGTCCTTAGACTAGTGTTTCTCAACTATGGCAACTTGAAGATAGTGGGTTTTAACTCCCAGGATCCCCCAGCCAGCTAACCTTGGCAACTTGAAGACAGTGGACTTCAAGTCCCAAAATTCCCCAGCCCACCAAATATGTCAACTTGGTGGACTTCAAGTCCCAGAATTCTTCAGCCAGCCAACCTTGAGAAGTTGAAGACTGTGGATTTCAACTCCCAGAATTCTCAAGCCAGGTAACCTTGCCAACTTGAAGGTGGTGGACCTCAAGTCCCAGAATTCTTCAGCTGGGAAGCTGAGGTCCACGTATCTTCAAGCTGCCAAGGTTTGAAAAACACTGCCCACCAAATATGTCAACTTGGTGGACTTCAAGTCCCAGAATTCTTCAGCCAGCCAACCTTGAGAAGTTGAAGACTGTGGACTTCAACTCCCAGAATTCTCAAGCCAGGTAACCTTGCCAACTTGAAGGCGGTGGACCTCAAGTCCCAGAATTCTTCAGCTGGGAAGCTGAGGTCCACGTATCTTCAAGCTGCCAAGGTTTGAAAAACACTGCCTTAGACTGTCCGAGGTTCCAACCCTGGAGATGTGCTCTGTGGCCTTGGGTCAGGCAGACCCCCGTGGACCTCCTTGGAGTAAGGTGTGAGCACTGCCATGATGGGGAAGCAAGCGAGGAGCAGAAGGGACCGCCAACTTCAGGCTGGAAGAAATTTCTAGCTCCTTGAGGATGGATGATCGAGAATGTTCTCTCCAGATCAAAAGAACGTCCTCCATCGGCTTTGCATGGCTACTACAGACTTACTCCACCCTAGGCTCTTAATGGGCCATCTGGAATAAAGTCCCTTGTGGGAAGGTCACGGGGGGGGGGGAATTTCCCACTTCCCACCCAGTCTCTAAAGTCCTGGCTTGACGCTCCTCTCCAAGACTTCCTGGCATTATTTCTGAGTTCCTCTTAATACAAAACTTTTGAGAAGTTTGAGAGGAAGTGTAAGAAGTTCCTAGTTCGAGTGACAGCCGGAAGAGTAAATGCAAGAGAAAAAAAAGCAGAAGTTTTGTAAGACGCCTGTTTCCTTTCCACTCATGCTCTCCTTAATGATATTGTTATCATGGCTACCCTCCTACGTCCTACAGCTGAGATGATCAATTTTAATAGCTCCTCCTTGGGTAACAGCACCCTAATTACAACAGGGAACTTAAGTTGGGACAGATTGCATCTAAGTCTTTCCAGTTACGGGGTTGACAGGCTGTTTTGTCATCAGAATCAAGTTGGACTGTTGCAGTTAACACCTTCTGGGGGGGGGCACGTTTTTCCTGGACTTCCTGGGACAATCAAGATCTTATTGGCCAAATAAGCCACAAATACAAGGTGTTGCAAGTTGCAAAGGGAAGAGGAGGACGGGATTGGCCGATCTGAAATTATATTCTGCAGCTGGCTGCTTGGTTTGGCTGGAAGAATGGGTATTCCTGAGAAATAACAGACGCTTGGAATTTGAAGGACACGACCAGAGGTTGAGTTGGCATGGAGATTTATGATATGGCTGGGTCTAGTGCTGAAGGCACTAGCTGACCTTGGGCCAATCACCAGGAGACGGGGAGTTCTAGTCCCGCCTTAGGCGTGAAAGCCGGCTGGGTGACCTTGTGCCGATCACCAGGAGATGGTGAGTTCTAGTCCCGCCTTAGGCGTGAAAGCCGGCTGGGTGACCTTGGGCCAATCACCAGGACACGGGGAGTTCTAGTCCCGCCTTAGGCATGAAAACCAGCTGGGTGACCTTGGGCCAATCACCAGGAGACGGTGAGTTCTAGTCCCACCTTAGCCGTGAAAGCCGGCTGGGTGACCTTGGTCCAATCACCAGGAGACGGGGAGTTCTAGTCCCGCCTTAGGCATGAAAGCCGGCTGGGTGACTTTGGGCCAATCACCAGGAGACGGGGAGTTCTAGTCCCGCCTTAGGCAGGAAAGCCGGCTGGGTGACTTTGGGCCAATCACCAGGACACGGGGAGTTCTAGTCCCGCCTTAGGCATGAAAACCAGCTGGGTGACCTTGGGCCAATCACCAGGAGACGGTGAGTTCTAGTCCCACCTTAGCCGTGAAAGCCGGCTGGGTGACCTTGGTCCAATCACCAGGAGACGGGGAGTTCTAGTCCCGCCTTAGGCATGAAAGCCGGCTGGGTGACTTTGGGCCAATCACCAGGAGACGGGGAGTTCTAGTCCCGCCTTAGGCAGGAAAGCCGGCTGGGTGACTTTGGGCCAATCACCAGGACACGGGGAGTTCTAGTCCCGCCTTAGGCATGAAAGCCGGCTGGGTGACCTTGGGCCAATCACCAGGAGACGGTGAGTTCTAGTCCCGCCTTAGGCGTGAAAGCCGGCTTGGTGACCTTGGGCCAATCACCAGGAGACGGAGAGTTCTAGTCCCGCCTTAGACGTGAATGCCAGCTGGGTGACCTTGGGCCAATCACCAGGAGATGGCTATCTAACAAAATGAAATTCAGTGGTGAAAAAACTAAGATCCTTCATTTAGGCAACCAAAAACCAAATGTAGAGGTATAGTATAGGTGGTACCTTGCTCAATAGTAGTAACTGTGAGAGGGATCTTGGAGTCCTAGTGGACAATCACCTAAATAGGAGCCAGCCGTGGGCTGCAGCTGCCACAAAAGGCAACACAGTGCTAGGCTGCATTAACAGAGGGATAGAATCAAGATCACGTGAAGTACTAATACCACTTTACAAGGCCTTGGTAAGGCCACACGTGGAATATGGCATCCACTTTTGGTCACCACGATGTAAAAAAGATGTCGAGACTCTGGAAAGAGTGCAGAGAAGAGCAAGAAAGATGATTAGGGGACTGGAGGCTAAAACATACAAAGAATAGTTGCTGGAATTGGGAATGTCTAGTTTAAGGAAGAGAAGGACGAGGGGGGACATGATAGTGGTGTTCCAGTATCTCAGGGGCTGCCCCAAAGAAGAGGGAGTCAAGCTCTTCTCCAAAGCCCCTGAAGGCAGGACAAGAAGCAACGGATGGAAAATAATCAACAGCCACTTGTCTGAAATGGGATAGGGTTTCCTGCCTGAGCAGGGGGTTGGACTAGATGACCTCCAAGGTCCCTTCCAACTTTGTTGTTGTTGTTGTTGTTGTATTAACACCTCACGTGATTTTGATTCCGTCCCTCTGTTAATGCAGCCTAGGATTGCATTGGCTTCTTTGGCAGCTGCAGCACACGGCTGGCTCCTATTCAAGGGATCGTCCACTAGGACTCCGAGGTCCCTCTCACAGTTGCTACTATTGAGCGAGGTACCCTCTATACTATATCTTTGCGTTTTCTTCCCTGATGGTACTTTTCCACCTGAACTTTAGTAACCGTTCCTGAGAATTGACTCTAGCTAGTTTATCTCTCATCTTGTGCTTCATCTCATCTGCTGTGCCCTGTCATGGAGGGGGTGCTGGTGGCATTCCAGTTTTGGGCGTTGGCTGCACAACCAGTTGTGCTTTTGGGTTTTCTTGATAATGGAGTGCAATGTGCGGTTGGCCTAACTCAGGCTGGGAGAGCAGATTTCCCCCCCACCACCACCCCTCTTGAAGCATCTGATAACTATGATTTATCAATGTGGATGCAAGCCTTCTGTCCAACCACGGTGTGCTCCGATGTCTTCCTTCCTTCCTTCCTTCCTTCCTTCCTTCCTTCCTTCCTTCCTTCCTTCCTTCCTTCCTTCCTCTTTCTTTCTTTCTTCTTTCATCCATCTCCTTCCTTCCCTACCTTCTGTCTCCTTCCTTCCTTCCTTCCTTCCTTCCTTCCTTCCTTCCTTCCTTCCTTCCTTCCTTCCTTCCCTCCATTCATTCATTCATTCATTCCTTTTTTCTTTTTCTTTCTCTCCCTTTCTCTTTCTATCTTATTTATTTATTTATTTATTTATTTATTTAATTAAATTTTTATACCGCCCTTCTCCCGAAGGACTCAGGGCGGTGAACAGGGCATATCTTAAAACTACAAAAGTACAAAAGTTAAAAAAGAATTAAATTATTGCCCACAATAAAAACAATAAAATATATATATAAATATTAAAACCCTAAGTAATTCCCCATCAGGCCAGACCAGCTTGTTCAAATAAATGGGTCTTCAGACCGCGCCGGAAGGAGCGAAGGTCCGGTGCCATCCGGAGCTCAACCGGCAGTTGATTCCACAGAGCCGGGGCGCCCACAGAGAAGGCCCTCCCCCTGGGGGCCACCAGCCGGCATTCTCTGACCGGAGGCACCCTGAGGAGGTCCTCTCTGTGGGAACGCACGGGGCGGAGGGGAGTCGACGCCGGCAGCAGGTGGTCCCCGAGGTATTCCGGACCCATGCCATGTAAGGACTTAAAAACCATCACTAAGACCTTGAACTTCACCCGGAAGACAACTGGTAACCAATGCGGCTCGCGGAGCAAAGGTGTAACATGGGAGTACCGGGAAACTCCCAAGACTACTCTCGCGGCCGCATTCTGTACCAGTTGGAGCCTCCGAGTGGTCTTCAAGGGAAGCCCCATGTAGAGAGCATTGCAATAGTCAAGACGAGAGGTCACGAGAGGTCTTGCCTTTTGTTTTTCCTCCCTCCCTCCCTCCCTCCCTCCTTCCTCTTTCTTTCTTTCTTTCTTTCTTTCTTTCTTTCTTTCTTTCTTTCTTTCTTTCTTTCTTTCTTTCTTTCTTTCTTTCTTTCTCTCTCCCTTTCTCTCTCTCTCTCTCTCTCTCTCTTTCTTTCTTTCTTCCTCCCTCCCTCCTTCTTTTCTTTCTTTCTCTCTCCTTTTCTCTCTCTCTCTCTCTCTCTCTTCTTTCCTTCCTTCCTTCCTTCCTTCCTTCCTTCCTTCCTTCCTTCCTTCCTTCCTTCCTTCCTTTCTTTCTTTCTTTCTTTCTTTCTTTCTTTCTTTCTTTCTTTCTTTCTTTCTTTCTTTCTTTCTTTCTTTCTTTCCTTCTCTTTTCTCCCCCTCCCTCCCTCTGTCCCTCCCTCTCTCTCTCCTAACTCACACTTATTGTCTCCAGATGCCTTACCGAAGTAAAACCCAAATGCAAAACCCAATGTACCCCTAACCCTCCCCGCCCCCCTCCTTGCCAGAAGGATCAAACTGGCCACTCGGTGCCACCCAGGGCCGTGGGCAGAACCAGCCCTTCAGGGCCTTCCAGAAGAGGGCCAAGTGGGAGCCAATCCCATCTCCGCAGGGATGATGCCCCACAGGGAGGGAGCCACCACAGAGAAGGCACCCCTTAAGAGAGCCCCCCCCCAACATCTGTCTCCCTGCTTTGCTCAGTTGAGTAGATACAGAAGACCCCCCATGGGGACAGGGAGACCGTCTAGGCAACCTCGGCTCTTTTATGACTCAAGGACTTCAACTCCCAGAATTCCTGAGCCAGCCTGGCTCAGCTTGGAAACCTCTCCCTTTTCCCTCAGCATGGCTGGCTCAGGAATTCTGGGAGTTGAAGTCCACGAGTCATAAAAGAGCCCAGGTTGCCTACCCCTGGCCTAGCAATTGGTCTGATTGTTGTGGGGGGGAGACTTGATTGATTTATGCAGTGAGGTTTTCTTTTGGTAAGCCTCCCAAAGTCACTGTGAGCAATTGGGCAGCCATATAAAATTTCCAAAGAAATAAATACAGGCGATCCAATCCAATTCAAATCTACAACTGAGGCAAAATTTCTGTCGCTAAGCAAGGCAGTTGTTAAGTGACTTTCACAACCTTTCTCTCCCCCACCCCCACCCCCATTTGTTGAGGGAATGACCTCGGTTATTAAGGCAGTAACAGGGTCGCTAAGAGAATCCAGCCTCCTCATCGGCTAGGTTTTATTTGAAGTTCGCCAAAGGGGATGGCGTGACCCCAGCCGTGGCCAAACAGAGGTCGCAAAACGGGGCAAACCTCACTTGGCAACCACCTTGCGTAGCACTGGAAATACTGCACCCAGTTGCTGTCCTAGGTGGAACGTTACCTGCAAGGTTAAATGAGGTGGAGATTTCGCCTTGAAAAAGATAAACTTAATATATATATATATAATATATATAATACACACACACACACACACACACACACATATATATATATATACTACATATATATACTGTATGTATATATACAGTGTATATATATACTGTGTGTGTGTATGTGTGTGTATGTGTGTGTGTATATATATATATATACATACACATACACATACACACACACACACAATTTGGCTGGATTTCCCCCCCCCCCCCGCTGATGTCAAAAACTGAAGACCAAGAGGCCGAGGATCAACCAGGGTTTCCGCAGATCGCGGGAGAGTCAACACAGGAAATCAGCCCCAACCAAGCTGCAGAGAGAGAACCATTCTCAGCTTCAAATTTTGCACCTTTTTGCTGCCTTCAAGATGTGTGGAAACCCAGAATGATGGCAACAGGTGTAAAGCTGCTGAGGTGGAGAAACTCTGTTGCAGATGAAATGCAGGGAGGGAGGGAGGAAGTGAAGTGATAAGAAAAGGAAGGAAGGAAGGAAGGAAGGAAGGAAGGAAGGAAGGAAGGAAGGAAGGAAGGAAGGAAGGTGATGGGAATAGAAAGAAGAAAGGGAGAGATGGTGAGAACAAAGTGATAAGAAAAGGAAAGAAGGAAGGAAGGAAGGAAGGAAGGAAGGAAGGAAGAAAGAAAGAAAGAAAGAAAGAAAGAAAGAAAGAAAGAAAGAAAGAAAGAAAGAAAGAAAGAAAGAAAGAAAGAAAGAAAGGGTGAAAGACAAAGGAAGGAAGGAGGGAGGTGGGAGGAGATGGGAATGGAAGGAAGGAAGGAAGGAAGGAAGGAAGGAAGGAAGGAAGGAAGGAAAGAAAGAAAGAAAGAAAGAAAGAAAGAAAGAAAGAAAGAAAGAAAGAAAGAAAGAAAGAAAGAAAGAAAGAAAGAAAAGGAAGAAAGGGTGAAAGACAAAGGAAGGAAGGAGGGAGGTGGGAGGAGATGGGAATAGAAGGAAGGGAGGGAGGGAGGGAGGGAGGGAGGAAGGAAGGAGCCCCAGCAAAATACGAGGTGTGCTTTTTGCTTCTCCAGTGCCAAGGCAACCCACTTGGTGCCCTCTTAAAAGCCTGCCGAGCTGGTCAAACCAGAGTCGGGCAGGTTGGCCAAGTCTTTGCTCTCCGCTTTCTCTTTCTTCCAGCGCTAGCCTAGTTCCACCCCAGTCCGCCATCTTCCCTGGAGGCCACCCAGGGCGCCTGGGAGGGAGCCTCAAAATTTGCCTGTAGACATCCCCCCCCTTAGCCCTCCCCCGAATTATCTTGCTTTCCTGCAGCCTTTTCTTAATAGCCTGAATTCTGCAGGCATCACCAGCAACATTAACTTTATAAGTTTTGAGCTGATTTCTTTGGGGCTCTTCTCGTTATCCTTCAGATCCGGGTTCCAGCGAAACCCCACCGACATTCTCGAGCCACTTTCTACAGCTAGTCCTCAGTTTACGACCACGGCCAAGCAAGACAGCGGTTCGGTGAGCTTTGCCCCGCTTTGCGACCTTTCTTGCCACAGTTGCTGAGTGAATCGCCGCCGTTCTTAAGTGAGTCACACGGTCGTTAAGCGAATCTGCCTTCCCCCCGTGGGCTTGTCAGAAGCTCGCGACCCCCGGGGAGGCTGTAACGGTCGTTAAGTGTGAAAAGCCGTCATAGGTCCCTTTTTTCCACAGCCGCTGTAACTTTGAATGGTCACTAAACGAAAAGTTGTTAAGTGGAGAACTACGGCTGTACTTTTCCAAGGCACCTTCCAGACTCAGCCACTTATTCCGTGCTCAGTTATCACCCGAAACATCAATTATACCCGACTTTTTCTTCCCCCAAATGAGCAAAGGGCAGGATGCAACTAGCAAAAAAGGATGATTTTGTTTTGCTTTGTTTTTCCCAAGGAATCATCCCACTCTCTCTCTCTCTCTCCTCCCGGCTGTTTCTTCTTCTGCTTCTTCCAACCCTCGCCTGTATCTGACTTCCATTCTAGAACTGCCTTTAATTAAAAAGCCACAATTGCCTCCTTGAATAAGTTCTCATCTCGTGCCTCCTCCTCCACCACCACCACCCCGGCTGATCCTGGAGACGTTGCAGACGGTGGGGAGAGCTGGAAGAAAAGAGTGGGGTGCAGGAATTCCCCCATTTCTGGAGAATTGGCTCAATTGTCTCTTTGTTTGTTTTGTTATTTATTTATTAGATTCTTTTTTTAAAAAAGAACTCACCGTCTCCTGGTGATTGGCCCAAAGTCACCCAGCCAGCTTTCATGCCTAAGGCGGGACTAGAACTCCCCGTCTCTTGGTGATTGGCCCAAAGTCACCCAGCCGGCTTTCATGCCTAAGACGGGACTAGAACTCACCGTCTCCTGGGGATTGGTCCAAGGTCAGCTAGCTGGCTTTCCTGCCTAAGGCGGGACTAGAACTCCCCGTCTCCTGGGGATTGGCCCAAAGTCAACTAGCTGGCTTTCACACCTAAGGTGGGACTAGAACTCACCGTCTCCTGGTGATTGGCCCAACGTCACCTAGCTGGCTTTCATGCCTAAGGCAAGACTAGAACTCCCTGTCTCCTGGTGATTGGCCCAAAGTCACCTAGCTGGCTTTCACGCCTAGGGTGGGACTAGAACTCACCGTCTCCTGGTGATTGGCCCAAGGTCACCTAGCTGGCTTTCATGCCTAAGGTGAGACTAGAACTGCCCGTCTCCTGGGGATTGGCCCAAAGTCACCTAGCTGGCTTTCACACCTAAGGTGGTACTAGAACTCTCTGTCTCCTGGTGATTGGCCCAAAGTCACCCAGCCGGCTTTCATGCCTAAGGCGGGATTAGAACTCACCGTCTCTTGGTTTTTAGGCCAGCAGCTTAACCACTAGACCAAACTGGCTCTCTTTATATATTTTATTAAAATTATTTTTAGAGAAGATAAAAAAAACTTTGAATCCCTCTCATAAGTGCATTTAGGTGGTTCCGTCATAACTCTGAATGGTCAATAAGTCGAGGACTATCCATCACAAGAGAGTTCGGGTTTTTGCTGTGTTTTTCCCTTTTCTGTATGTTTTGGTATTCAAGGTTTTGATTTAAGAAGAAAAAGAAAGTAAAAAGCAAGTACAAACAGTATAAAAATAAATAGAATGCAGAGACGCAAAAAAGAAAGAAACGAAAGCCAAAGCTAAATGTGCAAGGGAGGAAAAAAGGCAAATTCTAAGGAAGATATAAAGACGCAACTTTCGATTTTCTTTACCTTATAAGCTCAATTACAAGTTTGCCTCTTTCCCTAAAAGCTCCAGCATAGCTACAATATTAGACATAAGTCTTATCTATCCTGCCTAATCCTCAAAGCCATAAATCATAGATTTAATTTATTTATTTATTTTTCTGTTTCATCATGCAAATGTCTAGAAAGGCTTTCCAAGCCAGCCCTAAACGTAGATCTTGTCTTTTTAATTTTTTTTTCCTGATAAAGTTCCACCATCTTTGCCAACGTTGTGGCTTGTGTGAAATCTTTCCATTTCCCCCCCCCCCTACAATCATCCCCCAAAGCCGTTTCTGTTCTCACCAAGTTGTCCAGTCATTGAGAAGTTTCCCCACCCCTGAATTTCAGAAGGTTTTATTTTTAAAAAAAAAAAATCAGATGAAACTTTCCCATTTCTTTCTCTCTCTCTCTCTCTCTCTCCCCCACCCCCCATTTATTTATTTATTTCCTCGGGTGTTGCAACACAACGGCACCCGGCCCGTTTGCGCGTTCAGTGTCTCATTTTCCCCTGGAACGGGATTTCTGGAGGCAAAATCCTGGATGCAAGATTATCGAGTTCAAGTCAAGCAAGAACACGTACTGTGTGGATAAATTCGGGCTTGCCCTCTGAGGTTGGCAAAAGGCATTTTGCGCTTTTGTAATAATATTTTTATTTGTTCGTCAAAATAGAAAACACAGAGAGAAATTTCCAAAAAGTGATGGGAACCAAGGGTTTAAAACGAAGGCTTTTTTTGTGGTTGTTTTGTTTTGTTTATATATAATATTTGAGTCTTGCTTAAAGTTACTAAAATATCTAAACCCTTGAGGGTTTAAAAAAAAACCCCCACTGAAATGATATATAGGATTCCTTTAATATGAATTATGTTTAAGATTTCTGAGTCGACAGAGGTGTATTTTATTATTCCCCACGCTTTTCACAAAACGCACAGAACAAGATCAAGCCAGGCGCATCCCAGGTTGAAAAAGATTTGTGGGAGGTTTTTTTTTTGTATTGTTTTTTTTTTACTTTATTTTGTTTAATTTCATTTTATACAAAACAACGAGTGTTCATAATAATACTTAATCATCATAATTAAACACATACATAAAATTACTTGATTTCATGATTTTATTTCCTCTGGCTTTATTATGGTTCTAATAACAACAACAACAACAACAATAATAATAATAATAATAATAATTGGAAGGGACCTTGGAAGTCATCTATTCTCCAGCCCCCTGCTATACCATCTCAGAGAAAGGACTGTCCAGTCTCTTCTTAAAAACTTCCAGTGTTGGAGCTGTAAAGTCGCGTGCTTCACATAGAGACGGACACAGAGCTGGGGTAGAGATGAGTTTATTCTGAACAGAACGAACTGGGGAAACAGGGAAGCCTGGCGTCTATTTGTACCTGCCCAGGTGGATGGCATCCAATCAGTTCAAACCTGGGCTTCCTGCCAGTGCAGGTGACAATGGGTGTAGATCCTGGCTTCCCACCAGGCTGACCATGCCTGGGGCTGTCAACAGCTTAAGTCATTAGGCTTATCCTGAGTGAGCAGTCATCGCCCGGAGCTGTCCAGCCCCTCTGCTGATCTGCACCATCAGCCTCCTGCTGTGCTGTCCTTTGTGTATGCTGGGAGGCATACACTGCAGGAGCATTCACCACTTCTTTTACTGGTATTTTATTTACACATGGTCCTTCACTTCCTAACATTCACTTAGTGACCGGTCAAAATGTGAGCTACGCCTTGAGATCTTGGGGAACCCTGTGACTAATTTAACTTCTGCAGTGATTCGCTTAACAGCGGCGGGCAGGAAAGGCCGTAAAATGGGACAACACTCACCTAACAACGGCTTTGTTGAGCGACAGGAATTTGGGGCTCCAAGTCCAGGATTACCTACCGTAGTCCTAGGTAACCCTGGACGTTGAGCCCCAAATTCCTGTCGCTCAACGAGGCCGTTGCTCAGTGACTTTCGCCTCATTTTGAACAGTCACTAAACGAACTGTTGTAAACGGAGGACTACCGTGTGCACAAAAATGGAAGGATTCCCACTAGGGGATGAATGGCTGCAGAAGCTGATGGAGTCGGCAGAGATGCCTAAACGGACCGTTTTGATTAAAGAAAAAAAATATAAGCGTTTTTTGTTTCGACTTGGAAACCAATTCTGGACTTTATGCTTGAAGTGGGGGGGGAATGAAACTTTGATTTTTGGGTTTTATCGATTGGATAGGCTTGTGGTTACAGAAAGGCTAGTCTATATTATTACGTATAAGTAAAAAAGTTGAGTCTGTTTGTCATGACGCTATTTTACTGTGCCCAAAAAAGTAAAAATCAATGCTTCCCTTTCCTTCCCTTCCTCTTTCCTTTCCTTTCCTTTCCTTCTTTCCTTCCTTTCCTTTCCTTTCCTCTCCTTTTATTTTTTCTCTTCTTTCCTTTCCTTTCCTTTCCTTTCCTTTCCTTTCCTTTCCCTTCCCTTTCCTTTCCTTTCCTTTCCTTTCCTTTCCTTTCCTTTTCTCTTCTTTCCTTTCCTTTCCTTTCCTTTCCTTTCCTTTCCTTTCCTTTCCTTTCCTTTCCTTTCCTTCCCTTCCCTTCCCTTTCCTTTCCTTCCTTTCCTTTCCTTTCCTTTCCTTTTCTCTTCTTCCCTTTCCTTCCCTTCCCTTCCCTTTCCTCTCCTTCCTTTCCTTTCCTTCTCCTTTCTTCTTTCCTTTCCTTTCCTTTCCTTTCCTTTTCTCTTCTTCCCTTTCCTTCCCTTTCCTTCCCTTCCCTTCCCTTCCCTCTCCTCTCCTTTCCTTTCCTTTCCTTTCCTTTCCTTTCCTTTCCTTTCCTTTCCTTTCCTTTCTTTTCCTTTCTTTCCTTTCCTTTCCTTTCCTTTCCTTCTTTCTTTCCTTTCCTTTCCTTTCCTTTCCTTTCCTTTCCTTTCCTTCCCTTTCCTCTCCTTTCCTTTCCTTTCCTTTCCTTTCCTTTCCTTTCCTTTCCTTTCCTTTCCCTTTCTTTTCCTTTCCTTTCCTTTCCTTCTTTCCTTTCCTTTCCTTTCCTTTCCTTTCCTTTCCTTTCCTTTCTTTCCTTTCCTTTCCTTTCCTTTCCTTTCCTTTCCTTCCTTTCCTTTCCTTCCTTTCTTTTCCTTTCCTTTCCTTTCCTTTCCTTTCCTTTCCTTTCCTTTCCTTCCTTTCCTTTCCTTTCCTTTCCTTTCCCTTTCCTTTTCCTTTCTTTTCCTTTCCTTTCCTTTCCTTTCCTTTCCTTTCCTTTCCTTTCCTTTCCTTTCTTTCCTTTCCTTTCCTTCCTTTCCTTCCTTTCCTTTCCTTTCCTTTCCTTTCCTTTCCTTTCCTTTCCTTTCTTTTCCTTTCCTTTCCTTTCCTTTCCTTTCCTTTCTTTTCCTTTCCTTTCCTTTCCTTTCCTTTCCTTTCCTTTCCTTTCCTTTCCTTTCCTTTTCCTTTCCTTTCCTTTCCTTTCCTTTCCTTTCCTTTCCTTTCCTTTCCTTTTCCTTTCCTTTCCTTTCCTTTCCTTTCCTTTCCTTTCCTTTCCTTTCCTTTCCTTTCCTTTCCTTTCCTTTCCTTTCCTTTCCTTTCCTTTCCTTTCCTTTCCTTTCTTTTCCTTTCCTTTCCTTTCCTTTCCTTTCCTTTCCTTTCCTTTCCTTTTCCTTTCCTTTCCTTTCCTTTTCCTTTTCCTTTCTTTTCTTTTTTTCCCCCTAACCCCTACTCACTCTCTTTTCCCCTTTCCCTCCCCACCGCGTCCTATTATTTGCTTTTGTGTGTCTGCATTCTATTTTATAATCTAATAAAATCTTATAAAACTTGGGGGGGGAAGGGGTAAGTCCAGGATTACATGTAAACCTAGCCCAGCTGGAGAGTTGCAAGTTAAAAACACACCACACACACACACACACACACACACACACACACAGACAGCCCTTTCCTCTCCTGCCCCATCTCATCCCTACAGCCCCTTGGGAAGATTGCACAAAAGAACTTGGACATAGCAAGTCCTCAACAAATATTTGGGCTCATCTGCTTTTTGCTCTTTGGCCCAAACCACCCTTTTTAAACCCAGTTCATGACCGTCGAGAGTTACATAACTTGGATTATAGGAGCCAAGCTGAGGTTCAACCTCAGAAGCAGCGCAAGGAGACGGCCTCACCGAGGACGTTGGGGTCTTCTCTCCCTCTTGTGCTCAGATATGCAACGGAGCCCCAAATTTCTGTTGTTAAGCGAGACCGTGGTTCAGTGAGTTTTGCCCCACTTGACGACCTTTCTTGCCACGGTCGCTAAATGAATCGCTGCAGTTGTTAAGGATGTAACACGCTCGTTAAGTGACTTTGCCTGTCAGAAGGCCGCGAAAGGAGATCATGTGACCTCCCGGGATGCAGCAACCGTCATAAGTACGTGACAGTAGCCAAGCCTCTGAATTTTGGTCACGTGATCACGGGGATGCTGCAACGGTCGTTAAGTGTGAGCAACGGTCATTGGTTACTTTTTCCCGTGCCGTTGTAAACGTTGAATGGTCAGTAAATGGACTATTGTTAGTCAAGGGTTATCTGTGTTAGTGCCATCGAGATCCTTTGGGTCTTCTTGCTCTGTTGTGTAATACACAACCCTGACGTGGGTTTGCTGGTGTTCCTAGCAAACCTCTGGAGTTTATCTAACAGTCCCAAGATGCTTGGAGGCTGAAATTTTTAATTCTTGCTCTGTGTGAAATCAGTAGAGTCCTATGGAATTGGGTATGTCCAGTTTAATGAAGAGAAGGACCAGTGGAGACAGGATAGCAGCATTCCAGTTTCTCAGGGGCTGCCCCCAAAAAGAGGGGGTCAAGCTATTCTCCAAAGCAGCTGAAGGCAGGACAAGAAGCAACGGATGGAAACCCATCAAGGAGAGAAGCAGCCTAGAACTAAGGAGAAACTTCCTGACACTTAGAACAATTAACCAGTGGAACTCCTTGCCTCCAGAAGCTGTGAATGCTCCCACAATGGAAGTTTTTAAGAAGAGACTGGACAACCATTTATCTGAAATGGTATAGGGTTTCCTGCCTGAGCAGGGGGTTGGACTAGAAGACCTCCAAGGTCCCTTCCAACTCTATTATATTATTATTATTATTATTATTATTATTATTATTATTATTATTATTATTATTATTATTATTATTATTATTATTATTATTATTATTATTATTATTATATTATTATTATTATTATTATTATTATTATTATTATAACATGAAACTCAGTCAACTTTAATGAAGAATAATAATAATAATAATAATAATAATAATAATAATAATAATAATAATAATAATAATAATTCCTTGACTTACAAAAGTTTGTTTACTGAACATTTGAAGTTACAACGGCACTGTTGTAACCTTCTGACTGTTTCTCACACTTAATGATCGTCGCAGCATCCTCGTGGGTCACGTGATCAAAATTCAGATGCTTGGCAACTGACATGTACTTATGACGGTTGCTGTGTCATGTGATCCCCTTTGGCGACCTTCGCAGAAGCCAAGTCAATGGGGGGGGGGCGAAGCCAGATTCCCTTAACAACCGTGTTACACATTTAACCAATTCACTTAGTGACTGTGACTGTGGCAAGAAAAGTCTCGCTGAGCCACAGAAATGTGGGGGTCAGCTGTAGCCGTATGTGGAGGAAGGATTATTCCTCGGCGTCACAACGGTCTTCCGTAGCCTCACCACAGTTGTAGACCAGGACACCAAAGTTATGAACACTAATGAAACTTTATTGTAAGGTTGTGCAAGAGAATTTGGCAATTCTGCCTTCTCTGCCTTTATCCTAAGGCACGGTCACATTTGAGACGCTTTCTCAGATTACAGTTCTCGGGTAGACTCAAATTTCTTTTCTTTTTTTCTTTTTTTTAAGCCATTGCCTTGGGTGTGCTTCTTCCTCCTGTTCTTCAAGCTTTTTTTTTGACCCATTAGAGCACCTGCAAAGGTAATATGATCTAAACCACCTCTGCAAAATCTACCCCAGGGGCCTTCAACCTTGGCCCCTTCCTGACTTGTGGACTTCAAATCCCAGAATTCCTCAGCCAGAGTGGGGGAACTATGGCAACCTTCCTGACTTGCGGACTTCAACTCCCAGAATTCCTCAGCCAGCGTGGGGGAACTATGGCCCCTTCCTGACTTGCGGACTTCAACTCCCAGAATTCCTCAGCCAGCCTGGGGGAACTATGGCCCCTTCCTGACTTGCGGACTTCAACTCCCAGAATTCCTCAGCCAGCGTGGGGGAACTATGGCCCCTTCCTGACTTGCGGACTTCAACTCCCAGAATTCCTCAGCCAGCCTGGGGGAACTATGGCCCCTTCCTGACTTGCGGACTTCAACTCCCAGAATTCCTCAGCCAGAGTGGGGGAACTATGGCCCCTTCCTGACTTGTGGACTTCAACTCCCAGAATTCCTCAGCCAGCGTGGGGGAACTATGTCCCTTTTATGACTTTTGGACTTCAACTCCCAGAATTCCTGAGCCAGCGTGGGGGAACTATGGCCCCTTCCTGACTTGCGGACTTCAACTCCCAGAATTCCTCAGCCAGCGTGGGGGAACTATGGCCCCTTCATGGCTTGCGGACTTCAACTCCCAGAATTCCTCAGCCAGCGTGGGGGAACTATGGCCCCTTCATGGCTTGCGGACCTTAACTCCCAGAATTCCTCAGCCAGCGTGGGGGAACTATGGCCCCTTCCTGACTTGTGGACTTCAACTCCCAGAATTCCTCAGCCAGCGTGGGTGAACTATGTCCTTTTCATGACTTGTGGACTTCAACTCCCAGAATTCCTGAGCCAGTGTGGGGGAACTATGGCCCCTTCATGATTTGCGGGCTTCAACTCCCAGAATTCGCCTGGCTGAGGAATTCTGGGAGTTGAAGTCCACAAGTCATAAAAGGGCCAAATTTGAAGGCCCCTGATCTACTCTAATCCTATCCAGCTGGGAAGATAGTGGTGAATCAGACCTCAGGGGGTATCTACGTGGTGGGAGCTGCCAAAAAGTTAAGCTGGTGGCTTTAATGGTCCACCATCTTGACTTTTTTGCCCTGAGAGCCCCTTCCCCATGTTCTACCTGCAGCTGATTTTTGTAAATGCAAATTCTCCCTTTTCCTTGCAAGAGTTGTGAAAATTGAGCGTTCCACATTGCCTGCAGCGACATGACCCAGGAAATGGTTTGCTACTCTTTCGTGGATATTGGGTGGTTCCTGGTGCTCTGGAGTTCAGTCTTGGGCTGGAGAAGTATTTTTAGATCGGAAACTTGGTTTTGCCTTGATGGCTGACTGCCTCGGGTAGTGCTGTGCATAAAAAGTGCTCTGTCAAGAAAAAGTAAATAAATCCAGGTAAGGCGGCATCCATTTCATGCAGGTTAATTTACTGGTAACATTGGCTATAGCTAGTCAGATTTAGTTGCTAAACCATTCAATAGAATAGAATAGAATAGAATAGAATAGAATAGAATAGAATAGAATAGAATAGAATAGAATAGAATAGAATAGAATAGAATAGAATAGAATAGAATAGAATAGAATAGAATAGAATAGAATAGAATAGAATAGAATAGAATTAAGACTGGTGGACTTCAACTCTGAGGACCCAGATTGTTGGGGGCAATTAAGCTGACTTTGTAATAATGCCGCTTGGGGGTTGTGTGAAAGCCCTAATAAGCAGGCATATACATAGAATGAAGGCTACTGCTAAGCTTGTAAGCCGCCCTGAGTCTTCGGAGAAGGGCGGGATATAAATGGAATTAAAATAAATAAAAAATAAATAAACTCCCAGAATCCCTCAGCCAGCTGTATCTTAAAGAACCCTGACCTAGACTGAACGTTGATGCAGATTTATAGAATAGAATAGAATAGAATAGAATAGAATAGAATAGAATAGAATAGAATAGAATAGAGTAGAGTAGAGTAGAGTAGAGTAGAGTAGAGGAGAAGAGAAGAGAAGAGAAGAGAAGAGAAGAGAAGAGAAGAGAAGAGAAGAGAAGAGAAGAGAAGAGAAGAGAAGAGAAGAGAAGAGAAGAGAAGAGAAGAGAAGAGAAGAGAAGAGAAGAGAGAAAATGAACAATAGAATAGAATTCACTTATCTCCTGTTTACAACGGGGTCCTTTCA
>NC_138207.1:2429964-2509964 GCF_964194415.1 Vipera berus
GAGGTTTTTAAGAAGAGACTGGACAGCCACTTGTCTGGAGTGGTATAGGGTTTCCTGGCTGAGCAGGGGGTTGGACTAGATGACCTCCAAGGTCCCTTCCAACTCTTCCCTTATTCTCTTCAATAAAAGCATCCCTGGCTGGCTGGCAGGACTCCTGTGATAAAGGATAACTGAAAAAGGGAAGAATTAAATGGAGTTAGCAGAGATGGCAAAATTGACTCTTATAATTAGAGGCGGGGGGTTGTAAATAGTCAGTCCTCAACTTAGGATCAAAACTGGCAATAGAATTTTCATTGATGATCAAGGCAGTTGTTCAATTAGCCAAGCCTGATTTTATGACCTTTTTGCCACAGTTGTTAAGTGAAGCAGATCCAGCTTCCCCCATTAACTCCACTTATCCCTTTCCAGCCTGAGCAAAGGGTTGGACTAGAAGATCTCGAAGGTCCCTTCCAGCTTGGTTGTTTTACAAGAAGCCACTGGGAAGGTGACAAAAGGGGACCAGATAAATCTGGGATACCGTATTTTCCGGCGTATAAGATGACTTTTTAACCCATGAAAATCATCTCAAACGTTGGGGGGTCGACTTATACGCCCAGTCGTCTTATACGCCGGAAAATACGGTACTCAAACCATCGTAAATACATACCAAGGGTCCAAATTTGGATCAGATTCCCCCGAGAGTCACCTTGTAAGGGAGAAGGCCGGCATATAAATTTAATAGATTTTGCTAACAGTTTAGTAAAAAAAATATTTTAAAAATATGTCAGATAGAGTTTGGAAATGCAAACATAAGTCAGGTACTTATGATCATGTATGGTGGACATGTGTGAAATCAAAGAGGTACTGGACAAAAATGCATACTTGGCTAGAAAAGAGGTTGGGAAAGCAGATAGATTTTAAACCTGAACATTTTCTACTAGGTACAGTGCCAGAAAAGATTGATAAACAAAGTATATACTTGATTTTACATGCGATTAACAGTGGCAAGAATCATATTCGCACAATATTGGAAAAATTAAAAAAAATACCGTCCGAGGAAGAAATAATTAAAAAAAAAATACTGGAACGTGTGGAAATGGACAGACTCGCTATGAGGTCGAAAGAAAAAGGAAAAACAGAATACTTTCAAACTTGGGGGGAAGTGATCATGCAATATTGGAATTCAACATTCTGGAGGCACAAGCAATAGAACACAGCCAAACTAGAGTCTTGGACTTTAAAAGAGATAATTTCAATAAACTTAGAGAGACCTTGGGAAGAATTCCATGGATGAGAATCCTAAAGGGGAAAACAACTCAAGAAGCTTGGGAAATTTTGAAAAGTGAGATAATAAAGGCCCAGTCTAGCACAATACCAACAAAGAAGAAAAATAACAGCTTTCAAAAGAAACCAGCATGGCTGCATACAGAACTCTCTGATAAACTGAAAGATAAAAAGGACAAGTATAAGAATTGGAAAGAGGGGCACATAACTAAGTCAGAATATCAGCAAATAGCCCGAGCCTGCAAAGATGAAGTGAGGGAAGCTAAGGCTCAAAATGAACTAAGGCTTGCGACCAAAGTCAAAAATAACAAAAAAAAGCTTCTTTCAACATATAAGAAACAAGAAAAAAGTTAAGGAAATGATTGGTCCATTAGTGGGGGAAAGTGGCAAGAAGGTGACAAGCAATAGGGAGAAAGCAGAACTATTTAATTCATTTTTTGCATCTGTCTTTACACAAAGGGAAAAAACAGTCCAACCTACCCAAACCAGTGCCATAAAAAACAGAATAGAAACGCAAGTTAAGATAGGCAAAAAAATGGTAAGTGAACACCTGTCCAGCCTAGATGAGTTCAAATCACCAGGACCAGATGGATTACACCCCAAGGTTCTCAAGGAACTGGCAGACATGATCTCAGAACCACTGAACTATATTTTTCAAAGATCCTGGAGCACTGGGGAACTACCAGAGGACTGGAAGAGAGCTGATGTAGTTCCCATCTTCAAAAAAGGGAAAAAAATAGATCCTGGAAACTACAGACCTATCAGCCTGACCTCAATACCTGGGAAGATTCTGAAAAAATAATCAAACAACAAATCAGTGAACACCTTGATGCAAACAAAGTCATCACTAAAAGTCAACATGGGTTTGTCAAAAACAGATCATGCCAGACAAATCTTATTGCATTCTTTGACCAAGTGACAAAATTAGTGGACCAGAGGAATGCTGTAGATATAATTTACTTGGATTTCAGTAAGGCATTTGATAAAGTAGATCACAACCTACTACTTGATAAGATAGAAAAATGTGGGTTAGATAGCATCACCACCAGATGGATTCGTAGCTGGCTGACATGGAAGGAAGTGTGTAGTGGGGTACCCCAGGGCTCTGTTCTGGGCCCAGTGCTCTTCAACATCTTCATCAACGATTTGGATGAGGGGATAGATGGGAACTCATCAAATTTGCAGACGACACTAAGCTGGCAGGAATAGCCAATACTCCAGAAGACAGGCTTAAGATACAGGAGGATCTGGACAGACTCGAACACTGGGTGCTATCTAACAAAATGAAATTCAATGGTGAAAAAAAGTAAGGCTCTACATTTAGGCAGGAAAAATCAAATGCGCAGGTACAGCATAGGTGGTACCTTGCTCAATGAGAGAGATCTCGGAGTCCTAGTGGACACTCACTTAAATATGAGCCAGCAGTGTGCTGCAGCTGCCAAATAAGCCAACATAGTGTTAGGCTGCATTAGAATAGGGATAAAATCAAGATCACGTGAAGTACTAATACCACTTTACAATGCCTTGGTAAGGCCACACCTGGAATACTGCATCCAGTTTTGGTCACCACGATGTAAAAAAGATGTCGAGACTCTGGAAAGATTGCAGAGAAGAGCAACAAAGATGATTGGGGGACTGGAGGCTAAAACATACAGGGAACGGTTGCTGGAATTGGGTATGTGTAGTTTAATGAAGAGAAGGGTGAGGGGTGACATGATAGCAATGTTCCAATATCTCAGGGGCTGCCCCAAAGAAGAGGGAGTCAAGCTATTCTCCAAAGCGCCTGAAGGCAGGACAAGAAGCAATGGATGGAAACTAATCAAGGAGAGAAGCAACCTAGAACTAAGGAGAAACTTCCTGACAGTTGGAACAATTAACCAGTGGAACTACCTGCCTCCAGAGGCGGTGAATGCTCCAACACTGGAAGTTTTAAGAAGAGACTGGACAGCCATTTGTCTGAAAGGGTATAGGGTTTCCTGCCTGAGCAGGGGGTTGGACTAGATGACCTCCAAGGTCCCTTCCAACTTCTTCTTCTTCTTCTTCTTCTTCTTCTTCTTCTTCTTCTTCTTCTTCTTCTTCTTCTTCTTCTTCTTCTTCTTCTTCTTCTTCTTCTTCTTCTTCTTCTTCTTCTTCTTCTTGTTATTTTTATTATTTAATTTATCAATGGCTGGAGAAAAGAATAAAGGATTAGGAATTAAACTGGTTTTTAGTGAACAATAAACTCAGACAACACGTTTGTTGAATAAAGACCATTGAACTGCATGAAAAAAAATGAATAAAAACTTTACCAAAACAAAGAGAAAGAAATTTAATAAATAAATAAAAATAAAATATAATGGCAGGTAGCCCTTGACTTATAACCGTTTGTTTAATGAGCATTCAAAGTTACAACGGAACTGAAAAAAGTAACCATAGGAGAAACTTCTATTCTATTCTATTCTATTCTATTCTATTCTATTCTATTCTATTATTCTATTCTATTCTGTTCTGTTCTGTTCTGTTCTGTTCTGTTCTATTCTATTCTATTCTATTCTATTCTATTCTATTCTATTCTATTCTATTCTATTCTATTCTATTCTATTCTATTCTATTCTATTCTATTCTATATCCCATATTCTATTCTATTCTATTCTATTCTATTCTATTCTATTCTATTCTATTCTATTCTATTCTATTCTATTCTATTCTATTCTATTCTATTCTATTCTATTCTAATTTCTGTTCTGCTCTGTTCTATTCTATTCTATTCTATTTATTTGACAACCGGTAAGGCAGGACCTCTTACCACGTTATCTCCAGCTCACCTGCCTCCTTCTTGCCAGAGATCCTCACCTGATCTTCCTGTCAAGCCACCTGGACCAGGTAAGATCTGGAAAGTCTTCTTTGCTATCTGATGTATGATTCTGCCTTTTTCTCTCCACCCTGCTTATCAGGAAGGGGCCCTGCCCTGCCTCCAGTCCGCCCACCGCATCCTTCCAGGCTGAGCAAGGAGGACATCTACATTTTCTTCCGTGTTGCAAGAATCAGTCAAAATCTGCCAACCCCCCCCCCCACCCCCAAAAGACATAGAATAGCAGAGGCGGGAGGGACCTTGGAGGTCTTCTAGTCCAACCCCCCTGCTCAGGCGGGAAGCCCTAGATACCCTATGCCAAAAGATAACCTTTATTGTCTTATTTTTTTTGACTGTGGGCACCCTGGCACACTCTAAAAATGAAATTCTGTCGCCTGCTTTTAAAGGTGTACACATACGTAGCACGCATACAGAGATATACAGAGCCCCAGTATCTCAGGGGCTGCCCCAAAGAAGAGGCAGTCAAGCTCTTCTCCAAAGCCCCTTAAGGCTGGACAAGAAGCAATGGAGGGAAAGTAATCAAGGAGAGAAGCAACCTGGAACTAAGGAGGAATTTCCTGATAGTGAGGGCAATTAACCAGTGGAACAGCCTGCCACCAGAGGTTGTGGGTGCTCCAGCACTGGAGGCTTTTAAGAAGAGACTGGACAGCCACTTGTCTGAAATGCAATAGGGTTTCTTGCCTGAGCAGCGGGTTGGACTAGATGACCTCTAAGGTCCCTTCCAACATAATTATTATTACATAAAACTTTTATTCATAAAACATGAAACTCGGTCAACTGAACAATCAAATTGACTGGCGTTGATGGTTGACACGGGTTGCTGCCAGCATCCTAGGTATCAACCAGGTACCTCCTTAAAATGTAAGATGTTCCGAGTAGCGCAGTTTTTATTATTATTATTATTCTTATTATTCTTATTCTTCTTCTTCTTCTTCTTATTATTATTATTATTATTATTATTCATATACATCAGCTTCAATCTCATTCTCTGTTTTTCATGCCTACCAAAGCCATCACGTTAAAATTTGGGGGAACGCTCAGCTTGAGACGGGAACCCTGAAAATTTTCTGCGAATCGGTCTCTTGACTACAGAATGCAGGCAGTCCTCGAGTTAGCACGTGATCAAAATTCAGAGGCTCGGCAACTGGCATGTCACGTGATCCCCTTTTTGCGACCTTCTGACATGCGAAATCAACGATTTCGCTTAACGACCGTGTTCCTAATTGAACAACTGCAGTGGCAAAGTTGTTAAATGGGGCAAAATTCACTTAACAGCTGTCTCGCTTAGAAACGGAAATTTTGGGCTCGTCTGTGGTCGTAAGTCGAGAACTACCTGTATTTTGGTGCTCCCTGCTAGGCGGGCAGTCCCCAATTTACAACCGTTCGCTTAGGGACCGTTGGAAATTCCGGCAGAGCTGAAAAAAATGTGACTGACAAGCAGTCCTCGTACTTACGACCGTCGCGGTGTTCCCCACGGTCGCGGGATCCAAATTCAGGAGCTTGTATTTACGACGGTTGCAGCATCCCAGGGTCACCTCCTTTCCAGCTGGCTCCCAACAAGCCAAGTAAACAGGGGACACCGGAGGATTCCCTGATTCGCTTAACAACCATGAGGTAAAAGTGGGTGTGACTCACTTAAGGACCGCCTCACTTAGAAAGGAAATTCTGGTCGGCTTAGGGGTGGCCATGAGATGAGCAGTCTTCAGGGATTGATGTACATCTGGCTCAGTTGAAACGGAGGTGAATTTGAATACGGGTAGTCCTCTACTTGCAATCATTCGTTTAGCGACCGTCCAAAGCTACAACGGCACTGAAAAAAGAGACTTCTGAACCTTTTTCACACTTACGACTGTCGCAGCATCTCCATGGTCACGTGGTCAACCTTCGGACGCTTGGCAACTGGCATGGACTTACGACGGTTGCCATGTCTCAGAGTTAACATCATCCATGTTTGAGAACTTCTGACCGGCAACATCGATGGGGAAGCCGGATTCACTTTATGACCAAGTTCCTCATTTAACAACTGCACTGATTCCCTTAACAACTGTGGAAAGAGATGCTGTAAAGTGGAACGAAACTCACTTAACAACTGTCTTGCTTAGCAACCAAGACTGTGGCCGTAATTCAAGGACTACCTGTATTCCTTTCTCCCCCTCCATCCTGATGTTCAGCTGCCATAGCACATTATTTCACAAATCTATTATTATTATTATTATTATTATTATTATTATTATTATTATTATTATTATTATTATTATTGTTGTTGTTGTTGTTGTTGTTGTTGTTGTTGTTGTTGTTGTTTTAATAATAGTTAATTTCAAGGGTCAGATGGCCTAGATATTGATATTTGAACCCTAGATGTTTTTAACATTTGTATCTCTTTGCGTTTTGCTAAGCTGGGTGAAAGGTATATATATATATATTGCCAGCCAGTGTTTGATATTCCATATGCTAAACAAAAGGGACGCGGTGGCTCAGTGGGTTAGGACGCTGAGCTTGTCGATCAGAAGGTCGGCAGTTTGGCGGGTCAAATCCCCGAGTGCCGCGTAGCAGAGTGAGCGCCTGTTACTCGTCCCAGCTTCTGCCAACCTAGCAGTTCGAAAGCATGTAAAAATGCAAGTAGAAAAATAGGGACCACTCCGGTGGGAAGGTAACAGCGTTCCGTGCGCCTTTGGCGTCCAGTCATGCCGGCCACATGACCACGGAGACGTCCTCGGACTAGCGCTGGCTCTTCGGCTTTGAAACGGAGATGAGCACCGGCCCCTAGAGTCGGAAACGACTAGCACGCGTGTGCGGGGGAACCTTTACCTTATGCTAAACAAGTAAATAAATATCACAAGTCTACAGTTGTTGTTAGTCATTATTATGTTCTCCATAGTCACCGTTAGTCACGTAGAGTCCCTAATTATTCTGAGTACTATTTCACAGGTCTAAACCTGCAATACACCTTTCGTTGTTTTATCAGGGTATAAAATAGAAAGAAAAATAAAAATGGGAAATCAAGGGAAGAAAAAAAGAAAGGGGGAAAGAAAATATGAGGCACAAGGGAAGGCTTCCGACTTGACTTTTTACCTTTGCCGACCCGACTTTTTACTTTTGCACCTTAATATATAACTAGCCATTTCTATAACAGCACATCTGTTTAATCAACAAAAAGCAGTTAAAGTTGCATATATTTTTGCCATCCCAAGCACAAAATCCAGAAGCGATATCCAAATTAAAAAAACATAAATATATTCTCCTCTTTGCACAGGTCTAAATAGGTCTAAATCTGAGCACTTGCTATGAGGGAGAGCTACTCCGTCAGCAAACCACCATTCCTCTGTTCCATTTAAAGGACCCTCTGACATAATTCCTATATTTAATAAAGCATGTTAGGCATTATGGTCCCTGGCACAGTCAGCCAGATGTTTAGATGGGATTTGGCATATTAATCCACCTATCAAATCCTTCCCAAGCATCTGGAATAGGCAGATGTTCCTGTTTAATCACATTAAAGGTTTCAAAGGTTGACCACTGTTCCGAGTCAAGCTGCCTTTCGCAATTGACTGATGCCGATTTTGTCAGTGCCGATGGACTTCAAATGGTTACTGCTATTATAATTGTTGGTCACACAGTCTGCCAGATGTTCAGGCTGGATTTTGGCCTTTTGGTCCACCCATCGAATCCTTCCCAAGGCCCTGGGACAGCCAGATGTGGAAGCTTTTGATGGGATCAAAGGTATCCTTGCAGGATGTCAGCTGCCTTTTGCAACTGACTGATGGGAATTCTGTCAATGCCGGTGGTGTTCAAGTGGTGCTCCAGATGTTTTGGGATTACAAAATCATTATGCACCTGCTTCCTTTTCCAGAGACCACCTTCCAGCTTTGTCCCTCAGCTTCAGGTGAACATCTCACTGAGGGGAGGGCTCAGAACATCCAACATGGCGTCCATCTATCCCATGGTAGCAGTGCCACGGCCACCATCTTGACTTTTTTGCCCTCAATCCACCCCTGGTCCTTGCCTTTTCCTACTACACCAGGGTTAGGCAAACGTGGCTCTTTTATGACTCGTGGACGTCAACTCCCAGAATTCCTGAGCTGGCCATGCTGAGTGGAAAGGGAGAGTTTCCAAGCTGAGCCATGCTGGCTCAGGAATTCTGGGAGTTGAAGTCCATGAGTCATGAAGGCGCCATAGTTCCCCCACGCTGGCTGAGGAATTCTGGGAGTTGAAGTCCGCAAGTCATGAAGGGGCCATAGTTCCCCCATGCTGGCTGAGGAATTCTGGGAGTTGAAGTCCACAAGTCAGGAAGGGGCCATAGTTCCCCCACGCTGGCTGAGGAATTCTGGGAGTTGAAGTCCAAAAGTCATAAAAGGGACATAGTTCCCCCACGCTGGCTGAGGAATTCTGGGAGTTGAAGTCCACAAGTCAGGAAGGGGCCATAGTTCCCATGCAGGCTGAGGAATTCTGGGAGTTGACGTCCACGAGTCATAATAGAGCCAAGGTTGCCTACCCCTGTACTAGACCATCTTGATTGAATTAAATCTCTAAATTTCGGGCACTCAGCTCAGCCCATGAGTCAAAACGAAAAAGAGAGAGAGAAAAAAATATCTCTACTGCAGCTGGTCCACAACCACTTCTCTCCAGAGGCCTTTGCAGTTTTGGATGCAACCTGCCTCCGCAGGACAGGATGATGGGTTTTTTTGGCCCAGCCATTGAAATAAAGAGATCAGATATTTGCATGGCCGGGTTTAAGAACGTGCAAAAAATAAATAAATAAATTTGCAGTCTCCTCGGAGCCCACCCGGTGTGCAAAAAGCTTCGGCTGGCCCGTGAGAACGAGAAAGTAAATTTGGATCATTGTGAAAGTGTCGTGCAGTGAGGTTACTTGCCCTTTTCCCGGTATTAATCAGCAAAGCGATTTAGAGATTTCTCGTTTCTATTTATTGTGTCTGTTTTCTCTTCTTGGCTTGTTTACAGACACGGCTGAGTTAGCGGCTTAGGCTGCGTTAAAACAGAATTTGCCTTCAAATTCTCCTGGGCAGACATTTTACCTATTTTTGTTTATTCATTCATTCATTTATTTATCGATTTATCGTCTAACACCGATGATTTTTACCTGCTTTGGGTCATGAAATGACTGCAAGGAAACAGCCAAGATCCAAGAACTCTATCTGTCTGTCTATCTATCTATCTATCTATCTATCTATCTATCTATCTATCTATCTATCTATCATCTATCTATCATCTATCTATATCTATCACCTATCATCTATCTATCTATCTATCTATCTATCTATCTATCTATCATCTATCTATCATCTATCTATATCTATCACCTATCATCTATCTATCTATCTATCTATCTATCTATCTATCTATCTATCTATCTATCTATCTATCTATCTATTAAATTTATCAGGCATCAAAACAACTAAACACTGATGCAGGATATTTCTAAGATATTAACCCAGGGCACCGATATTTGTAAAATAATATCGAACAGTTTACTTCCAGGTAGTCCTCAACTTACAACAGTTCATTTAGTGACGGTTCGAAGTTACAACGGGATTGAAAAAAGGGACTTATGACCATTTTTCGCACTTACGACCGTTGCAGCATTCCTGTGTTCACGTGATCCAAATTCAGGCGCTTGGCCATGGACTCCTATTTATGACGGTCGCAATGTCCCGGGATCACGTGATTCCCCTTTGGTGACCTGCTGACAAACAAGGTGTAAGGGGAAGCCAGCTTCCCTTAACAACCGTGTGGCTATCTTAACGACTGCAGTGATTCGCTTAACAACTGTGGCAAGAAAGGTCGCCAAACGGAGCAACGTTCACCTAGCAACTCTTATGGGCTGAATTGTGGACATAAGTTGGGGACTGCCTCCATTGCTAGAACAACCTTAAACACTTTGCATATTTTTTAAAATGTATCTTGGGGAGGAATCTCGCTCAGCCGAGGAAAACTTGCTTTGCATGGGGGAAACCCCAGATGCAAGAATCTTGGCTAAATCTGTGGAATTCTTTCAGATTGTATAAGAGTGAAGATTTAACTCTGCACTTCGGCAACCCTGAAAAAAAATAATTTTCCAGGACGTCCCGTGAATTTTATGCCAATCTTCAGGAGGGTTATAAACCTCTTCAGCCCAGCCAGGTAAAGCCCCATGAATTCACACAACCTGCTAGGTTACTTGAGGTTAACTATAGCTGCTGTAGCCTGATGTGAGCCCAACTGGTTTGGCTAGTTGATAATCTGGGGGCGTGTCCCGAGAAAACGGAGTAATTCAATACAAGTGTGTAAACATAGCCAATGCAGGGCAGATTATATGTGATATAATATATAATACATAATATAAATAGTATGTAATGTGATAATGATAATGATAATGATAATGATAATGATAATGATAATAATAATAATAATAATAATAATAATAATAATAATAATAATAATAATAATCCATCTTACATTTTAAGGAGATACCTGGTTGATACCTAGGATGCTGGCAGCAACCCGTGTCAACCATTAGAGCCAGTCAATTTGAGTGTTCAGTTGACTGAGTTTCATGTTTAATGAATAAAAGTTTAATAATAATAATAATAATAACCATAACAATAATAATAATAATAATAATAATAATAATAATAATAATAATAATAATATCATCAGATGAGGAATTAACATCAGACCGAGTTGCTAAACTAATCCACTGGGCATTGTGTAAAAAATACGACTTGCCTGTGTCCGAAAAGTCGTGGGAACATAGGGTGGAAAAAGTTGTGGAGAATGAGAGGGTGAAGATCTTGTGGGACTTCTGAATACAGACAGATTGCCATTTGGAACACAACGCTCCAGATATCGCAGTCGTAGAGAAGCGAAGCGTACAGCTGATTGATACCGCTGTACCAGGAGATGCCAGAGTCGAAGAAAAAGAGCTGGAAAAAATTACAAAATACCGCGACCTGGCCATCGAAACTGCGCGATTATGGATGAAATGCGTAACAGTGATACCCATTGTCATTGGGGCACTGGGAACGATGTCCAAAAACTTTGCAAAATACATCAAGAAATTGCAGCTTCCTGCAATCACTCCAGCAAAGCTACAAAAAACTGCGCTACTCGGAACATCTTCCATTTTAAGGAGGTACCTGGTTGATACCAAGGATGCTGGCAGCAGCCCGTGTCAACCATCAGCGCCAGTCAATTTGAATGTTCAGTTGACTGAGGTTCATGTTTAATGAATAATAGTTATATAATAATAAAAAAAATAAAAAATAAAAAATGGAAGGGATCTTGGAGGTCATCTAGTCCAACCCCCTGCTCGGGCAGGAAACTCTACACCATTTCAGACGAATATTCAGCAGGGGAGTTGCACTGGTATGAAAGGGCATCCAGGGAAACCCTTGAAATTTGCCCTTTTCCAAATTTTGCAGTGGAAAAAAAGGATTACAGGCAGTCCTCAACTTACGTCCAACATAGGCAGCTGAGGCCAGATATAGACAGTCCTCGAACACAGTTGGGACCAGACTTTCCGTTGCTAAGCAAGGCAGCTGTTAAGGGAGTCATATAGCCCACTGTGCAACCTTCCTTGCCGCCGTTAAATGAATCACTACAGTTATTAAGTCAGTAACATGGCTGCTAACTGAATCTGGCTTTCCCCATTGACTTTGCTTGTCGGAAGGTCGCAAAAGGGGGGGGGTGTCACGCGTGACCCCAGGGACGCCGCGACCGTCGTAAATACGAGTCCGTTGCCAAGCGTCTGAATTTTGATCACATGACCATGGGGCTACTGCAACCGTTCTTAAGTGTGGAAAAGAGTCCTACGTCATTTCTTTTCAATGCCGCTGTAACTTTGAATGGTCACTAAACGGGGTAAGTCAAGGGCTATCTGTATAAGTTGCAATGTTGTTATGCATTTATTTGAGAATGACACTTTAGTAACAGACGTTTTTAGGGCTTGAACGGCCCACCCCAAAAAAGCTCAGATCAAAGTTTATGACGCTTTTCTAGAGACCGGCGTTTGTTCTTTTGCGCCTACAAAAAAAACAAACATCCCAAAATAAATAAATAAATAAATAAATACACATCCTGCTAGGAGGCAAATCTCCCTGACGGATTAGCCCTGTTTGTTTTGTAATCCAGTAAACTGGCCGGATCGTGGGAGCGAGCCTTTGCTTCGAAAGCTGATGGCGTCTCTGCCTGTGACGTCAGCTCGCCTGTCAACCTCGCGGCGGCTGCCAATCGAATGTCATGTCTTGTCTTAATCCGTCGTGAGCGGGATGAAGGGCGGCCGGCAAGACTTTGATGCTTCCTTGGATCATTTCACCGGGATTAGGAGGCTTTTGAGATAGGGCTAAAAAGTCACTGAAAAGTCAGAATGGTGAAAAATTCTGGCCTGCCATCCACCGTCAGAAATGGTGTAGAGTCTCCTGCTTGGCCGGTGGTGGTGGGGTTGGACTAGATGACCTTCAATGTTCTTCCAACTCTGTTTATTCTACTCTACTCTACTCTACTCTACTCTACTCTACTCTACTCCACTCCACTCCACTCCACTCTATTTCTTATTCTATTCTATTCTATTCTATTCTATTCTATTCTATTCTATTCTATTCTATTCTATTCTATTCTATTCTATTCATTCTAATTCTAATTCTAATTCTAATTCTAATTCTAATTCTAATTCTAATTCTAATTCTAATTCTAATTCTAATTCTAATTCTAATTATTCTAATTCTAATTCTAATTCTAATTCTAATTCTAATTCTAATTCTAATTCTAATTCTAATTCTAATTCTAATTCTATTCTATTCTATTCTATTCTAAAAAGTTCCAGATTGACCTTTGCTTTAGCAGGAAATTAGTAAGTTGGTCCTCAAAGCTAAAACATTTTAAACAGGAGGGGTGGGGGGGAAAGCAGAATAAAAAACCAGGCTGGTTATTTCTTTATATATTTATTTATTTCTCCCGCCTTTATTATTTTTATAGTACAGGTAGCACAAGCCTTCAAGTACAAGTAGCCCTTGATTTACAGTCACAATCGAGACCAAGATTTATGTTGCTAAGTGAGACATTGGATAAATGAGTTTTTCCCCATTTTACGACCTTTCCTGCCACGGTCGTTAAGCAAATCTTTGCAATTCTTACGTTAGGAACACGGTTGTTCAGTGAATATGGCTTTTTCATTGACGTTGCTGGTCGCCGAAGGGGGTGATCACGTGACACACACCCCCGGGATGCCGCGACCGTCATAAATATGAGTCAGGTGCCAAGTATCAGAATTTTGAGGCTGCAAAACGGTGCAAAACGGTCATAAGTCCCCCTCCTTTTTCCCCCAGTGCCGTTGTAACTTTGAACGGACGCTAAATGAAGCCGAGGATCACCCGTACAGTGGTGGATGGATCTCAAGTGATCCTTAAAGGATCTGGCTGAAAGTTGCTTGGAAAGTTGGAAGTTAGAGAGGAAACCTCAGGCTGCGGTCAGCAGGCCCAAACTGAGTCGTAATATTTTTAATGAACTTGAAGACAGGTGGACTTTGATTGGGGAATTCTGGGAATTGAAATCCACCTTTCTTAAAGGGGGTCCCGTTGGAAAACCTCTGAAGACGGGACAAAATGCATGCCCCTAAGTGTTCATTTCTCCCCCATGCCAGACCGTCTTCGAACCCGAACACCCTTCAGGATTAAGCATTCCCACTGAACTTTTAAACCGCAGGGAAATTGGCCAAGGCATCTCTGCAGACTCCTCAAACTTCACGTGGCTTCACTTCCACAGCCTGCTGAGATGGCTTGGCAAAAGAAAAGTTGTTCTGCAAGAACAGCCCGGGGCTAAGTTTGTACTTTGTCTGGATTCAAACTTTGTTTACTGAGGTAGAGAGCCCGTCTCTGCTCTTCCAGGTGTGAACAGGGGATTTTTTTATTTTATTTTTTATTTTTTTACTTGGCCAGGTAAGCTTCTCCTGTTTGGGAAGTTCATAAAATCTGAACTCAGCAGCCAGATGGGGTCCAGGCTGTTTCCTGGAAAGTGCCAGAATGTTTTTTCCTCCTTGAGACTGAGAATACAAACATAGAATCTTAGAATCCTAGAATCACCATAGAATCACCTTAGAATCACCTGAGAATCAGAGAATCTTAGAATCACTTTAGAATCACCTTAGAATCAGGGAACCTTGGAATCACCTTAGAATCATCTTAGAATCAGAGAATCTTAGAATTACCTTAGAATAAGTTTAGAATCATCTTAGAATCAGAGAATCTTAGAATCAGAGAATCAGAGAATCTTAGAATCACCTTAGAATCACCTTAGTATCATCTTAGAATCAGAGAATCTTAGAATCACTTTAGAATCACTTTAGAATCACCTTAGAATCTTAGAATCTTAGAATCTTAGAATTACCTTAGAATAAGTTTAGAATCATCTTAGAATCAGAGAATCAGAGAATCTTAGAATCAGAGAATCAGAGAATCTTAGAATCACTTTAGAATCACCTTAGAATCAGAGAATCTTGGAATCACCTTAGAATCACCTTAGAATCACCTTAGAATCTTAGAATTAGAGAATCTTAGAATCACCTTAGAATCAAAGAATCAGAGAATCTTAGAATCACCTTAGAATCACCTTAGTATCATCTTAGAATCTTAGAATCACCTTAGAATCATCTTAGAATCAGAGAATCAGACAATCTTAGAATTACCTTAGAATTACCTTAGAATAACTTTAGAATCTTAGAATCAGAGAATCTTAGAATTACCTTAGAATCACCTTAGAATCAGAGAATCTTAGAATCAGAGAATCGGAGAATCTTAGAATCACCTTAGAATTAGAGAATCTTAGAATTACAGAATCATACAGCCATAGAACTGTAGGGCTGAAAGAGCCTTAGAGGTCTTCTAGTCCAACCCCCTGCTCAAGACAGGAAACCTTTAGGGGTCCTCAGTGATCTCTGAGCTTGCTTGTTTTCTCGCAGACATTTCATTACCCAAACTAGGTAACCATGATGTTACCCTAGTTTGGGTAATGAAATGTCTGTGAGAAAACAAGCAAGCTCAGAGGTCACCAAGGACCCCTAATGTCAACCATGAGCTACAAATATTCTCCTTGATTAGTATCAGGAGACCTTATTCCATTCCAGACAAATGGCTGTCCAATCTCTTCTTGAGAACCTCCAGTAATGGAGCACCCACAACTTCTGGTGGCAAGTCGTTCCACTAGTTAATTGTCCTCACTGTTAGGAAGTTCCTCCTTAATTCCAGGTTGCTTCTCTCTTTAGTCAGTTTCAAACCATCCTTTCTTGTCCTGCCTTCAGGCGGGGCAGCCCCTGAGATACTGGAACATGGCTATCCTGTCCCCCCTCGTCCTTCTCTTCATTAAACTAGACATCCCCAATTCCAGCAACCGTCCTTCGTATGGTTTAGCCTCCACTCCCCTGATCATCTTTGTTGCTCTTCTCTGCACTCCTTCTAGAGTCTCAACATCTTCCTTCCTTCCTTCCTTCCTTCCTTCCTTCCTTCCTTCCTTCCTTCCTTCCTTCCTTCCTTCCTTCCTTCCTTCCTTCCTTCCTCCCTCCCTCCCTCCCTCCCTCTTTCTTTCTTTCTTTCTTTCTTTCTTTCTTTCTTTCTTTCTTTCTTTCTTTCTTTCTTTCTTTCTTTCTTTCTTTCTTTCTTTCTTTCTTTCTTTCTTTCTTTCTTTCTTTCTTGTATCAGAGAGTTGGAAGGGTGAGGGAGCTTCAGAAGGCAAGGTGAGAATCTGAAAACGCTCTTCGGACACCTCAAAGGACGTCGCAGAGGCCAAACCCTGCTCTGTCTCAGGTCCCCAAATGGTGGCTTATTGAAGATCCAAGGAGGCCGATCCTGTCTGAGGGTTAGATTAGAAAATGCCTGCTAAGACAACGAGCGGCTGGAGAGTGGAAGCAAGGAAGATCATGGGGAACGTCCCAGAACAGATCAATGTATATTTTGACGTGGATCCTTCCCCGATTGGATTGGATGGCTTCATGGTCCTTCCCAGGTTGACCATGTTATCTGGAGTTCCCAGGAAATGAAGTTCTAGAGTTTCTGGTTTCTCCTCCACCTTTCTGGTTAGGAAGGTCAGCCTCCAGTCTTGATCTTACAGGACAGGGAAGCTATTATGGGTAACTCGATAGCTTTCCAGATGGTCTCTCTCTCTCTCTCTCTATTGCCTTAATCACAGATGTATGTGTGTGTGTGGGGGGGTCTATTTCCTTGCCAAGGGTGATACTTGTCCCTCCACTCTACAGGAGCTTCACATCCAAGCCTGGGCATGGCCAGGAGCCGAGAAGAGGATAGAAACAAAATAATTAACATGCATTAAACGCCATGGAAGATGATTAAACCCCATGCATTTAATGGCCTTCTTCGGTGACCTTCTAATTTGCAGTGTTGTGGGCCCTCAAGGTCTTCTCTGTGGGTCCCAGCCCATGGATGGCCCAGCCATAAGCTGCGTGGATTCCTCCCTGGTGGGAAGTAGTCAATTCTCCCACAAGGAGGGAAGTCGCAACCTGTTTATTCTGGGCAGCATAAAGAGGTGGGCTCTCAGAAATACAACACAAACTTCACAAATCGAGAGGCCCCACTCACACACACACACACACAATTCACAAAGTGGCAGAGATTTTATACACTTAAAGTAAATCAAGGTACGTGAAGTGTTCACACACCTCTCTTTCTCTCTTTTTCTCTCTCCCCCATTTTTCTTTCCCTCTCCTTTTTACTCTTTCTTTCTTTCTTTCTTTCTTTCTTTCTTTCTTTCTTTCTTTCTTTCTTTCTTTCTTTCTTTCTTTCTTTCTTTCCCCCTTTCACCCAGACCAAGATAACTTCCCTTAATTCAGCTTTTGTTCTTCAACAGCTCTGTGTTTTAATCGCTCATCATTGCAGCAAAAAAAAGTCTCATTACAAAGCTATCTTTACTCTATGATTATAAAAAAACTGACTTTTTTCCATTATCTAATTTTTTTTCTAATCAATAAAACCACAAGTGATGAGTGCATTTTTTTTCGGTTTCGTGCAAAAGTCTACAAGAAATTTCCACTCTGCCTGAAATGTAGATATTGTCTTTTTTCTAATCCAGGAAGTCAGTCATCTCTGCAAATTCCATCATTTTATCAACCATTCTTCTATTGTGGCTAGTATCAAACCATTATGCTTCTGAGCATATAGAAAACTTGCTGCAGTTGTTATATATATAAAAAACAAAGTCCTGTGGGGTTTTGTGTTGTTTTTTTTTTGGTCTGGCTGCCCCTCCATTCATTCCTGAGGAAAGGTTTTTAATGTTCATTGTACACTGGTCCTTAAAATCTTCTCAATTAATGCACTTATTTATACTCAAAAATGGGATGGCTTTTTTCATGCCCACCATATTTGATTAAACGTCCCTCCGTCTGGTTCACCTTTCCAACAACGGTTCGAATTATCTTTACGCATTCTAAGATTCAACTGTAGTTTTAACTAGGAAACTGTCAGCATCCTTGCGAGAGCTAGGTCCAAAACCTGGAGGATTCCTGGAAGTTTGGCATTCAGACAAATCAGCCATCAAGAGGCGCATGGAGAGACAAACCGTATTTGCACAGCACTCAAACAAGCCAATTAAAAAAAAAAAAGTAAGACGCAAACAAAGAGAGTAGAGCAACCTCTGCTCCAGTAATCAACACCCAGATAAGCAGCGATTAACACCAGACAAACAATCTGGCAGAAACAATACTGTAATCAAGGGACTACGGAGAAGAAAACCACACTCCCACCGACACTGCCAGGACAAGACACGAGTGTACAAACAGAGAACAAACCCCACTCCCTTCAAGCCTTGATGATGTTACCTAGTAGGGTCATGAAATCTCTGCAAGAAAACAACCAAGCTCAGAGAGCACCCAGGACCCCATAGTTCTCCTCCTCCTCCTCCTCCTCCTCCTCCTCCTCCTCCTCCTCCTCCTCCTCCTCCTCCTCCTCCTCCTCTTCCTCCTCCTCCTCCTCCTCCTCCTCCTCCTCCTCCTTTGCCTTCTCCTTCTCCTTTCTCCTTCTCCTTCTTCTTCTTCCCCCATCATCATTCAAGGAACTGGAGTTGGTTACTTTGGAAGGGAAGCAGAAATGGACTGGCTAAATGCAGGGATGGGAGACCACTCAGAGACCACCAGGGCCCGTGGGCTCGTTTGGGAGACGAGAGCCATTTTGACAGGCATGAAGGGGAAACTATATCTCTACAGTTGCCAGTGAAATTTGCACAAACATGTTCATCCATTCGCCCGACGCGTCACTCTTCCCGGAAAGCACTGGAAGGTTCCTGAATGCAAATTAAACCTGGATCCTGCCCTTTGCGTGCAGCCAAATTTGCATGCCAGCAAACTCTCCTCAAATTCCATGCAAACTCGCACCTGGGGCAGACTTGGCTCCAAGATCCCTTGCTCTACTCTCTCCACCCACCCACATTTTTTTTTCGTGGGCCTTGGGTGTGTAACTTCCTTCCTAAAATGATAGGTAACCGGCCCATTAAATTGAATTCTACAGATCTTAATCCATTCCTGACACCAATAGCTGGAAAGCTGCACAAACTGGGTTTGTCAATCAGCAATTCCCCAAGGACACGCAGACACAACCTGTAAGCAACCTCACAAGTAAATCAGGTGCTGGGCTGATTGGATCGATAAATAAACCAATTTCCACATCAGGGGCATCTTTTTATGTAAGCTGGTAATTTTTTTTTATTAAATATAGCTGGGAAGGTTTATACAGGTAGTCCCTGACTTACAAAAGTTTATTTAGTAACCTTTTGAAGTTACAACAACACTGAAAAATTTATGTATTTATTTATTTATTTATTTTATATACCGCCCTATTCCCGAAGGACTCAGGGCGGTTTACAGGGCGAATTAAACAATACAAATAAATACAATTAAAATAGAATTAATTAAATTAATTAAATTAAATTAAGACTAGCCCACGATTAAAACAAATTAAAATAAGCTGACTTTGTAATAATGCCGCTGGGGGGGGGGGCGAAAGCCCTAATAAGCAGGCATATACACAGAATGAAGGCTATTGCTAAGCACATTGGTTTGTGCTTCTTAGATTGTAAGCCACTCTGAGTCTTCGGAGAAGGGCGGGATATAAATGGGATTTTAAAAAAAATATTAAAATTTAAAGTTAAATTAAACCCCCCTCAGTCCAGGCCAGAAAGATCAAATAACCAAGTTTTCAGGTCCTGGCGAAACGAGCGAAGATCCGGGGCAGTCCGAAGTTCCACTGGCAGTTCATTCCATAGGGCAGGCGCGCCCACAGAGAATGCCCTCCCCCTTGGAATCACCCGCCAGCATTCCCTAACCAGCGGCACCCTAAGGAGGTCCTCCCTGTGGGAGCGCACAGGATGATGGGAGGCTGATGCCGGCAGCAGGTGTTCCCTCAGATAACCCGGACCCATGCCATTTAGGGCTTTATAGGTCATCACCAGCACCTTGAATCTCACCCGAAGGGCAACCGGAAGCCAATGCAGCTCGCGGAGTAGAGGTGTTACAGGGGAGTATCGGGGGACTCCCATCACAACTCGCGCGGCCGCATTCTGCACCAGCTGAAGCCTCCGAGTGGTCCTCAAGGGCAGCTGACTTATGACCGTTTTTTCACACTTACGACAGTTGCAGCATCCCCGTGATCAAAATTCAGGTACTTTGCAACTGACTCATAGTTATGACGGTCGCAGTGTCCCGGGATCACGTGATCCCCTTTTGCGACCAGCAAAATCAATGGAGAAGTCAAGTCCAATTAACAACTATGTGACTAACATAACAACTGCATTGATTCTGCGGTTGTTGTTGTTGTTAGTTGCGAAGTCGTGTCCGACCCATCGCAACCCCATGGACGACGTTCCTCCAGGCCTTCCTGTCCTCTACCATCTTCTGGAGTCCATCTAAGCTCACGCCTCCTGCTTCAGTGACTCCATCCAGCCACTCCTTCTCCGTCATCCCCTTCTTCTCTTGCCCTCAACCTTTCCCAGCATGAGGCTCTTCTCCAGTGAGTCCTTCCTTCTCATTAGGTGGCCAAAGGATTTGAGTTTCCACTTCAGGATCTGGCCTTCTAAAGAGCAGTCAGGGTTGATCTCCTCTAGGACCGACCGGTTTGATCACCTTCCAGTCCAAGGGACCCGCGGGAGTCTTCTCCAGCACCATAGTTCAAAGGCCTCAATTCTTTGGCGCTCAGCCTTTCTTATGGTCCAACTTTCACAGCCATACATTGCAACTGGGAAGACCATAGCCTTGACTATACGCACTTTTGTTGACAGGGTGATATCTCTGCTTTTTAGTGTGCTGTCTAGATTTGCCATGGCTTTCCTCCCCAGGAGCAAGCATCTTTTAATTTCTTGGCTACAGTCCCCTTCAGCAGTGATCTTGGAGGCCAGGAAAATAAAATCTGTCCCTACATTTCTTCCCCATCTATTTGCCAGGAATTGAGAGGGCCGGATGCCACGATCTTGGTTTTCTTAATGTTTAGTTTCAACCCAAGTTTTGCACTCTCCTTCTTCACTCGCAACAAGAGGCTCTTTAGTTCCTCTTCACTTTCCGCCATTAGAGTGGTATCATCTGCGGACTTACCTGTAATTACTTATAGATGTATTATGTAAGCGGAGAAGACTGCGTGAGATATTGTTGATATATTTTTCAGCATTCAACCAGGATGGGCCTTGTCTGTTTATTGTCAGTGCGACTGATATATTTGTACATTTGTTTTTTGTTTTTGTTTCTGTACACAGGGTTTTTTAAAAATTTTATTATTAATGTCTGATGGTTTGTTAGTTTTTTTCGTCTTTAAACAAGAAAGAAAGAAACGAATAACCATCAGACAGACATCAATAATGAAAAGGCCAGCCAAGTCTCCCCAGATTCCGTGCAATTTTTTCCCCCTTAATTTTCCCCCCTTTTATTTTGTATTTTAACTTTGGAAACAAAATAAAAATGTGTGGGGAAAAACTCCCCAATCAATCTATATACAGTTTTAAAAGTTTGTTGGTTTGTTTATTTGTTTAAAAACCTCCAATGACGGAGCATCCACAACTTCTGGAGGCAGGTTGTTCCACTGGCTAATTGTTCTCACTGTCAGGAAATTCCTCCTTAATTCCAGGTTGCTTCTCTCGTTGATGGATTTCCATCTGTTGCTTCTTGTCCTGTCTTCAGAGGCTTTGGAGAAGAGCTTGACTCCCTCTTCTTTGGGGCAGCCCCTGAGATACTGGAAGACTGTTATCCTGTCCCCCCTCGTCCTTCTCTTCATTAAACTGGACATACCCAATTCCTGCAAACGTTCTTCCTATGGTTTATCCTCCAGTCCCCCAATCATCTTTGTTGCTCTTCCCTACACTCTTTTTAGAGTCCCAACATATTTTTTACATTTTCCACACACACACACATACATACATATACACACACACACATATATACTGTGTGTGTGTGTGTGTGTGTCTGTATATCTATATCTATATCTATCTATCTATCTATCTATCTATCTATCTATCTATCTATCTATCTATCTATCTATCTATCTATCATCTATCTATCTCTATATCTCTATCTATACTGTGTATATGTTAAATGCTTGTTAACTATTTAGATTACCTTGCTAGGCCCCAAACATGGGACAAATCTTATTTCCTGTTTCAGCCTAGCCCAAGGCCATCTACAGGAAGTAGCCACAGCAGTGGCAGCTCATATTTCTGTAAAAAAAAAATTGGCTTGCTAACAAAGACTAAAGGGAGACCGATATGATCATTTCAAACTTATTTGTTCTCATCATCAGTCAGCCATACCCTTCTGAGATTCGAACCTGGCCCGACAGCCCAGGTTCGAATCTCAGAAGGGTATGGCTGACTGATGAGAACAAATAAGTTTGAAATGATCATATCGGTCTCCCTTTAGTCTTTGTTAGCAAGCCAAAACAAAAAACATTACACACACACACACACACACACACACACACACACACACACACATATATATATATATATATATATATATATATACATACATACTGTATATACTGTATGTTTGTGTGTATATATATATATATATATATATATATATATATATATATATATATATATATACGCACACATACATACATACATGTGTGTGTGTGTGTGTGTAGATAGATATGGATATAGAGATATAGAGATAGAGATAGATAGATAGATAGATAGATAGATAGATAGATAGATAGATAGATAGATAGATAGATAGATAGATGATGTAGTATATATGTATATGTATGTATATGTATTTGTATATATATTTTTTCAAGTTTGATCAAAGCTAAAGTTGAAGGGCTGTCTGTTCTGGGGTTCTCCCAGATTCATATGGAGGGTGGTTTAAATTAAAGAGTGTTTAATTAAAGGGTCATCTTAAATCTCTTGTTGCTGCCTCTAGGATCCATTTAGTTTCAGGTTTTTCAACCTGAAAGCCACCCAGTCTGCATCTCAAGATGCAACCAGCTTTCCAGGCCAAATCGGGAAGTTAGATGGTGCCAACCAACCAGCTTGGTTTCCCAGCTACATATCCAGTTGTTGGAGAGGTTCACGACAGTATCGACTGCTTAGATCTGGGGGGGGGGGCTGATCAACAGACCCTTTAGTCCTGCCCTTTATTGATGTCCTTTATTGGACTCTGCAGCACCCCAGAAATTGGCAGATAGTTATTCCTTTGTCTTCTTCAACCCCCCAGCAACTAGCCACTCAACCAATGGATCACAGAACTAGCCAGGGGTAGCAACTTTCACGGTAGCACTGTGGCGGTGAGGAACTCAACCCAATCCTGAGATGGTTCAGACCAGGTGAAGTTGGGTGAGAAGGACAATTAAAACCAAAGAAGAAGGGGAGAAACGAATTCTGGAAAACAGAAAAATGTCCTCAGATGGATTAAGACTTAGAAGATAGGCAGGTAGGTTGATGGTAAATAAAACACGAGGAGGCCCAAGTTATCTTCTCCAGGTTGGATGCAAGCCCTCTCTGATGGACAATTCTCACGCACTTTGGGCCGGCAAGATGTGAGGGAGGTCTGGAGGCCAACTCTTCTGAAGGCCCTCAACCTGGAGATGTTTGGCTTGGGCATTTGGCCTCAACCAACCAGGAAAGTTGAGGTTCTCCTTCTGGAGGTCCCAAAGGTGGTTTTTCAGGAGTCAAGTGGACTTTCTTGTTTTTCTCCGAAGATGTTTCGCTTCTCCTCCCAGAAGCTTCTTCCACTCTGACTGGAGGGTGGGGAAGGGAAGGATTTATATTCCTTGCAGACCGCTGGTCCTTTGCCTTCTTTTGGCGAGTCCTTGAGGCCACCTGGAGGTTTTATCTGTGTCCTCAGGGTCACCTGAGTGGGGCAAATGGCTGTGGAGCCTTCTTGGCCCTGCTGAAAGAACCGTGTTGTAGACTGGAGACAGATGATGTTGTATCCTTCCCCCTCTTTTGAGGGAGGGGTGACCTAGATGGCCTCTTTGACCCCTCTTTGGTCCTCCCTGTCCAAAATGTGGACTTTGCTGTCTTCGAAAGAGCAGCCTTGGTCTTTTAAAGGCAGATGGGACTCCTGAATGTTGTCCTGACGGGTTGGTTCCCCAGGTTGTGCCATGTGTTTATGAAGTGGTCTGCAAGGAGTATAAATCCTTCCATTCCCCACCCTCCAGTCAGAGCTGAGGAAGCTTCTGGGATGGGAAGCGAAACATCTTCAAGGAAAAACAAGAAAGTCCAGTTGCCTCCTGAAAAAAAGCACTTTTTGGGCAACCGTGGACCCGGATGATGGAGGATCTGGGTAGACATTCTCCTTCTGGAGATTCAACCATGGCTCAGCTTGGAAACCTCTCCCTTTCCCCTCAGCGTGGCTGGCTCAGGAATTCTGGGAGTTGAAGACTGCAAGTCATGAAGGGGCCATAGTTCCCCCATACTGGCTGAGGAATTCTGGGAATTGAAGTCCGCAAGTCATGAGGAGGCCATAGTTCCCCCACGCTGGCTGAGGAATTCTGGGAGTGGAAGTCCACAAGTCATGAGGAGGCCATAGTTCCTCCACGCTGGCTGAGGAATTCTGGGAGTGGAAGTCCACAAGTCATGAAGGGGCCATAGTTCCTCCACGCTGGCTGAGGAATTCTGGGAGTGGAAGTCCACAAGTCATGAAGGGGCCATAGTTCCTCCACGCTGGCTGAGGAATTCTGGGAGTTGAAGTCCACAAGTCATCAAGGGGCCATAGTTCCTCCACGCTGGCTGAGGAATTCTGGGAGTTGAAGTCCGCAAATCATGAAGGGGCCATAGTTCCTCCACGCTGGCTGAGGAATTCTGGGAGTTGAAGTCTGCAAGTCATGAAGGGGCCATAGTTCCCCCACGCTGGCTGAGGAATTCTGGGAGTTGAAGTCCGCAAGTCATGAAGGGGCCATAGTTCCTCCATGCTGGCTGAAGACTTCTGGGAGTTGAAGTCCGTGAGTGATTAAAGAGCCCAGGTTGCCTACCCCTGGTCTATACATATGCTGTATATGTAGCATGTTTGAAATGTGTGTTACGTAGGTGTGCACTTTGAGAGGAAGCCACTAAATGTCACTTTTCACGTGTGCCGTTGTGCCCACAGGGGAAAAAAAACATGACAATAAAGGTTATCTAATCTAACATCCTCTCTTCTGCTTCCAGGGAAGGGACCCAAAGCTTCCTGCCTTCCTTTTTTTTCCTATCACTTTACTCTATGTTGGAAGCTCTTGGCTGCGCGGGAGAAGCCGAGAAGGCACCTGAACCAGATCCTCCGGTTGTGGACTTGTTTCGTTGTGGGTGCCTGGCCCTCTGATAAGGAGAAACGGGTGCCTGGTCCCACCCACCCACCCCTCCCTCGGCCTCCAGGTTGGCACCTTCTCCGAAACCACTCTCTGCCCTGCGGATCTGCCAGGCTAATGTGGAAGCAAGACCTAACAAGCAGGAGAAAAAACGAGGGGAGGGAGGGGCCCTGGGAGGGCCTGAGAAAGCTGCAGGGCAGCTGAACAGGCAGGAGCTGGGACCAGGCGCGGAGAAGTCCTCGACTCCTTTGGACAGGAAGCGCCTTGAAGCTACAAGCTCTGCTGCGCTGGGGATCCCTTTTCTGCAGCCCTTGAATCGGGACCAGACATAATCAGGTTGCAGGGGTTTGCCTTGCAATAGGTGCCAGGCAAGAAACTGGGAGATGGGAGTTCTAGTCCTGGCTTAGAAAGGAAGGCCAGCTGGGTGACTTTGGGCCAATCACCAGGAGACGGGGAGTTCTAGTGTCCCCTTAGACATGAAAGCCGGCTGGGTGACTTTGGGCCAATCACCAGGAGATGGGGAGTTCTAGTGTCCCCTTAGACATGAAAGCCAGCTTGGTGACCCTGGGCCAATCACCAGGAGATGGTGAGTTCTAGTCCTGCCTGAGGCATGAAAGCCGACTGGCTGACTTTGGGCTAATCACCAGGAGACGGTGAGTTCTAGTCCTGGCTTAGAAAGGAAGGCCAGCTGGGTGACTTTGGGCTAATCACCAGGAGATGGTGAGTTCTAGTGTCCCCTTAGACATGAAAGCCGGCTGGGTGACTTTGGGCCAATCACCAGGAGAGGGTGAGTTCTAGTCCTGGCTTAGAAAGGAAGGCCAGCTGGGTGACTTTGGGCTAATCACCAGGAGACAGTGAGGTCTAGTCCTGGCTTAGACACAGAAGCCAGCTGGGTGACTTTGGGCCAATCACCAGGAGATGGTGAGTTTTAGTCCCGCCTTGGGCATGAAAGCTGGCTGGGTGACTTTGGGCCAATCACCAGGAGACGGTGAGTTCTAGTCCCGCCTTAGGTATGAAAGCTGACTGGGTGACCACAGCAGGACAGTCTAGCCACTATGGTTGGTGAGCTTTCCATCTCTGCAGGTTTGTAAGAAGACAGAGAGGCATCTTTCAAGGGTGATTTAAATGGTATTTCTACTTATTGTGGCGGGTTGGAGTAGATGACCTTTAGGGTCCCCACATTTAGATGTTTCTACGATCCTATACTCTGCAACACGGAAGCCAAGCCCTTTTTCTCACTGCTTTGTCTTTCTCAGGATTCAACCTTTCCTGCCCCTCGTATCCCAAGCAAATCCACAAAACTATTCCAATCCCCAACTCGGATAAAAACCACAACACCCTAAAAAGCCACAATAGTAACAAACCATCAACTCTCCAGGAGGGCTGTAAAAGTTCACCGCTTCTATCTCTCTCTCTCCTTTTATTATTTATGCCATTTTTCTCCCACCTCCGGGATTCTGGCTGGTCGACAGACAACCCAGAAGCCAGAAGCATCAAAAATATATATTTGAAAATTTCAAAAACGAACAGGGCACAATGCAGGTGGGAAATGGAGACAAAGCAAGAGGGAAAAAAATAAAGCATTTTCTCTGGAAACCAGTTTAAAAAACTGGGCGATTTGTTGGCTAATATCTGAAACTCAGACCTGATTGTATTTATTGAAATTTCATTCACTCACTCATTCGTTCATTCATTTATATTCCACCAATCTCACCGATAAGGCGACTCTAGGTGGCTTACAAGGAGTAAAAAAAAATAAAAATTAAATCAATTAAAATTTAAAAAACTGTGTCAAAAAACAACAACACTTTTGCCTTTTTTTTTATTAACTAAACACCAGAAAGCAAAAGTGCCACCAAATTATAAAACAGAACAAAAAGAAAGCAAGCTAAAATAAGAAATAAAAACATTCAGGGCATCTGTGCAGAGACATGTTCTAAAATGATACTGTAAATCTGTCAATGAATGCAAAACATCGTTCATTACAGTTGTGTAATCCAGTGTTTCTTAAGCTATTTTAAGATGTGTGGACTTCAACACCCAGAATTCCTCAGCAGGCATGTGTAAACTTCAGTTCCCAGAATCCTCCAGCCAGCATTTTTGGACTCCCAGAATTCCCCAGCCAGCATTTTGGGACTTCAACTCCCAGAATCCCAGCCAGCATTTTGGGACTTCAACACCCAGAATTCCTCAGCAGGCATGTGTAAACTTCAGTTCCCAGAATCCTCCAGCCAGCATTTTTGGACTCCCAGAATTCTCCAGCCAGCATTTTGGGACTTCAACTCCCAGAATCCCAGCCAGCATTTTGGGACTTCAACACCCAGAATTCCCCTGCCATTTGAAATCCACATATCTTGAAGTGTCTGAAGCTGATCTAATCAATATTGATAACATTGATTTGTAGATTGACAATAATATCAATCTTACCGGTGATACGTTTGTCGATCCAACTTAGAATAATGTCTCTTAGCTGTAATTAAGCTATATTAAAATCTCTCTTTTTTTGGTCCAGATGTCAACTCCCATGTGATTGGAATAAATTTCAAAAGTTTATGAAGCTCTAAAAATATTGAATCTTGAAACTGAATTAATTCATGTAATAAATATCTTCTCCAAATAGAATAACTGTCGGAAACTTTTGAAACATACATTTAAATATATCATTCATTTGCTCTGCTTCTCTAAACAGCACAACTATTTATTTATGCCTTTTCTACATAAACGCAATGAAGTTGTTTCTGAAATATTATTACTTTTGGGGGGGGGGAAATGTAACCTAAAATCTATTGAAAGGTTTTGGCCATCTTTTTAACCTTTTTTTTCTTCTTCTTAGTAACGTAAAGCATGCAAACTGAAAAAGCATTGGATTGGTCTACCACCCTAGGATTCCTTTCTTGTTTTCAGAAGAAAAAAAAATACTGCTTTATTATTTTTAAGAGTCAAGTGATCTTCTGCTGGTAAATTAATCCTGGGTCTGTCGCATGAGTTTTAGCAGAGCAAAAAGCTGTTTATTTAGGGCAATTCAGAGAAACTTTGATTTAGCAGCTTCTATTTAGAGATCAGCAAATGCATTCTTGCTTTTTTTTTTAATACATAATTTTGCATGGGCATCTCCGCAAATTAACTATTGGGGCGTGGGGGGGTGGGGGGGGTTGTATGTAAAAGAATCCACGTGATGTAAGATGGTGAGAACTCAAATAGATAAGACGTGTATCCTGAACATTAGATCTTGTGATGAATTGTGATAAAGGGAATTGGGGTTATTTAGAATTTGGAAATTACAAATATCAAACGTGAAATATAAATATTAATCGGAAAGCAAAAATTGGGAAAAATGAACCATTGATCGACTGATTGTCGGAAAAGATTGAATGTTAAAACAACTAGGATATGTATCAACTAAAAATTATTGACAAATGCAAGAAAGTTATTTTTTTAATTGTTGTTGTTAGTTGCGAAGTCGTGTCCGACCCATCGCGACCCTATGGACAATGTTCCTCCAGGCCTTCCTGTCCTCTACCATCTTCTGGAGTCCAGTTAAGCTCACGCCTACTGCTTCAGTGACTCCATCCAGCCACCTCATTCTCTGTCGTCCCCTTCTTCTATTGCCCTCAATCTTTCCCAGCATTAGGCTCTTCTCCAGTGAGTCCTTCCTCCTCATTAGGTGGCCAAAGTATTTGAGTTTTAGCTTCAGGATCTGGCCTTCTAAAGAGCAGTCAGGGTTGATCTCCTCTAGGACTGACCAGTTTGATCGCCTTGCAGTCCAAGGGACTCGCAGGAGTCTTCTCCAGCACCAGAGTTCAAAGGCCTCAATTCTTTTGCGCTCAGCCTTTCTTATGGTCCAACTTTCACTGCCATACATTGCAACTGGGAAGACCATAGCCTTGACTATACGCACTTTTGTTGACAGGGTGATGTCTCTGCTTTTTAGTGTGCTGTCTAGATTTGCCATGGCTTTCCTCCCTAGGAGCAAGCGTCTTTTAATTTCTTGACTACAGTCCCCATCTGCAGTGATCTTGGAGCCCAGGAAAATAAAATCTGTCACTACCTCCATTTCTTCCCCATCTATTTGCCAGGAATTAAGAGGGCCGGATGCCATGATCTTGGTTTTCTTAATGTTTAGTTTCAACCCAACTTTTCCACTCTCCTTCTTCACTCGCAACAAGAGGCTCTTTAGTTCCTCTTCACTTTCTGCCATTAGAGTGGTATCATCTGCATATCTTAGGTTGTTGATGTTTCTTCCGGCAATCTTAATTCCAACTTTTGATTCATCTAGCCCTGCCTTTCTCATGATGTGCTCTGCATATAAGTTAAATAGGCAAGGCGACAGTATACAGCCTTGCCGGACTCCTTTCCCAATTTTGAACCAATCAGTGGTTCCGTGTCCAGTTCTCACTGTTGCTTCTTGGCCCGCATATAGGTTTCTCAAGAGACAAATAAGATGTTCTGGTACTCCCATCTCTTTAAGAACTTGCCACAGTTTGTTATGATCCACACAATCAAAGGCTTTAGCATAGTCAATGAAGCAGAAGTAGATGTTTTTCTGGAACTCTCTAGCTTTTTCCATGATCCAGCGTATGTTGGCAATTTGATCTCTAGTTCCTCTGCCTCTTCGAAATCCTGCCTGTACTTCTGGTGGTTCTCAATCCACATACTGCTGGAGTCTAGCTTGTAGGATTTTAAGCATAACTTTACTAGCATGTGAAATGAGTGCAATGGTGCGATAGTTTGAACATTCTTTGGCACTGCCTTTCTTTGGAATTGGAATGTAAACTGATCTTTTCCAATCCTGTGGCCACTGTTGAGTTTTCCAAATTTGCTGGCAAATTGAGTGTAGCACTTTTACTGCATCGTCTTTTAAGATTTTGAATAGCTCAGCTGGAATACTGTCACCTCCACTAGCTTTGTTGTTGCTCAGCTTTTCTAAGGCCCACTTCACTTCACATTCTAGGATGTCTGGCTCGAGGTCAGTGACCACCTCATTGTGATTATCAGGGACGTTAAGCTCATTCTTGTATAGTTCTTCTGTGTAATTTTGCCATCTCTTCTTAATCTCTTCTGCCTCTGTTAGGTCCCTGCCATTTTGGTCCTTTATCATGCCCATTTTTGCATTGAACGTTCCCTTCATCTCTCCAATTTTCTTGAAAAGATCTCTGGTCCTCCCTATTCTATTGTTTTCTTCTATTTCTTTGCACTGTTCATTTAAGAAGTCATTCTTATCTCTTCTAGCTATTCTCTGGAATTCTGCATTCAATTGGGCGTATCTTTCTTTTTCTCCCTTGCCTTTTGCTTCCCTCCTTTCCTCAGCTATTTGCAAAGCTTCCTCAGACAGCCATTTTGCTTTCTTGCATTTCTTTTTCTTTGGGATGGTTTTGGTTGCTACCTCTTGTACAATGTTGCGAACCTCTGTCCATAGTTCTTCAGGCACTCTGTCTATCAGATCTAATTCCTTAAATCTATTTGTCACCTCTACTGTATATTCAACAGGGATATGATTTAATTCATACCTGACTGGCCTAGTGCTTTTCCCTACTTTCTTCAGTTTAAGCCTAAACTTTGCAATGAGAAGCTCATGGTCTGAGCCACAGTCAGCTCCTGGTCTTGTTTTTATTGACTGTATAGAGCTTCTCCATCTTTGGCTGCAGAGCATATAGTCAATCTGATTTCTGTGTTGACCGTCTGGTGATGTCCATGTGTAGAGCCGTCTCTTGGGTTGTTGGAAAAGGGTGTTTGCTATGACCATCGTATTCTCTTGACAAAATTCTATCAGCCTGTGCCCTGCTTCATTTTGTACTCCAAGGCCAAACTTGCCTGTTATTCCGGTTATCTTTTGGCTTCCTACTTTAGCATTCCAATCCCCCATGATGATAAGGACATCATTTTTTGGTGTTAGTTCTATAAGGTGCTGTAGGGCTTCATAGAACCGGTCAATTTCATCCTCTTCAGCACCGGTGGTTGGGGCATAGACTTGGACTACTGTGATATTGAATGGTTTACCTTGGATTCGAACTGAGATCATTCTGTCATTTTGAGGATTGTATCCCAGTATTGCTTTTCCTACTCTTTTATTGACTATGAAGGCTACTCCATTTCTTCTGAGGGATTCTTGCCCGCAGTAGTATACCTGATGGTCATCTGAATTAAATTCACCCATTCCTGTCCATTTTAGTTCGCTGATACCTAAGATGTCGATGTTCAGTCTTGTCATCTCTTGTTTGACCACGTCCAGCTTTCCTTGATTCATGGATCTTACATTCCAGGTTCCTATGGAGAAAAAATCTTTACAGCATCGGACTTTCCTTTCACTACCAGACATATCCACAGCTGAGCGTCCTTTCGGCTTTGGCCCAGTCGCTTCATTCTTTCTGGCGCTACTAGTACTAGCCCTCTGCTCTTCCCCAGTAGCATATTGGACGCCTTCCGACCTGAGGGGCTCATCTTCCAGCGTCATATCGTTTTGCCTTTTGGTACTGTCCATAGGGTTTTCATGGCAAAGATACTGGAGTGGGTTGCCATTTCCTTCTCCAGTGGATCACGTTTTGTCAGAACTCTCTGCTATGACCTGTCCGTCTTGGGTGGCCCTGCACGGCATAGCTCATAGCTTCATTGAATTACGCAAGCCCCTTCGCCACGACAAGGCAGTAATCCATGAAGGGGTTTTGTTTTTTTTTTATTAAATTGATATAATAAGAATTGTACTAATTTAAAGACGAGACAGTAAATACCAAGGGGAAAATTTAATGTAATAGTTTGAGATCTGTACTAAAGATATTTGTATGTTATTGAATTATTGACCAACTCAGCCGCCGCGCGGCTTTTCCAATACTTAAATGTAAATCGAGAAAACCAATACCGTATTTTCCGGCGTATAAGACGACTTTTTAACCCATAAAAATCATCTCAAAAGTTTGGGGGGGGGGGTCGTCTTATATGCCCAGTCGTCTTATACGCCGGAAAATATGGTAAAATTTTCTAAAAAAACAAAACAAAAAAAGAATCCACGTGAACAAGTTAAACTTGCATTAATATCCTATCAATTTTGCATCATCAGCAATTACTCTTGCCATTTGCAACAAATGCCGTCGTTTGCCAGTCAATGGTTAAAGTCAATTTTGCCCCAAACTTACGGACTTCCCTTGCTACGGTTGTTAAATGAATCCTTGCGGTCGTTAAATTAGTCACACGGTTCTTAAGCGAATCTGGATTCCCTCCCTGACTTTGCTTGTCCGAAAGGTCGCAAAAGGGGATCACGTCATCCCGGGAGATACGTCGTAAGTACATGCCAGATGCCAAGCCTCTGAATTTTGATCATGTGGCCTACTGGGATGCTGCAATGGTGGTAAGTGTGAAAAAGGATCATAGAGTAAGTCTCCTTTTTCAGTACCGTGGTAACTGCGAACGGTCACTAAACAAACTAAATAGAATAAAGTTGGAAGGGACCTTGGAGGTCATCTAGTCCAACCCCCTGCTCGGGCAGGAAACCCTATATCATTTCAGGCAAATGGCTGTCCAGTCTCTTCTTTAAAACTTCCAGTGTTGGAGCATTCACAGCTTCTGGAGGCAGGTTGTTAATGATGATGATGATGATGATGATGATGATGATGATGATGATGGAAGGGACCTTGGAGGTCATCTAGTCCAACCCCATGCCAGTTGTCCTCACTGTCAGGAAGTTTCTCCTTATTTCTAGATTGCTTCTCTCCTTGGTTAGTTTCCATCCGTTGCTTCTTGTCCTGCCTTCTGGTGCTTTGGAGAACAGCTTGACTGCCTCTTCTTTGGGGCAGCCCCTGAGATACTGGAGCTACTGCTGTCATGTCCCCCCTCGTCGTTCTCTTCCTTAAACCAGACATCCCCAATTCCAGCAACCGTTCCTTCTCTGTTTTATCCTCCAGTCCCCTGATCATCTTTGCTGCTCTTCTCTGTACTCTTGTCCAGAGTTGACTTGTACATCCAAGTCTTCCTCTAAAATATTCTGATTCCTAAATTCTGGCTGGCAGGTCAAATGGATTTCCAGTTCCTCCGAGGCCGAGCAACACAATACCAAACCTTACTCGTATTTAATAATTTAACAAGATACATTAAATTTCAAGCCACTGACCTTTTTTTTTTTTAAACCGGGGGTAGTAGCTGTTTCAGTTTTTTGCATGAAGCCTTCTAATGCAGAAACGGGGTCAGTCTTGGAAAAATCGATGGCTTTCAAATGTACTTTTTGAGCACTTACAGAATCCTCCCGGAGGAAACGAGAACGGTTGCTTACGTCATAGCAGCCTTCCAATATTTCAGGGGCTGCCCCAAAGAAAAGGGGGTCCACCTATCCTCCAAAGCGCCCGAAGGCAGGACAAGAAGCCACGGATGGAAGCTCATCAAGGAGAGAAGCAACTTAGAGCTAAGGAGAAACTTCCTGACAGTGAGAACAATTAGCCAGTGGGACAGCTGGCCACCAGATGTTGTGGCTGCTGCGTCACTGGAGGTGTTCAAGAAAAGATTGGACGACCACTTATCTGAAATGGAACAGGGTCTGCTGCTTGAGCAGGGGGTTGGACTGGAGGACCTCCAAGGTTCCTCCCAGTACTATACTGGCTGACCGGCACGTTTTCTGCAGTGAAAAACGGTCACCAATCAGCTTTTCCAGTGCAATTGTAGCTTGGAACGGTCACTCAAAGAACTGTCATAAGTAGAGGACCACCTGCCTGGATTCGAACTCTGTGTAGAGAAATGACTCCATTGGACTTATCTGTCTGGGTCTCCAGAAATAGAAAAACGACAACCTTTTTAGGTAGACTTTTAGATTCCGCTTACGCACCTTCTGTTTAAATAAAATCTAGGGAGCTGCAACTTTAATCCCGCCGTAAAGTACAGGTAGTCCTCAATCTGCAGCCATTTGTTTAGCAGCCATTCAAAGTTACAACGGCGCTGAACAGAAGCGACTTACAAACCGGTCCTCACACTTACGACCGTCACATCGTCCCAGTCAGGGGATCAAAATTTAAGCGTTTGGGAAACCGGCACGCATTTCTGACCCTTGCAGCATCCTCGTGGGGTGGGGGGCGTGGGGGGTCCCGCGATCCCCAGCTCTGACCTTCCCAGCCAGCAAAGTCAATGGAGGAAGCCAGATTCACACAGTGACTGTGTGCTTCGCTTAACGACCGCGGCCATTCGCTTAACCATGGTAACGAGAAAGGCTGTTAAACGGGACAAAACTCCCTTAGCAATCGCCTTGTTGAGCCGTGTCAATCTGGGGCTCCACTGGGGACGTACGTGGAGGGCTATAATAATTTATTTATTTATTTTTATTACATTTATATACCGCCCTTTCCCGAAGGACTCAGGGCGGTTTACAGGGTGATTAAAAAACAGAGATACAAAAGTTAAAAACAGATTAAAATAATATTCATCCCTGCATAAATAAAACCCCAGTTAAAATTAAGATTAAAACTAAAATTAAAATTCTCAGCCTGGGCCAGAGAGCTCGAAGAGCCAGGTCTTCAGGTCCCGGCGGAATGATCGGAGGTCGGGGGCAGTCCTCAGCTCCATGGGCAGCTGGTTCCAGAGGGCAGGCGCTCCCACTGAGAAGGCCCTATCCCTGGGTGTCGTCCGCTGGCAATCTCTTACCGGTGGCACCCTGAGAAGACCCTCCCTGTGGGAGCGCACAGGACGAAGGGAGCTTGATGCCGGCAGCAGGTGTTCCCTCAGATATCCCGGACCCAAGCCATTCAGGGCTTTATAGGTCATCACCAGCACCTTGAATGTCACCCGGAGGGCAACCGGGAGCCAATGCAGCTCGCGGAGTAGAGGTGTTACATGGGAGTATCGGGAAACCCCCATCACCACTCGCGTGGCCGCATTCTGCACCAGCTGAAGCCTCCGAGTGGTCCTCAAGGGCAGCCCCATGTAGAGAGCGTTGCAGTAGTCTAAACGGGAGGTCACGAGTGCATGAGTGACTGTGCGTAGGGCATCTCGGTCCAGGTAGGGTCGCAACTGGCGCACCAGGCGAACCTGGGCTCCTATATGGTCTTCAAAATTGAGTTGTGAATCCAGGAGGACGCCCAAGTATAAAATAATAAAATAATAATAATAATAAAAACATCAGGTTTTAATCCGGCTTTTTCTTCCTTTGGCCCATCGAGTCTAAGACCAAGAAATACGACAGGGAAATGGATAATTACTTGGCAAGAAAATTCCTTTTTTTTTTTTTTTTTTTTTGCTTTGAACGCTCCTCACCGTCTCGGCCAACTCAAATATAGAAGAAAAAAAACTTCAGCTCCCTTCATTAATGTTTCAAAGGCTTTTTAAGATAATCCTCCCCTGAACGTCATTAATGCAGCGATGAGTAAACCACGCTTGGAAGCAAAGTGGAACAGCTTGCGTTGAAGAAGGAAAACAGGTGCAAAATACCTCGGAGGTATTTTGAGCTGCAACTTGGGGTAAAAACACCCAAGCAGAACAGATTTTGCAACCGCCACCTGGCTGGCTGGCTCCTCGTGTTATTTATCCTTGAAATCGGGCAGGGGGGCAGGGGGGGAGAGGTGGGGAGGGAGACAACAAATTGTGTAGCGCCCACAGAACGGCGGGCGCAAAAAGCACTGCTTGGCAATGTACAGGGTTGCCAACGTTGCAGGCCCCCTGCAACTCTTCCCCAAAGCTTGCAAGATGCAGAAGAAAGAGAGATGACCGTCCGGGCCTATTTCCCTTTCCAATTTGGGGAAGCACCACCTTGAGATCCTTGATCCAGAAGGCCAGGCACGGAGTGCGAATTGCACCCTCACGTCTCAAAGCCTCCGTCTTTGCTTTGCGTGTAGATCGAGGGCTTCTGCACCGGAGACAAATCAATTCCATTCCATTCCATTCCATTCCATTCCATTCCATTCCATTCCATTCCATTCTATTCTATTCTATTCTATTCTATTCTATTCTATTCTATTCTATTCTATTCTATTCTATTCTATTCTATTCTATTCCATTCCATTCCATTCCATTTTTTCTATTCTATTCTATTCTATTCTATTCTATTCTATTCTATTCTATTCTATTCTATTCTATTCTATTCTATTCTATTCTATTCTATTCTATTCTATTCCATTCTATTCCTTATTCTATTCTATTCTATTCTATTCTATTCTATTCTATTCTATTCTATTCTATTCTATTCTATTCTATTCTATTCTATTCTATATTCTATTCTATTCTATTCTATATTCCATTCCATTCTATTCTATTCTGTATTCTATTCTATTTATTATTCTATTCTATTCTATTCTATTCTATTCTATTCTATTCTATTCTATTCTATTCTATTCTATTCTATTCTATTCTATATTCCATTCCATTCCATTCTATTTTGTATTCTATTGTATTTATAATTCTATTCTACTCTACTCTACTCTACTCTACTCTACTCTATTCTATTCTATTCTATTTTTTTATTTTTATTTTTTTATTTTAATTCCATTTATATCCCGCCCTTCTCCGAAGACTCAGGGCGGCTTACAAGCTTAGCAATAGCCTTCATTCTACGTATATGCCTGCTTGTTAGGGCTTTCACACACACCCCAAGCGGCATTATTACAAAGTCAGCTTAATTGCCCCCAACAATCTGGGTCCTCATTTTACCTACCTCGGAAGGATGGAAGGCTGAGTCAACCTTGAGCCTGGTGGGACTCGAACCTGCACTAATTGCAGGCAGCTGGTGTTACTTAAGGAGGCATTAGCCCACTGCTCCACCAAGGCTCTTTTTAATTTTCTATATTCCATTCCATCAAGGGTATAGGAGAGGTCCATCTAATTTTAGCCAGAGAAACTCCGTTTGATTGTTTGTGAGTTTTGTGACGTACTCCCGAGAGCACCCCTCTTTGGGGCTAGCCAGAATTCACAGGTTCCAATTTCCCTCCGTGTGGGGCAATTGGCTGCTTCACAACAGGAGAGGATACGTTCACCATGTGGCTGGGCCAATTCACAGTTTGGCCCTCAGTGGGGTGGAACCAATGGAGAAGACCTCAAGGACCCACAACACAACCGGGGCGAGGACTCTTGTAAAGCCTGCAGTCCTGTTGCAAATCAGAAGGTCATTACATAAAGGTAAAGGTAAAGGTTCCCCCGCACATGCGTGCTAGTCATTTCCGACTCTAGGGGCCGGTGCTCATCTCCGTTTCAAAGCCAAAGAGCCAGCGCTTGTCCGAGGACGTCTCCGTGGTCATGTGGCCAGCATGACTAGACGCCAAAGGCGCACGGAACGCTGTTACCTTCCCACCGTAGTGGTCCCTATTTTTCTACTTGCATTTTTACGTGCTTTCGAACTGCTAGGTTGGCAGAAGCTGGGACGAGTAACAGGCGCTCACTCTGTTACGCGGCACTCGGGATTCAACCCGCCAAACTGCCGACCTTCTGATCGACAAGCTCAGCGTTCTAACCCACTGAGCCACCACATCCCTTTGCATTACATGCAAGGGGCCTAATCATCTTCGCGGCTGTTAATGCATGTTAATTATTTTGATTCTGTCCTCTTCTCGGCTCCTGGCCATTCCCAGGCTTGGATGTGAAGCTCCTGTAGAGTGGAGGGACAAGTATCACCCTTGGCAAGGAAAGAGACCCACCCACACACACACACTTCTGTGATTAAGGCAATAGAGAGAGAGAGAGACCATCTGGAAAGCTATCAAGTTACCCATAATAGCTTCCCTGTCCTGTAAGATCAAGACTGGAGGCTGACCTTCCTAACCAGAAAGGTGGAGGAGAAACCAGAAACTCTAGAACTTCATTTCCTGGGAACTCCAGATAACATGGTCAACCTGGGAAGGACCATGAAGCCATCCAATCCAATCCAATCGGGGAAGGATCCACGTCAAAATATACATTGATCTGTTCTGGGACGTTCCCCATGATCTTCCTTGCTTCCACTCTCCAGCCGCTCGTTGTCTTAGCAAGCATTTTCTAATCTAACCCTCAGACAGGATCGGCCTCCTTGGATCTTCAATAAGCCACCATTTGGGGACCTGAGACAGAGCAGGGTTTGGCCTCTGCGACATCCTTTGAGGTGTCTGAAGAGCGTTTTCAGATTCTCACCTTGCCTTCTGAAGCTCCCTCACCCTTCCAACTCTCTGATACAAGAAAGAAAGAAAGAAAGAAAAGAAAGAAAGAAAGAAAGAAAGAAAGAAAGAAAGAAAGAAAGAAAGAAAGAAAGGAAGGAGGGAGGGAGGGAGGGAGGGAGGGAGGGAGGGAGGGAGGGAGGGAGGGAGGAAGGAAGGAAGGAAGGAAGGAAGGAAGGAAGGAAGGAAGGAAGGAAGGAAGGAAGGAAGGAAGGAAGGAAGGAGATGTTGAGACTCTAGAAAGAGTGCAGAGAAGAGCAACAAAGATGATCAGGGGACTGGAGGCTAAAACATACGAAGAACGTTTGCTGAAATTGGGTGTGTCTAGCTTAATAAAGAGAAGGATGAGGTGGGGACATGATAGCAGTGTTCCAATATCTCAGGGGCTGCCCCAAAGAAGAGGGAGTCAAGCTCTTTTCCAAAGCACCAGAAGGCAGGACAAGAAGCAATGGATGGAAAGTAATCATGGAGAGAAGCAACCTAGAACTAAGGAGAAATTTCCTGAGGGTGAGAACAAATAACCAGTGGAACAGCTTGCCACCAGACGTTGTGAGTGCTCCATTACTGGGTTTTTTCAAGAATAGGTTGGACAACCATTTGTCTGGGATAGTATAAGGTCTCCTTCCTTGAGCAAGGGTTGGTCTGGAAGATCTCAAAGGACCTAGCCCTATGGTTCTATCTATGATTCTATGGTTCTATGGTTCTATCATTCTATAATTCCATGATTATATGGTTCTATGATTCTGTGGTTCTATGCAACCTGGAACTAAGGAGAAAACTTCCTGACAGTTAGAACAATTAACCAGTAAAACAACCGGCCTCCAGAAGCGGTGAATGCTCCAACACTGGACGTTTTTAAGAAGAGACTGGACAGCCATTTGTCTGAAATGGTATAGGGTTTCCTGCCTGAGCAGGGGGTTGGACTAGATGACCTCTAAGGTCCCTTCCAACTTTATTATTATTATTATTGTTATGGTTCTATGATTCTATAATTTTATGATTCTATGGTTTTATGATTCTACGGTTCTATGATCTGCCCTTCCTGTTTGCCCTAGAGTGGTGAAGGGTAACCAACTGTTTTTGTTGCCCCCAGCCCAGTTCTAGCCTGCTCAGATGGTGGCCACCTTCTGGGTCTTCTAGCTCAAAATGGCACCTTCCCCACCTTTGATTGTTCAGTGTTGGAAATGAGATTTGAACCCATCCTTTTCCACCCAATTCCGGTGTCAACAGCTCAGCTTACAGTAGTTCCAGCTTAGCAATCTGGATTCTGTGGGAAAAAAATGTTCTTTGGTACCCAGGTCATCCTCAAGGATGATAAAAAGGTCAAAAAAAGTCAAGATGGCGATGCCGTTGTGGCTGACATCTTGACTTTTTCCTCTTTGTCACAGTGGCTCCTAAGACAAAGAGTGTATTTAATTGTAGTGTGTGTGTTTGTGTGTGTGTGTGTGTGTGTGTTTATGATCCTGATTTTTATATTGCTTTATTGCTGTTTGCCCTTTATATTTACTACCCATCTGGATCTCAATCATTAAACAGGGTATAGGTTTTGAAAACAAGGAGAGGGTGATAAAAATCAGATTAAATGCATCTGTGAGGGAGAAGACATGAGGGTTGGGGACAATTTGAAAGATAAAAACCTCTGGCACTCTGTCCTTTTCCAGGCAGTGAAGGGATTGCTAAGACAGGTGATGTAAGAGGAAAGGGCAAGCAAGGGGAACCCCCCCCCAAATTTTAGACCTGACATTTTCTTTCAAGGGAAACCTGAAAGACAACTCTTCAAAAGTTCATGGCCACGTTCCCACGATATATCAAGCCAACATGTGGCTAATCTGACCTGGGGGGACCAATAGTAAAGGAGAAGCTATGATAGTAGGTGATCCATCCTAACCTTGTAGCAAAGACGCTAATCTAGAAAAACAGACACCTCCCATAGGCATGGAAACTGGCTGGGTGGTTTTAGGCCAATCACCAGGAGACGGTGAGTTCTAGTCCTGCCTTAGGCACAAAAGCCAGCTGGGGGACTTTGGGCCAATCACCAGGAGATGGTGAGTTCCAGTCCCACCTCAGGCATGAAAGCCATTGGGTGACTTTGAGCCAATCATTGGGAGACGGTGAGTTCTAGTCCCGCCTTGGCCATCAAAGCCATCCGGGTGACTTTGGGACAATTACCAGGAGAAGGTGAGTTCTAGTCCTGTCTTAGGCACAAAAGCTGGCTGGGTGACTTTGGTCCAATCACTGGGAGATGGTGAGATCTAGTCCCGCCTTAGGCATGAACACCGACTAGGTGATTTTAGACCAATCACCAGGAGACGGTGAGTTCTAGTTTAGGCCTGAAAGACAATTGGGTGACTTTGGACCAGTCACTTTCTCTCAGCCAATCCCACCTCAGAGGGTGGGGGCTGAGGAAGGAAAAAGGAGGAGGGATCATCATGTAGATTCATTATAAGCAGGATAAAAATATATTAAATTAATAAACTGGTGCTCTGGATTATCTTTTTTGTAACTAAGCTGCACAAGTAATCCTCAACTTTCCATCACAGTGGGGACCACAATGACCACTGCTAAGCGAGGTGGCTTTAAGTGAGTCACATCTGATTTTATGATCTTTTTTGCCACAGCTGTTAAGTGAATCACTGCAGTTGATTCACTGCAATGAATTACGTGTTCATTAAGTGAATCTGGACTCCCCTATTGGCTTGGCATGTCATAAGCCAGCTGGGAAGGTCTGTAAATGGTGGTCATTTGATGATGATGATGATAATAACAATAACGAGGAGGAGGAGGAGGAGGAGGAGGAGGAGGAGGAGGAGGAGGAGAAGGAGAAGGAGAAGGAGAAGGAGAAGGAGAAGAAGAAGAAGAAGAAGAAGAAGAAGAAGAAGAAGAAGAAGAAGAAGAAGAAGAAGAAGAAGAAGAAGAAGAAGAAGAAGAAGAAGAAGAAGAAGAAGAAGAAGAAGAAGAAGAAGAAGAAGAAGAAGATGGAAGGGACCTTGGAGGTCATCTAGTCCAACCCCTTGCTCAGGCAAGAAACACTGTAACATTTCAGACAAATGGCTGTCCAGTCTCTTCTTTAAAAATTCCAGTGTTGGAGGATTCACCACCTCTGGAGGCAGGTAGTTCCACTGGTTAGTTGTTCTCCCTGTCAGGACGTTTCTCCTTAATTCCAGGTTGCTTCTCTCCTTGACTAGTTTCCATCTGTTGCTTCTTGTCCTGCCTTCGGGCGCTTTGGAGAAGAGCTTGACTCCCTCTTCTTTGGGGCAGCCCCTGAGATGTTGGAAGACTGCTATCCTGTCCCCCCTCGTCCTTCTCTTCATTAAACTAGACCTACCCAATTCCAGCAACCGTTCCTTCTATGTTTTATCCTCCAGTCCCCTGATCATCTTTGCTGCTCTTCTCTGCACTCTTTCTAGAGTCTCAACATCTTTTTTACATCGTGGTGATCACAACTGGATGCCGTGTTCCAAGATCCCAGGATGCTACACCTTGAGCATCAATTTGGTGTGGTAATGAAGGATGATTAACCCATTAAAAATTGCACTAAAAATACAGATCACCAGAGCAAAGGAATGGAGGTCGTTCCAAAGCTGCTTTCCCCCCCCCCCACAAAAGGCAGCTGGACTTTGTTTTTTTTTCCTTCTTGAAAACATTTTGCTTCTCGTGCAAGCAGCTTCTTCTGTTCAACTTCTTGAATGAGAAGTAAAACATTTTCAAGGAGAAACCCCCAAGAAAAGTCAGTTGCCTTTGGGGGGGGAAGCACCTTTGGGACATCCATGACCTAGATGGTTGAGAATCTCACAAACAAATGAAGATATATATATATATATATATTGCATGGAAACCTGAAGTTTAGAATACTTTAGACCAGGGCTTTTCAACCTTTTCACCCACTGTACCACTTTTAGGATATGGCAACATCCGAGGACCACCAGTCGCCCAGCAAGGTGTCAAAAAGTTGAGGACCAAAAAAAAAAAAAAAGGAAAAAAAGTGATAAAGTTCAGGTAGTCCTCGTCTTACAACAGTTTGCTTAGTGACTGTTCAAAATTACAATGGCACTGAAAAAAGTGCCCCCCGAGCCACAGCCGAGCAAGACACCTGCCTGCCCGCCCGGCGGCGTTCTTCCTCTTGTCCGAGGTTTTCATGGTTGTGAGCATTTCTGTTGAGGATTGGCAGTGGGGGTGTATTTGGTTTTTATTCCCCCCCCCCGTCTGCTGGGTGGTTGCAGCAGGTTTTGGTCACTTCACATGACCCTGGGACACTGTGACCGTCGTAAATATGAATCAGTTGCCAAGCATCTGGATGTAAATCACAAGACCCTGGAGATGCTGCAACATTCCAGCTGATTGGCGCTTCTTCTGGGCTCAGCAGACGTGCCGGGATCAGTGCTGAGCTCCAGTTGGATCCTGGCGCTGATCCTGGCGCTTCTGCTGAGCCCCGACAGCCCTGCAGCTCCAGCCGTCTCTCGCTCCGCCTTGTGCGGTGCTGCCACCGGTTCAGCTCATTCCCCTCCCCCACTACTTTTCTAGGATGGTCGCGTACCACCTGCCAGGTGCCAATGTACCACAGGTGGTACCCGTACCACTGGTTGAAAAGCCTTGCTTTAGAATAGAATAGAGCTGGAAGGGACCTTGAAGGTCTTCTAGTCCAACCCCCTACTCAAGCAGGAGACCCTCTACCATTTCGGACAAGTGGCTGTCCTGTCTCTTCTTAAGAACTTCCAGTGATGGAGCAGCCACAACTTCTGGAGATGTTCCACTGGTTGATTGTCCTCACTGTCAGGAAGTTTCTCCTTAATTCCAGGTTGCTTCTCTCCTTAACCAGTTTCCACCCGTTGTTTCTTATCTTGCCTTCTGGTGCTTTGGAATATAAGTTCAGTTAGAAACAGCCCTTGTGTGAATTTTAGGGCTGGTTTGAGACTTCCCAAAGTGGAGAATTCCGCTGTCTTCCAGAAACGCACCGCAGTTCCCAACTTTTTCCTTGATGTCCTCTCTTTGCTTCCAAGACATCTCTCCTTGATGCTGGCGCCCACAGACTGCCTTCTTTCTTCTTTGAAGAAGATTCCTGGCAAGACGTTTTCATTCTTTGTTGTTGCCGGAACTTCCAAGATCAAGGCAAGGGTGGAGTAGGTGCCTTCACCCCGCGAGCTTTTCGCTATCCGGAGTTGCCAGCTTTTCCACGGTTGTTGCGTGCACTTCACAGCCCAGCCCAAATGAAAGCCTAATGTGAGTCACCAAAGAATTGTCCTTCTAGTAGAAGAACTGCCTTTGGGTCATTAAAGAAGGCCTTAACAGAGGGCGGAGGTGTGGCAACGGAGCTTAACATTTGAGAACTTTACGGAGGACACAACTGGACATCAACACCCTTTGGTTGGCACTGCCAAGAGAACAGAGGAAGAGGAGGGGACACGACAAACACAGGGCAGAGTTTGTTCTGTACCAGCCTGCTACCGGCCCTGCAGAAAAGGCAGGGACAACCCCTTTTACAAGAAGGCAAGAGGCTGGAATTACGCCTGCCAAATTTATTGCTACAAAAACAAACAGAACAAGACACAAACCAAGAAACAGGAGCTTTTCAAGCGGTTCTCCTTCAGCAAACCAGCCCTCCCACGCATTCCCCTTTTATACAGTTTAGGGCATGGCTTCTCTCTGCCTCCTTCCGAGGTGCCCCATTGCCTTCCTCTGTTTACTCCTGATTGACTGCCTCCTGCGTCGGGCGTCCTTGAACAGGGCCAGCTGTGGGTCATCTTCATCCACGCTGTCAGGCTCACACAGCTGGGGCTGCGTCGTGACCAGGTGGGAGGGGCCTGGCTGAGGGCTCTGTGGAGCCTCAATATTATTCTCAGCAAGCTCTTCAACACCCCCCTCCTCCTCCTCCTCTGAGTCATCCGACCCAACTGCCGAACCCACAGGCTGACCCTGAATCACAACAGAGTTGTGGATTTGGTGTCAAGGACAGAGGTGCCACCGGAGCCAAGTTTCCCAGCTTTGGCAACTTTCAGGACTTGTGGACTTCAACTCCCAGAATTCCCCAGCCAGCATGTGGAATTCTGGGAGCTGAAGTCCACGGAACTGCAGGCTGCTGAGGTTGATAAATACAGGCCGTTCAGGGTACACAAAATTCTTATTTAAATTTGCATCCAAAGCCTTCCCACTAGTTAAGATTTTCTCAAAATTAGTTACCCTTAAGGATTTAAGTCTTTTTTTCCCCTCAAACAAGCCATCCCGACGCTTTTAAATTTCTCCTATCTTAAAAAAAAAGCAAGAAAAAAAGAGAAAACATTTCTTTTATATAAACCATCCCAACATTTTTACATTTCTCATGTCAAAAAACAAAACACACAAAAAGAAAGAAAGAAAGAAAGAAAAAAATACAATGTTACTCGAGGGGGTTCACCCCTCTTAAGCTAACCTTCGTTTATATCCAAAATCTATGACGAGGCAATCAAGATGATCAATTAGGGGAAAAAACAACTTTGTATTGATGTGGCTATTATTGGCAGAAACAAGAGCAAAATGTCTACATTTAATTGTCATTTATTCAAATAACAAGAACTGTATTAATTTAAGGTTGGCGAAAGAGAATATTATTGGAAGAAGAGAAAATCCCTCCCTCCCTCCCTTCCTTTTCTTATCTCCTCTCCCTCCCTTCCTTCCTGTCTCCCTCCCTCCCTCATCTCCTCCCTCTCCCTCCCTCCCTCCTTTCCTTCCTTCCTCCCTCCCTCCCTTCCTTTCTTCCTCCCTCCCTTTTCTTATCTCCTCCCTCCCTCCCTTCCTCCCTCCCTCTTATCTCTTCCCTCCCTTTCTTCCTTCCTCCCTTTTCTTCTCATTCCTCCCTCCTTTCCTTTCTTCCTCCCTCCCTCCCTTCCTCCCTCCCTCCTTTCCTTCCTTCCTTTTCTTATCTCCCCCTCCCTCCCCCCTCCTTTCTTTCCTTCCTTCCCTCTCCCTTTTCTTATCTCCTCCCTCCCTCCCTCCCTTTTCTTATCTCATCCCTCCCTTCCTTCCTCCCTCTCCCACCCTCCTTTCCTTTCTTCCTCTCTCCCTCCCTTCTTATCTCCTCCCTCCCTCCCTCCCTCCTTTCCTTCCTTCCTTTTCTTATCTCCTCCCTCCCTCCCTTCCTTTTCTTATCTCATCCCTCCCTTCCTCCCTCTCTCTCCCTCCTTTCCTTTCTTCCTCCCTCCCTCCCTCCCTCTACTTTCCTTCCATCTTCTCCATCCCTCCCTCCCTCCCTTTCTTCCTCCCTCCCTCCCTTTTCTTATCTCATCTCATCCCTCTTTCTTTCTCCCTCCCTCCTTTCCTTCCTTCCTTCCACTCTCCCTTTTCTTATCTCCTCCCCCTTTCTTTCCTTTCCTCCCTCCCTCCCTTTCCTTAACTGGTTTCCTCTTCCTCCTACTCCCCTCCCCTTCCTTCCTTCCTCCCTCCCTCCCTCCCTCCCTTGATCTTTCTAGAAAGGCCTGTTTCACTCTTTCTGCCCCGGCCAAAGAAGGGTGAATTTCCCTCTCTTCTTCCATCCCCTCTAGGTCTGGGACTCCGGGGACCATCGCTCCCAGCCCAGAGGGCCGAATGGCTGAGGGGAGGGGAAGGAGGCCAGGCCGGGGGAGGCTGAGGGACAAAGTCCGCCCGGCCTCACTGACTCAGCGTAAAACCAGGAGACTTTGCTCAGCTCCAAGTTAACAATTGATTTCTTGTTTTTGTTGACGGGGCTCCTCCGCTGTCAAATCCGTGTGTGTGTGTGTGTGTGTCCGTGTGTGTGTGTGTCCGTGTGTGTGTCCCCGTGTCCATGGAGATGGCCAGGGGTCCTCCAAGGTAGGGGCCAGGGAAGGGCCAGGTGTCTTCTTGAAGAAGGGCCCACCGTGTCCTGAGCGATTGTGCGGAGGAACCGAACGCAGGACAGGCTTCCCGCTCAATTGACGTGGTAAAATTAAAGGCCTTGGCAGAATTAAGCATATCTGGGGGGGGGGGGAATTTCCCAAAAATCAGGATGGCAGGTGTGGCACGAAATCAAGGTCCGATCTTGAATTTTGGGGACAATATCCTGCGTCCAAGGCAGGTTTTTTCTCAACCTTGGTAACTTGAAGACAGGTGGACTTCAACTCCCAGAATTCCCCAGCCAGCATGGGAATTTTCCTTTCTTCCCTCCCTCCCTTGTTATCTCCTCCCTCTCTCCCTCCTCCCTTTTTCTTTCTTTCTTCCTTCGTCTTTCTTTTCCTTCCTTCCTCCCTCTCTCTTTTTTTAATCTCTTCCTTCCCCTCCCTCCCTCCGTTTGTTATTTCCTTCCTCCCTCCCTCCGTTTTTATGGCCCCTATTATGGCCCTGGTTAATTGGGCTGCTACTCCGAGTGCAGAGACGCTCCAGAGGGGAGGGGGCATCGCTTGGAGACCCCGGTGACCCCCCTCCCTCCTCCTCCTCCTGCACACACACACACGCCCAAACACACACACAACCCAGACACACAGAAAGAGTATTTTTCCAGAGAGGCTGCCCATCCGCCGGCCCCTTATCGGAGTCTACTCGTAGGATGCTCCACTGTGTGTAAAGGTTCCTGCAGGCCGGTGGAAAAATACCAGCTTCTCTCCTTCCCCGCAGCTGCTCCGGGGCTGCTCCGCCAAGCCGGTGCACCGCTGGAGAGGTGCGCGTTGCGTAAGGGCCGTCTGTGATCCTCCTAAGTTGCTCCAATCCTGCAGCTTTGCTCCTCTGGGCTGGCGGGAAGACAGACAGACAGACAGACCCACCCACCCACCCAAAAGCAAGAGCCTTGGTGGAGCAGTGGGCTAATGCCTCCTTAAGTAACACCAGCTGCCTGCAATTAGTGCAGGTTCGAGTCCCACCAGGCTCAAGGTTGACTCAGCCTTCCATCCTTCCGAGGTAGGTAAAATGAGGACCCAGATTGTTGGGGGCAATTAAGCTGACTTTGTAATAATGACGCTGGGGGGGGGGGCAAAAGCCCTAATAAGCAGGCATATACATAGAATGAAGGCTACTGCTAAGCACATTGATTTGTGCTTCTTAGATTGTAAGCCACCCTGAGTCTTCGGAGAAGGGCGGGATATAAATGGGATTAAAAAAACAAACAAACAAAAAAAGCAGCCTGGCCGGATCGGACCCTCGGATCCGCTGATCTCTCCTCTGTTCCCCAAAGCAGGAATCCGGCAGCCCCCCCCACCACCACCACCCCTGAACTGAGGATGCCAGAAACAAGGCCACCCAGGTCTCCTTCTTGAGGGGGGGGCTTCTCCCTCGGCCCCTCCCCCTCTTTCGAAAAGTCCTGCCTGCTTCCTTCTCCCCCCCACCCTCCCACCCCCCAATGCAGGGCAGATGGGCCCTCCGTCCAGAGTTCCCAGCTGTTGCATTTGGGAAGAGCAGGGCTTGGGGCCAGCAAGGGACTCCGCCGCCCAGCATCCTCCGCTCGGATGTTTTCCTGGAGAAGCTCTGGGGTCCTTGGTGCTCTCTGAGCTGGGTGGTTTCCTTGCAGATGTTTCAGGCCAACGGACTGACGGGTTGGGTCATGAAATGTTGAGAAGAAAACCACCCAGCTCAGAGAACATCAAGGACCCCATAGTCCTCCTCCTCCTCCTCCTCCTCCTTCTTCTGCTCCTTCTTCTGCTCCTCTCTGCAAACCCTGCTCCCTTCTAACACTGATGAAGTTTTCTAGATAATAATAATAATAATAATAATAATAATAATAATAATAATAATAATAATAATAATAATAATAATAATAATAATAATAATAATAAAAGTTGGAAGGGACCTTGGAGGTCATCTAGTCCAACCCCCTGCTCAGGCAGGAAACCCTATACCATTTCGGACAAATGGCTGTCCAGTCTCTTCTTAAAAACTTCCAGTGTTGGAGCATTCACAGCTTCTGGAGGCAAGGAGTTCCACTGGTTAATTGTTCTAGCTGTCAGGAAATTCCTCCTTAGTTCTAGGTTGCTTCTCTCCTTGATGAGTTTCCATCTGTTGCTTCTTGTCCTGCCTTCAGGCACTTTGGAGGATAGCTTGACTCCCTCTTTTTGGGGCAGCCCCTGAGATACTGGAACGCTGCTATCATGTCACCCCTCACCCTTCTCTTCATTAAACTACACATACCCAATTCCAGCAACCGTTCCCTATATGTTTTAGTCTCCAGTCCCCCAATCATCTTTGTTGCTCTTCTCTGCCCTCTTTCTAGAGTCTCGACATCTTTTTTACACCGTGGTGACCAAATCTGGATGCCTTATTCCAAGTGTGGCCTTACCAAGGCCTTGTAAAGTAGTAGTAACACTTCACCTGATCTTGATTCTGTCCCTCTGTTAATGCAGCCTAGCACTGTGTTGCCTTTTGTGGCAGCTGCAGCACACGGCTGGCTCCTATTTAAGGGATCGTCCACTAGGGCTCCAAGATCCCTCTCACAGTTGCTACTATTGAGCAAGGTACCCCTTATACTATACCTGTGCATTTGGTTTTTGTTACCTAAATGTAGAACCTTACTTTGGGTCATGAAATGTCTGCAAGAAAGCAAACCAACTCAGAGAGCACCAAAGACCCCATAGTCGTTGTCGTCGTCCTCCTCCTCCTCCTCCTCCTTCTCCTCCTCCCTTCTAGCACTGATGATGTTGCCTAGTTGGGTCATGAAACGTCTGCAAGGAAACCACCCAGCTCAGAGAGCACCAAAGACCCCATAGTCGACATTCTCCTCCTCCTCCTCCTCCTCCTCCTCCTCCTCCCTTCCAGCACTGAAGATGTTCCCTAGTTCGGTCATGAAACGTCGGCAAGGAACCACCTAGCTCAGAGACCCCCGAGGACCCCCCCCCCAGTTCAATCCTGAGCCACAAAGATTCTTTTCTAGAGGGCAACCTGCATCCCTGTGTAAAGCCTCTGAAACTTCACACAGTCCTCAACTCCAATAGGGACCGGGAAATCATAGTTAAGCCGCGCCGGCATTAAGCAAGGCGTCCCGTGACCGCATCCAATTTTGCAATCTTTTTTTGCCGCGGTCATTAAATGACTTCCTGCTGTCGTTAAGCGAGACATCCCGTGCTCGCGATTTGCGATCATCCCTGCCGGCTTCTCCATTGACTTTGCTTGCCAGAAGCTGGCTGACAACATCACAACTGGTTGTCACGTTGTAAGTGCCTGACAGTTGCCAAGTACCCATATCATGGTTACGTGACTGTGGGGGCACCTCAACAGTCATAAGTGTGAGTCATAAGTCATTTTAGAATTTAGTAGAGCTGGAAGGGACCTTGGAGGTCTTCTAGTCCAGCCCCTTGCTCAAGCAGGAGAACCTATACCATTTCAGACAGGTGGATGTCCAGTCTCTTCTTAAAAATCTCTAGTGATGGAGCGCCCACGATTTCTGGTGGCAAGTAGTTCCACTGGTTAATTGTCCTCACTGTTAGGAAGTTTCTCCTTAATTCCAGGTTGCTTCTCTCCTTGATTGGTTTGCAACTGTTGTTTCTCGTCCTTCCCTCTGGTGCTCTGGAGAATAACGTGACCCCCTCTTCTTTGGAGCATCCCCTCAAATACTGGAACGCTGCTATCATGTCGCCCCTATTTCTTATTTTTTTTAGACTAGCCAGACCGCAGACGTTCTTTGTATATTTTAGTCTCCAGGCCTTGGATCATCTTACTTGCTCTTCTCTGCATTTTTCCCCAAGGTCTCAACGTCGTTTTTGTAGTATGGTGACCAAAATAGATCGAGGACTATCGAAAATAATAAGGTGGGATATAAATGAATAAATGATTGGTTGAATTGAGGGGGGGGGAGGCAGCGTGCTTAAGCCACCAGAAGGGAAAGCGCAAGGGATGCGTTCACACAATATAATAAGTTAGGTCAGGTTTAACCTTGGTTCCTTTCTTCTGTGACTTTGTGTGTTGTCTAAACTCAGCTCGCTAAGTCACCTTGGGATTTCTGTGGCTTTCCTCACCCACCCCCTCTACTAAGCGGGCCAATCGATTTTTCGTCAATTAAAAACAATTTTTTATTGCAATTATTTTGGAAACCAGGCAAAAATGCACACACACACAAAAGCAACTCAAAAGCAAACATAAAACAATGCAACCCAATTCTCCGGAAAAGAATACAGTAAAGGCAAAATATGAACAAAATGGTTTTTTTTTTAAACACACATACACAAACACGTCCACACCCAATTCCCCAGAAAAGAACACAAAAGCAAGCTAAAAAAAAGGAGTTTTCTCTTTTGAAACCACCCGAATTCCCTAGAAAAGAATACAGAAGCAAATTACAAACAGAAGTTTTAAAAATGGTATGACTTAAGGATCACAAGCAAAACGGAAAAAATATATATATATGAAAATCCTAACCCTGGTGGCTTTTGCAACCAGGTCAGAATCCAGATATATGAATTATCCGTCTTGAATTTTTAAATTATTATTGCTGTACGGAAAGCTCTTGGGAGCCTAGACCCGGGGGTAGGCAACCTCGGCTCTTTTATGACTCATGGACTTCAACTCCCAGAATTCCTGAGCCAGCTGGCTGAGGAATTCTGGGAGTTGAAGTCCACGAGTCATAAAAGAGCCGAGGTTGCCTACCCCTGCCCTAGACCTATAGTAAAAGAACTAAGGACATCAAGTGCACCCTAACTTTGTGAGATATATTATTTATTACATTTATCTCTGTCTTGCCTTTATTACTTTATAAGTAACTCAAGGGAGCGAACATACATAATACTCCTTCCTCCTCCTATTTTCCCCTCAACGACAATCCTGTGAGGTGGGTTGGGCTGAGAGAAAAGGACAGGCCCAAAGTCACCCAGCCAGCTTTTCTAGGTAAGGCGGGACTAGAACTCACCGTCTCCTGGTGATTGGCCCAAAGTCACCCAGCTGTTGTATCTAAGGCGGGACTAGAACTCACCGTCTCCTGGTGATTGGCTCCAAGTCACCCAGCTTTTGTATCTAAGGCAGGACTAGAACTCACCGTCTCCTGGTGATTGGCTCAAAGTCACCCAGCTTTTGTATCTAAGGCGGGAGTAGAACTCACTGTCTCCTGGTGATTGGCCCAAAATCACCCAGCCGGCTTTCATGCCTAAGGTGGGACTAGAACTCACCATCTCCTGGTGATTGGCCCAAGGTCACCCAGCCAGCTTTCATGCCTAAGGTGGGACTAGAACTCACCGTCTCCTAGTGATTGGCCCAAAGTCACCCAGCCGGCTTTCACACCTAAGGCGGGACTAGAACTCACCGTCTCCTGGTGATTGGCCCAAAATCATCCAGCCAGCTTTCACGCCTAAGACGGGACTAGAACTCCCCATCTCCTGGTGATTGGCCCAAAGTCACCCAGCCAGCTTTCATGCCTAAGGTGGGACTAGAACTCCCCGTCTCCTGGTGATTGGCCCAAAGTCACCCAACTGGCTTTCGAACCTAAGGCGGGTCTAGAACTCACAGTCTCCTAGTTCCTGGGCCATCACCTTATCCCTTGACCCAAAGTGGGCAATGTGATGTTGTGAGGATAATCCCAACAGCCACACCATGCCTGTCCTTTGAATTCCCCAAGTGCCTTCATTTCGAGGAACCAAGTCTCTGGACCAACCAGGCGCCAGATACCCAATTACCCTCAGCTGCACCTGACTACAACTCCAGGAAGTATAAAGACCACAGCCTCTCCTTCCAGGGAGGGCGAGAAGTTGGAGAGAAGACATGATAGAAGCCTTTCAATATTTGAGGGGCTGCCCCAAAGAAGAGGGAGTCAAGCTCTTCTCCAGAGTGCCTGAAGGCAGGAGAAGAAGCAACGGATGGAAGCTAATCAAGGAGAGAAGCAACCTAGAACTAAGGAGAAACTTCCTGACAGTTAGAACAACTAACCAGTGGAACAACCTGCCTCCAGAAGCGGTGAATGCTCCAATACTGGAAGTTTTCAAGAAAACCCTGGACAGCCATTTGTCTGAAATGTTAAGGATTTCCTGCCTGAGCAGGGGGTTGGACTAGATGACCTCCAAGGTCCCTTCCAACTTTATTATTATTATTATTATTATTATTATTATTATTATTATTAGTAGTAGTAGTAGTAGTAGTAGTAGTAGTATTACACATTGTGTGCCTTTAATGCTCCTAGGGGAACGCCGCTTGTCTCGGGAGTTTCAAATTATGCTCAGGAGCACCTGAAAGGCTGCGGATTAAGGAGATTATAGTAATCCAACTTCGCCATTGTCGACATGGGATCAAGGGAGAGCAAGTACAGATTGGGGCAACCTGGTGCATCTACTTATTAAATAGTTGTCGGGTTCTTCTGTGTGCAACGAAAGCAGGGGTGGGGCTTTGTTCTGGCAGCTGCACGCACAATCCGGAACCTGTTTCACCCTTTCGATCGGAGGAACAATTTGTTGTGTTGAACCCGGCAATCGCTTTGCATGCCTCCTGCCTTGCAGGGGAGAAAGCCTTGGCCTGCCTTTTGAGTCAGGGGTCCCCAACCCCCGGTCCGTGGCACGCCAGCAACCGGTCCACACAAACAAGCAAAGCACACACACACACAAAAAAAAACAGGCAGCACACAAAACCACGCACCCTCCAGTCCGCGGAAAAAGCTCTCTCCACAGAAGCGGTCCCTGGTGCCCAAAAGGTTGGGGACCTCTGCTTTTAAGTTACAGGGGGTCCTCGACTTATGGCCACAGCTGAGCCCCATCTTTCTGTTGCTAAGTGAGACGTGTTAATGGACCTTTGTCCCACTTTACAACCATTCCCGCCACAGCTGTTCAGGGACTCACTGCAGCTGTTCAGTCCGGCTTCCCCCCCCCCAGACTTTGCTTGTTGGAAGGACGCAAAAGGGGATTGTAGGACACACACATACACACACACACAAACACGCACGCACACACCACGAGGTCATTGCAACCGTCATAAACCCGAGCCGTTTGCCAAATGCCTGGATTTGGACCGCGGGGACGGAGCAAGTGTGAAAAATGGTCATTGTGTCGTCGTAACTTTGAGAGGTCACTAAATATAACCGTGATAAGTTGAGGACTGCTTTTGTATGGTAAAAACTCCGGGTGCATTCATATCCAAGAGTTCATTTAGTGACTGTTCGAAGTTACAATGGTATTGAAAAAAAGTGACTGTTTTATGACCGTTTTTCACACGACCGTCGCAGCCTCCCCGTGCAGTGATTCATTTAACAACAGTGGGAGTAAACTCACCTAACAAATGTCTCACTTAGCAACAGAAATCTGAGGCTCGACTGGGGTCCTAAGTCAAGAACTACATGTAGGTAGAAGCCCAAATGAGCCAAAAGAACTAACCAAGGTTAACACTTAACCCAGTTAAGTTGTGAAAGTGGCTAAATCTGGACCTAACTTGGTTAACTTTACCACTCGCAGGCCAATAAATGCGTTCCGTATTTTTTTCCCCTCCTAAGCAATGCTAAAAAAACAATAATTTATAATTTTAAAATAATTTATTATTTTAAATAAATATTTATTTATTTAAAACCTTTAAATAGCCACCAATGTGTGTGTGGGGGAAACATTCCTGTAGCCAAAAATTCAAACCAAAGATGCCCTAATTAACCTAATTAGCACATTTTAACTAATTAGGACTGAACATCTATCCAGCACTGCACGGGTTGCATTCCACATTTTTGCTTACCTTTTAATTTTCGGAAGGATTAAAATTATTAGCAAAATTAAAATGGTCAGCAGCAATGCGGAATGCGGTCCATTAATAAGTTGCCCGGCAGCGAAACAAATTTAATATATAACTAGACAAAATATTTCTTTCAGCCCAGCCTACCTCACAGGGTTGTTGAGTAGAAAAAAGGAGTATTACGTAACTTCACCGCCTTGAGTTGTACACATAAAAAAAGCGGAATAAAAATATAGAATAACAATACCAACAACAAGAACAATCAAAATTGGCTCCACCCCTAATTTTGTTACAGGCGGTCCTCGACTTACGTCCAAAATTGAGCCCAAAGTTTCCATCGCTAAGCGAGACAGTGGTGAAGTGAGCTTTGCCCCATTTTATGACCTTTCTTGGCATGGTTGTTAACTGAGCCACAGCAGCTGTTAAGTTCATAACACGGCCATTCAGCGAATCTGGCTCCCTCCACTGATTTTCCTTGTCAGAAGGTCACAAAAGGGGATCACCTGAACCCAGGACACGGCCAACATCGTACATGTGAGTCAGTTGCCGAGCGTCCGAATTTCGATCGCGTGAGCATGGGGATGCTGCAACAGTCGTAAGTGTGAGAAGGGGTCATTAGTCACTTTTTTCCAGTGCCGTTGTAACTCCGAATGGTCACTAAACAAAATGTTGTAAGTCAAGGACTATGCGTAACCTTGTCTAATTCAAGGAAATTTTATCAGCTGTGGTCTGCCGCATAAACCAGCCAGGAGGGGCACAGGTCCAACAAACAGGTGGTGGAGCTCAGCCTCCTCCTCATCCTGTCCACATCATCAGGGGAAACAGGATCGAACTCAGTCCAGATAACATGCTCAAGACTGTCCGATTCCTCCACATCAGACTCTGCCCAGTCAGAGTCCAACCCGGCCCGGTTTATTATTATAAAACTTTTATTCATAAAAAATGAAACTCAGTCAACTGAACGCTCAAATTGACTGGCGCTGATGGTTGACACGGGTTGCTGCCGGCATCCTAGGTATCAACCAGGTATCTCCTTAAAATGGAAGATGTTCCGAGTAGCGCAGTTTTTTTGTAGCTTTGCTGGAGCTATTGCAGGAAGCTGCAATTTCTTGATGTATTTTGCAAAGTTTTTGGAAATCGTTCCCAGTGCCCCGATGACAATGGGTATCACTGTTACGCGTTTCATCCATAATCGCGCAGTTTCGATGGCCAGGTCGCGGTATTTCGTAATTTTTTCCAGTTCTTTTTCTTCGACTCTGGCATCTCCTGGTATAGCGGTATCAATCAGCTGTATGCTTCGGTTCTCTACAACTGCGATATCTGGCGTGTTGTGTTCCAAATGGCGATCTGTCTGTATTCAGGAGTCCCACAAGATCTTCACCCTCTCATTCTTGACAACTTTTTCCACCCTATGTTCCCGCAACTTTTTGTACACAGGCAAGTGTATTTTTTACACAATGCCCAGTGGATTAGTTTAGCAACTCGGTCATATCTAGTTTTGTAATCAGTTTGCGCAATTTTGCTGCACTCACATATTAAATGTGAAACAGTTTCAACTTTGTGGTTGCAAAGTTGGCAATTTGGATTGTCAGTAGATTTCTGTATCTTCGCTTTCATGGCATTAGTTTGTAGTGCTTGTTCTTGAGCGGCCAGTATTAAGCCTTCCGTTTCTTTCTTGATGGTTCCCATCTTAAGCCATGCCCATGTCGAGTAAGTTGTTGTCACATTTTCCTTCATGTTTTTCAAATGTTGTCCATGCAAAGCTTTGGTTTTCCATCTATTTAATCTGTCATCCAGCCATTTTTCCTTATATTCTGCCATTATTATTATTATTATTTTCATCATTATCATTATTGATCATCACACAGTCAGCCAGATGTTCAGAATGGAGTTGGCATTTTGTCTACCTATTGAGTCCTTACAAAGGAGCTGGGATGGGCAGATGTGGATGTTTGAATTATTATTGTTGTTATTGTTGTTGTTGTTGTTATTCATTGTGCAGTCAGCAAGATGTTCAGACTGGATTTGGCATTTTTGTATACCTATCGAGTCCTTCCCAAGGACCTGGGATAGGCAGATGTGGATGTTTACACTGTTGGTTTGTTTTTCTTCTTTGTTGATTTTGCACCCCAGGTATTCAGTTATAACTGCAGCTGTGCTGTACATTAGTTGGTTTGTTTCTTGCAGTGAATTGGTGCTTATACTTGATATTGCAGTATTTGCGTCTTTCAATGCTTGTGCTAGCTGTTTCTTTGGAACAAGCTTCAGTGCATGCAGCCTTATTCTTTTTTTTTTTTTTTGCTGTTCTAGATGCTCAGTTATTCTTTTTTCCAATTCTTTTATTTCTTTAGTTAGAGGGCTTTGTTCTTCCTGAGGAAGAGGTGCCCGGTTTCCAAATGAGAACAGTTGTGTATCTCTGCTGGATTCCTTCACTGCCAACTCCCCCTGGCTTGCCTCTACATTCTGAATTACTTCTGGCAAGGCTTTGATTTCTTTGCCCTGGGTAAACCTTTGCACTTCGTCCAGTTCTGTTTCCGTGAATACTTTATTTTGTATTATAAATCGGCGTTGATCTGCTAGTCTCTGTTCTGTTATTTCTGATTCTGGATGTGGTTCTTTCCAGAACTGGTGCATTTGTTTTAGATAACCTTGTTGGACTTGATCTGTAATAACAGATCATTCTTTCTTTGTTTTCAATCACTGTGTATTTGCGACGGGTAAACACCTTTTGTTCCAGTAGTTCTGCAGCGGCTGGCCCTGGTTGCTCACCTGACAGTCCTGAGTCCTGTAACCGATTTTTCACCAGATATCCAGGAACTCCTGGGGATTGGCCCAAAGTCACCCAGCCGGCTTTCGTGCCTAAGGCGGGACTAGAACTCACCGTCTCCTGGCGATTGGCCCAAAGTCACCCAATCGGCTTTCATGCTCAAGGTAGGACTAGAACTCACTGTGTCCTGGTGATTGGCCGAAAGTCACCCAGCCTGCTTTCAGGCCTAAGGCGAGACTAGAATTCACCGTCTCCTGGTGATTGGCCCAAAGTCACCCAGCCGGCTTTCCTGCCTAAGGCGTGACTAGAACTCCCCGTCTCCTGGCGATTGGCCCAAAGTCACCCAGCCGGCTTTCGTGCCTAAGGCAGGACTAGAACTCACCGTCTCCTGGGATTGGCCCAAAGCCACCCAGCCGGCTTTTGTATCTAAGGCGGGACTGCAACTCTCCGTCTCCTGGCAATTGGCCCAAAGTCACCCAGCTGGTTTTCATACCTAAGGTGGGTCTATAACTCACAGTCTCCTAATTCCTGGGCCATCATTTCCAGGGAGGGCAAGAAGTTGAAGAGAAGCAGCCTAGAACTAAGGAGAAACTTCCTGACAGTGAGAACAATTAACCAGTGGAACTCCTTGCCTCCAGAAGCGGTGAATGCTCCAACACTGGAAGTTTTTAAGAAGAGACTGGACAGCCATTTGTCTGAAATGGTATAGGGTTCCCTGCCTGAGCAGGGGGTTGGACTAGATGACCTCCAAGGTCCCTTCCTTATTATTATTATTAGTAGGAGTAGGAGTATTAGTAGTATTACACAGTGTGCCTTTGATTCTCCTAGGGGAACGCAGCTTGTCTCGGGAGTTTCAAATTATGCTCAGGAGCACCTGAAAGGCTGCGGATTAAGGAGATTATAGTAATCCAACTTCGCCATTGTCGACACGGGATCAAGGGAGAGCGAGTACAAATTGGGGCAACCTGGTGCATCTACTTATTAAACAGTTGTCGGGTTCTTCTGTGTGCAATGAAAGCAGGGGTGGGGCTGTGTTCTGGCAGCTGCACGCACAATCCGGAACCTGTTTCGCCCTTTTGATCCTGAGGATTAGGCAGATGTGGATGTTTTAATAATAATAATAATAATAATAATAATAATAATAATAATAATAATAATAATAATATAAAACTTTTATTCATAAAACATGAAACTCAGTCAACTGAACACTCAAACTGACTGGCACTAATGGTTGACGACATTATTATTATTATTATTATTATTATTATTATTATTATTATTATTATTATTATTATTCGGAGTCACCCAGATGTTCAGACTGGATTTGGCATTTTTGTCTACCTATTGAGTCCTTACCAAGGACCTGGGATGGGCAGATGTGGATGTTTTAATAATAATAATAATAATAATAATAATAATAATAATAATAATAATAATAATAATAATAATAATAATAATAATAATAATAATAATATAAAACTTTTATTCATAAAACATGAAACTCAGTCAACTGAACACTCAAACTGACTGGCACTAATGGTTGACATTATTATTATTATTATTATTATTATTATTATTATTATTATTATTATTATTATTATTCGGAGTCACCCAGATGTTCAGACTGGATTTGGCATTTTTGTCTACCTATTGAGTCCTTACCAAGGACCTGGGATGGGCAGATGTGGATGTTTTAATAATAATAATAATAATAATAATAATAATAATAATAATAATAATAATAACAACAACAACAACAACAATAGTAATTATTATTATTATATAAAACTTTTATTCATAAAACATGAAACTCAGTCATCTGAACTCTCAAACTGACTGGCACTAATGGTTGACATCATCATCATCATTATTATCATTATCATTATTATTATTATCTTCCCGCCCTTAAGAAATAAATTGGATTTTTAGTTGAGATACAATAGGGTAAAATATTACAGCCTCAGATTTTATTGGATAGAATAGGGGTCCCCAACCTCTGGTCCGTGGCCCACTACAGGGCTGTGGCCTCTTGGCCACAAGGTCGTGGAACAGGCTGGCCCGTGTGCGCACATATCTGCCTGCACTCACCCCCACTTGCTCTAGCGCTGCTGCCTGTGACAAAAATGGGGCGGTGCTAGCGAGTGTCAGGCAGGCATTGGCACCGCCCTGTTTGCATCACGGGTGCTCGCGGGCCCATTTGTGTGTCCGCGTGCGTGTGTGCATGTAAAATGCTTCCCCCTCTCTTTCCCTAGAGACACCGGGAAAAGTTGGGGACCTCTGGGATAGAACAAGAGACAAAAAAGCAAGGGCATAATTTCTGAAAGAAGCAGAAAAAAAGAAGCAAAAAAGGCAAAAAAGAAAAGAGATAATTTTTTTATTCGATATGTTTTTTTTTATTCAGCAATAAATCCCACTAAGTTCAGAAAGGAACTGATATTTATGGAAATGAGTGCAAAAGACCAAACGACGACGATCAGTCCACCAATCAACTTGATCGTTTGCAGTGTAATTAAACATTGTCTTACCAATATTTTAAAAGCTCTTTCCCCCCCCCCCCCACTTTTCAGTCTTCAAAAAAGAATGGCACCAGACAATTATTCCTCCAGGTGACGGGCAGGTAAGGCAAACCGCTGCCTTTCAGACCCAGGTAAAGTCAAAAAAGTCAAAATGGCCACCACAGTGGTACAGTCAAAACTCTGCCCATCACGGCACCTCCTGGTGGTCTCCACTTCCGAAGCTGGAATTCGTGCCCCCGCCCCCCAAAAAGAAAGAAAAATGAAGTTTGGCTTGCAGATCCTGAACGACAAAATCGGGGTCCTGCTTGAACCCCGGGATCTGTTGGCATCAAACCAATGCATGATCCTGAACGAGAAAATCGGGGTTACTATTTAAAGTGTGCCGTTTGTAAAGTTGGCTGACTGGAACAAACACAATTTTGGAAAAAATAAAAAGAGAGAGAAAGAGGGAAAGTAACCATGTCTATTTATTTAATTTATCTGCCACTCATCTGACTACGGAACGACACTGGGCAGCAATCATCATAACTATGAGTCAGTTGCTAAGCATCCAAATTTTGATCACGTGACGTATGGGGATGCTCCGACGGTCGTTAAGTGTGAAAAACGGTCCTAAGTCACTGTTTTTCAGTGCCGCTGTAACTTTGAACAGTCACTAAATGAATTAATGTAAGTCAAGGATTGCCTGCATATGATACAGGCACCCCAAATTAAATAAAGCACTTAAGATCAGGACCTTTGAAATCTGATACTAACCCTACAAATTGATGGACTACTTTAGCATCTAATTTGAACCAATATACAAGAAAGGCTTGACTGATAAAAAAAAGGCTTAAATAAGATCGGTTAGATCAATTAAAACAAATGAATAAGAAATTAAATTAAATCAATCCGCCATTCAGGACAACGGCATATAAATTGGATCAAGAAATAACTAAAGAGGAGGAACAGAAAGGCCCACAGCAAGATCAATTATTTTGGAGGAGCAAAAAGAGCGGGCCTCCCTCTTTCACAGGGCCCTGGGTTCAAATGTTGCACAGCTGAAAAATCTTTCTAAAGAATCTTTCAAAAGTATTTCTGCAAAGGTGCAGAGAACAAATGTGCTTTTGATGTTGTTGTCAGCTGAGATTCATCTAAGATAAGGCAGTTCTGAAGAAGCTTAGAGAAGATTGTTCTATACCTCATTCTTCCCTCCCGCTTATTATGGGTTGCGATATGCATTTGGCAACTTTGGCAACTTTCCCCGTGTGTGGACTTCAACCCCCAGAATTCCTCCTGCTGCTCCTGTTCCATCACAATAGAGCAGTCTTTCTCAATTTTGCCAACTTTACGACGGGTGGACTTCAACTCCCAGAAACCACCTTTTCAAGGATGCTGACTGGGGAATTCTGGGAGTTGAAGTCCACCCCTTAAAGCATGCCAACTGAGGGATTCTGGGAATTGAAGTCCACCCCTTAAAGCATGCCGACTGAGGGATTCTGGGAGTTGAAGTCCACCCCTCTTAAAGCATGCCGACTGAGGGATTCTGGGAGTCGAAGTCCATCCATCTTAAAGCAGGCTGGCTGGGGAATTCTGGGAGTTGAAGTCCACCCATCTTAAAGTATGCCGACTGAGGGATTCTGGGAGTTGAAGTCCACCCATCTTAAACATGCTGGCTGCAGAATTCTGGGAGTGGAAATTCACCCCTCTTAAAGCATGCCGACTGAGGGATTCTGGGAGTTGAAGTCCACCCCTCTTAAAGCATGCCGATGGAGGGATTCTGGGAGTCGAAGTCCATCCATGTTAAAGCAGGCCGGCTGGGGAATTCTGGGAGTTGAAGTCCACCCATCTTAAAGTATGCCGACTGAGGGATTCTGGGAATTGAAGTCCACCCATCTTAAACATGCTGGCTGCAGAATTCTGGGAGTTGAAGTCCACCCATCTTAAAGTATGCCGACTGAGGGATTCTGGGAGTTGTCGTCCACCCATCTTAAAGCAGGCCGGCTGGGGAATTCTGGGAGTTGAAGTCCACTCATCTTAAAGCGGGGAAGCTTGAAAACCGCTGCCACAAACAAAGAGGGACCATTCCTTTCTTGCAGTCATGAGATGTGGGATCAATACACACCCCATCTCACCCTGTGGCAATGCCAGAATGCCATTGGTTCACATCTCGGCACAAGATTACCTCATGATGCTTATTGTTGCTGTTTCTTGAGATCAAACATGTCCGCTGCCTCCTAGGCAAGCAAGCGAGATTTCCCTACCCTTTCTCTGTATTTATTTATTTGCTGGTTTGGTTTCCATAGCCGCCGATCTCTGCAAACTACTCTGGGTGGCTCGCAATTTCAAAACACATGCGTTTAGTCCTCAACGTGCAACTACTCATTTAATGACAATTTGGAGTTACAACGGCACTAAAAAAGGGACTTAGGACCGTTTTTCACACTTAAGGACCGTTGCAGCATCCCCCCGTGCCCAAAATGCAGACGCTTGGCAACCGACTCACATTTATGACAGTTGCAGTGTTCCCCCCCCCCCCGGGTTACCTTTTGTGACGTCCTGACAAGCCAATGGGAAAGCCGGATTCATTTAACGACTGGGTAACTAACTTAACAACCGCAGTGATTTACTTGAGAACTGTGGCAAGGAAGGTCGTAAAATGGAGCAAAACTCATTTAATTGTCCTAGGGTTGGAAATTTTGATCTCAGTTGTGGTCATAAGAAGAGGACTACCTTTATTTCACGTAGTCATTTGTCCGAAATGGTATAGGGTTTCTTGCCTGAGCATGGGGTTGGACTAGATGACTTCCAAGGTCCCTTCCAACTTTATTGTTGTTGTTGTTCTTATATTCCAGTTAAAATCTTAAAAATATTTGAAATCAATTAAAAACAGTAAAAAAAAACCACATCAAAACAATGGAAAAAAAATCTTAAAAACATCCGATTCGATATAGATAGATATAGATATCTCTAATAATCTTAAAAACTTGAATCCCAGGTGTATTCATTAAAATACAAGAGCGACTGAAATCTGGGATAGGAAAAACTATATGTATAGATATACATATAGTAAATATATAGTATATATAGATATATATACATATACATATACATACATACATACATACATACATATATATATATATATATATATATATATATATATATATAGAGAGAGAGAGAGAGAGAGAGAGTGTATATATACATATAGATATACATATATAAAGGTAAAGGTAAAGGTTCCCCCGCACATGCGTGCTAGTCGTTTCCGACTCTAGGGGCCGGTGCTCATCTCCGTTTCAAAGCCGAAGAGCCAGCGCTTGTCCGAGGACGTCTCCGTGGTCATGTGGCCGGCATGACTTGACGCCAAAGGCGCACGGAACGCTGTTACCTTCCCACCGGAGCGGTCCCTATTTTTCTACTTGCATTTTTACGTGCTTTCGAACTGCTAGGTTGGCAGACGCTGGGACGAGTAACAGGCGCTCACTCTGCTACACGGCACTCGGGATTCGACCCGTCAAACTGCCGACCTTCTGATCGACAAGCTCAGCGTCCTAACCCACTGAACCACCACGTCCCTACATATATACATATATACATATACATGCACGGACACACACAGACACAGACACACTATCGCAGAATAATCACTGCAAACTCCAATCGTTCCCTATCCTGGGAACACAGAGGAGCTTTGAATCTGTGCCCGGCAAAAGGTGGAAATTAAAAAAAAAACCTTTGCCAATTAATTACTTCCAACCTCCTTGACGCCTCTTAAAAAAAACCCACAAAGGGACGATGGTTATCTCTTTTCAGAAGCGGCTGGATCCCTGGCTGAAAAGCCAGAGCTGAAATAAAAAGGAGAGGCTTGGCTGAGGCAGCGGTGGTGAAAATGAAAATATGAGTCAAAAATCCGTTTCGAAAGGTTCATTGTGTAAGTTTAAGATCGACTTGCGAGGAGGGGAAGATCCCGGGGACATTCGGCGTGGGTGATTTTGGAGATGAATTCAGTGATATCCGAAAGGATGGGGCTGTGGGGTTTTTTTTTGTTTTTTTCTTTTAATTTAATTTAATTTAATAATTTAATTTGTATAATCCCATTTATATCCCGCCCTTCTCCGAAGACTCAGGGTGGCTTACAATCTAAGAAGCACAAATCAATGTGTTTAGCAGTAGCCTTCATTCTATGTATATGCCTGCTTATTAGGGCTTTCACACACACCCCAAGCGGCATTATTACAAAGTCAGCTTAATTGCCCCCAACAATCTGGGTCCTCATTTTACCTACCTCGGAAGGATGGTAAGGCTGAGTCAACCTTGAGCCTGGTGGGACTCGAACCTGCACTAATTGCAGGCAGCTGGTGTTACTTAAGGAGGCATTAGCCCACTGCTCCACCAAGATTTTATACCTCGGTCATCCATGAGCAATATCAGGAGCCAAGCGTGGGAAATACCGGTTGTCCTCAAGTTACGTCCGTTTGTTTAGTGACAATTTGAGGGCACAATGGGGCTGAAAAAAGTGACCTTTTGACCCTTAGACCCGTTCCGGCATCCCCAGGGTCACGTGCTCAAAATTCGGAGGCTCGGCAACTGACTCGTATTGATGACAGTCGCAGTGTCCCCCGGGCTCATGTGATCCCCCTTTTGCGACCTTCTGGCAAGCAAAGTCAACGGGGGAATCCAGATTCATTTAACGACTGTGTTGCTCATCTTTACCACAGCAGGGATTGACGTAACCACCCTGGCTAGAAAGGTCGTAAAAATGAGAAAAACCCACTTAAATGTCTCACTTAGCGACCTAAAGTTTGGGCTGAGTTGTGGTTTGTAACTTGAGGGTAGCCTGTAGTGGGATTGGATGGATATCAAAGACTGATGACTACATGCGTTAGATCAGGGGGTCTTCAAACGTGGCCTTTTTATGACTTGTGGACTTCAACTCCCAGAATTCCTCAGCCAGCCTATTTTTTTTTCACCTTCTCTCTAGAGTGGAGAGATTGCAGAGGAAGGGATTACAAGAGAGCAAGCAGGCCAAAAGGGACGCCGGCTGAGGAATTCTGGGAGTTGAAGTCCACAAGTCATGAAGAGGGCCATAGTTCCCTCAAGCTGGCTGAGGAATTCTGGGAGTTGAAGTCCACAAGTCATGAAGAGGGCCCTAGTTCCCTCAAGCTGGCTGAGGAATTCTGGGAGTTGAAGTCCACAAGTCATGAAGAGGGCCATAGTTCCCTCAAGCTGGCTGAGGAATTCTGGGAGTTGAAGTCCACAAGTCATGAAGAGGGCCCTAGTTCCCTCAAGCTGGCTGAGGAATTCTGGGAGTTGAAGTCCACAAGTCATGAAGAGGGCCCTAGTTCCCTCAAGCTGGCTGAGGAATTCTGGGAGTTGAAGTCCACAAGTCATAAAAGGGCCGAGTTTGAAGACCCCTGCGTTAGATCCATCAGCTGCTTGGCGACACATGTCAGTCAAGAGAGGAACATTTGAATAAAACCTGCCTGGATTGTTCCTCTCTACCCCTGTCAAAAGAAATTTCAGTGTCATAAAATCAAAGAAACAGGAACACGCACCAAAAAAATCAGAAACAGAGAAACGAGAAAGAAATGGGAGAAAAAGGAACAAAAAACAGAAATCGTAGAAAATATGGCCTTCGGCTCAGCTTTCTCTCGAATAATTGTCATCTGAAACTTGTCCCAAGGCTTCTAAGTCTCATTTTTAATCTCCATATCCTGAAATGCTCAATTCGGTTTTTTCCCCCGCCTCCTTCATTCAGCAAAAAGCCAAAATCAGGTTTCATTCTTTATTTTATTTTTATTATTTTTTTTAAAAAAAGTCTTTTATGTTTTTTCTGTGTGACCAAACCGGTCAGTTTCACTGCCTCTGCAAGATCTGACAGTCTTAAAATCCAGACCTCCACGGTAGACTTTCCATTGCTTCTCTAAATGTTTTGCGTGCGACAATCTTGCAGCTCTTACCGTATACAATATTAATTTCTTTTGTTCCTTTTCCAGTTCCTTTTTGCCTAAAGCCCAGTTCTGGTTTCGTTGTGGTGTTTGGTCAGTACTTAACATTTGCACAATTGTACGAAACGAACGATTTTCAAAATTCAGGCTCTAAGAACAGAAAAACCTGTAAAATAAGGGATCACAATTACTTGGAGTTGGGTGGCACACAAATTCATTATTATTATTACTATTATTGTTGTTGTTGTTGTTGATATTATCCTGCAGTTAAATTCACAGTCTAAGACTGGTGGAAATTGAATAATTCCAGCCTAACCAAGGACCTAAGAATTATTAAGGTAGTCCCAGGAACATTAGCAGTTCCAAGCTAAGTAATAATAATAAGTTGGAAGGGACCTTGGAGGTCATCTAGTCCAACCCCCTACTCAGGCAGGAAACCCTATGCCATTTCAGGCAAATGGCTGTCCAGTCTCTTCTTAAAAACCTCCAGTGTTGGAGCATTCACCACCTCTGGATGCAAGGAGTTCCACTGGTTAATTGTTCTAACTGTGAGGAAATTTCTCCTTAGTTCTAGGTTGCTTCTCTCCTTGACTAGTTTCCATCCGTTGCTTCTTGTCCTGCTTTCAGGTGCTTTGGAGAATTGGTTTTTAAAAATAATAATAATAAGGGTGTTATTTATCTATTTGTTAGTTATATTATTAAGTTAATATATCTTGTAAGTCCATGTTTGTTACACCATAAATACGCATGAAAGTATGCATAAAAATGCTGTAAATCCGTAAGTTATTCTAGTTGGTTACAATCAGCCAGATTACGTTTCTATCCTTACCTTTCTTTCCCGAGGCAGAAGCTGTTGTTAAAGCTCTCATTACTATTTCATGTTTTTAAGTTTTATTATATTTTATTACTGATCATTTTATTTTTATTATTATTGTAGCCTGTCGGCCAGTCAGCCAGATGTTTCGATGGGATTGTACCCTAAAAATAGCTAATAAATAAACAATTAAGACAATATCTTCTGGACGCCTCCATGTTAAAATTACATTGTTAAAAATACATCACAGTATTAAAAGGGCATTCTTACCGCCTCATTAAAAAGGAACACCTTTCCTCCTTGCCCAACCGTAAAACCCAGGAAATCATATTAAACCATGGTTTGTCTAATCCTGGTTTACAGAATAGAATAGAATAGAATAGAATAGAATAGAATAGAATAGAATAGAATAGAATAGAATAGAATAGAATAGAATAGAATAGAATTAACAGAGTTGGAAGGGACCTTGAAGGTCATCTAGTCCAACCCCCTGCTCGGGCAGGAAACCCTATACCATTTTGGACAAGTGGCTGTCTAGTCTCTTCTTAAAAACTTCCAGTGTTGGAGCATTCACAACTTCTGGAGGCAGGTTAATTTTTCTAACCGTCAGGAAGTTTCTCCTTAGTTCTAGGTTGCTTCTCTCCTTGATTAGTTTCCATCCGTTGCTTCCTGTCCTGCCTTCAGGGGCTTTGGAGAAGAGCTTGACTGCCTCTTCTTTGGGGCAGCCCCTGAGAGATTGGAAGGCTGCTATCATGTTCCCCCTCGTCCTTCTCTTCATTAAACTAGACATACCCAATTCCATGGATTAAATAGCAGAATGAAAGCTTGCCCGCCCCCCACCCCCCACCATAGTCTGCGATGGCATTCTGGGGGGGCAAAAATAATAGCAATTGGGACAGCGAGACTTTCACTCCAGACAAACATCAAAACGCACCAACCTGTTAATGCAATGTATGGCGACGTCTTTTGCTCAGCCACAAAAATCCCTTTGCAAACCCTGGGTGCCTTTTACTTTTGCAAGGTCTGTTTTTGCGTGTGTGTGTGTGTCCTTTACTTTCTCTTGGTAAAAAGGAGAACGCGGTGGGGTGGGGTGCAGACCGAGCTGAGCATCGCATCCGTCTGTCAGTGCAAAAACATCCGACGAAGAGTTTCATCTGTCAGACCCATGACACTATCATTTCACAAATGGAGAGAGAGAGAGAGAAAGAGAGAGAAACACCCAGCAACCTCTTTTATAGGTCATTTACATGTAGAAAATAAAATTAAAATTTCTGAGAAGGACTGGGGGGGGGGGAAATGACATGATAGCAGCCTTCCAGTATCTCAGGGGCTGCCCCAAAGAGGAGGGGGTCAATTTATTTTCCAAAGCACCCGAAGGCAGGACGAGAAGCAACGGATGGAAAAACTAATCAAGGGGAGAAGCAACCTGGAAATAAGGAGAAACCTCCTAACAGCGCAAACAATTAATTGCAGCACAACTTGCCTCCAGAAATTGTGGGTGCTTCATCAATGGAGGCTTTTGAAGTCTTTTATTTATTCTTGAATATTTAGTACTCTGTATTTCAGAATAGGGACCCGGTGGCTCAGTGGGTTAGGATGCTGAGCCTGTCGATCAGAAGGTCGGCAGTTTGACTGCTCGAATCCCGAGTGCCGTGTAGCAGAGCGAGCGCCTGTTACTCGTCCCAGCTTCTGCCAACCTAGCAGTTCGAAAGCACGTAAAAATGCAAGTAGAAAAATAGGGACCGCTACGGTGGGAAGGTAACAGCGTTCCGTGCGCCTTTGGCGTCTAGTCATGCCGGCCACATGACCACGGAGACGTCCTCGGACAAGCGCTGGCTCTTTGGCTTTGAAACGGAGATGAGCACCGGCCCCTGGAGTCGGAAACGACTAGCACGAATGTGCGGGGGAACCTTTACCTTTACCTTTATTTCAGAATATTGAAAGTATTCCATATTTGAGGGGCTGCCCCAAAGAAGAGGGAGTCAAGCTATTCTCCAAAGCACGAAAAGGCAGGACAAGAAGCAACGGATGGAAGCTAATCAAGGAGAGAAGCAACCTAGAACTAAGGAGGAATTTCCCAAGAATGAGAACTATTAACCAGTGGAACTACTTGCCTCCAGAAGTTGTGGGTGCTCCATCGTTCGAGGTTTTCAAGAAGAAACTGGACAGTCACTTGTCTGAAGTGGTATATAGGGTCTCCTGCTTGAGCAGGGGGCTGGACTAGATGACCTCCAAGGTCCCTTCCACCTTCTGTTCTGATCCTGAGTTTCTGCCGCAAAAAAGGAAGAGGGTGAATTGACTTTCCAGAAACACAGCCTGGCTAGAGATGAGCAATTTGTCTCTCCAGAGGGGTGATCAAGCTTCACGCTTTTCTTTTGAATGTCCCGTGTCTGATTTTCAATATGGTAATAATAAAGATAATAAGAATGACATGGTAGTGTCGGGTGGTCCTCGACTTACGACCGCAACTCAGCCCACCGGGATTTATGTCGCTGAGTTGTTCAGTGAGGTTGGTCCCCCTTTTACAACATTTCTGGCCACATTTCTGTTAAGTGAATCACTGCGGTTGTCTAAGTGAGCTACGTGGTTGTGTAGTGAAACTGGTTCTTCCCCGTTTGACCTTGCTGGTTAGAAAGATGCCAAAGGGGGGGATCACGTGACACCCCGGGGGAATGCTGCAACCGTCATAAGTACGAGTCAGTTGCCCAAGCGTCTGAATTTTGATCCTTTGACCATGGGGATGCTGCAACGGTCGCTAAGTGTGAAAAACGGTTGTAGGTCACGTCCCTCAGTACCGTGGTAACTTCGAACGGTCACTAAACAACAGACTGTTATAAGTCAAGGATTAGCTGTAGTTGGAGAGAGCCGAGGGGAAGAGAAAGAATCGAAGAAGAAATACAAAGGCCTGCAAATAGAAAGAAAACGATTGTGTCAAAAGAAAGCAAAGATAGGTGCCTTGGGTGCAATCCCAAAACACCAGCGACGTTGACAAGTTCACCGTCAGCCAACTGCAAAAGGCAGCTTTGTACGGCACAGCTTCCATCCATCCCAGCAATGCTGTTGGACAACCCCCTCTGCCCATCCCAGGTCCTTGGGAAGGACTTGAGAGCTGGATAAAAATGCCAAGTCCAGTCTAAACCTCTGGCTGATTGTGCAACAGAACCATAATAATATTAATAATTTATTTTATTTATTTATTTTATTAAATTTATACAGTATGCCGCCCTTCTCCCTAAGGACTCAGGGCGGCGCACAACAATAAAAATTGAAAACATAAAATAGAAAATTTAAAAAAGAATTAAACAATAAATACAATAATTATATGACAATTTAAAAACCAGTAAAAAGCTAATTTAAAAACCGTAGTCAGTCCAGGCCCGCTTGTTGGAGCAACCACGTCTTCAGGTCACGGAGGAAGGACCGAAGGTCAGGGGTCGTCCGCAGCTTCGGGGGCAATTCATTCCAGAGGGTAGGTGCGCCCACAGAGACGGCTCTCCCCCTGGGGGTCGCCAGCCGGCATTGCCTGGCCGACGGCACCCTGAGGAGGCCGACTCTGTGGGAGCGAACCGGGCGATGGGAGGTTGACATTGGCAGCAGGTGGTCTCGCAAGTACCCCGGGCCTAAGCCATGTAGGGCTTTAAAGGTTATTACCAGCACCTCGAATCGCACCCGGAGGACAACCGGAAGCCAATGCAGCTCGCGCAGGAGTGGTGTAACATGGGAGTACCAAGATACTCCCATAAGCACCCGCACGGCCGCATTTTGCACCAGTTGAAGCCTCCGGGTGCTCTTCAAGGGCAGCCCCATGTAAAGAGCATTGCACTAATACAAATGAGAATAATAATAATAACAACAACAACCATGGTCGTTGACAAAAAATCACCATCAGTCAATTGCAGAAGGCAAGTTGACTCTGAACATCCCGCAACGAGACTTTCAACAACATCAAACATGTCTGCCTCTCCACCCAGGGTCCTTGGGAAGGACTGGATAGATGGATAGCACGCCACATCTAATGTAGATAATTGGCTGACTGTGCAATGAATCGTAATAGCAACCGTTGTCATTGACAAAAATCGCCGTCGGTCAATTGCAGAAGGCAGCTGGACTGAGAATGGTCTCCATTTTGCCATGAGATCTTTTAACACCATCAAACATCCACCGCTGCCTATCACCATCCTTGGCAAGGATTCGATAAGGCCAAATCCAGTCTGAACATCTGGCTGACTGTGTAGCCACCACCACCACCAACAACAACATAGCCACTCGAACACCATTGGCATTGACAAAATCAGCATCGGTCAATTGCAAAAGGACTCAGAACACCTTCTATTCTGTGGAAGTTTAGGAAATATTAATATTGATTTCAGGAAACAAGAACATCGGCCTGTTCCAGATCCTTGGGAAAGACGATCCACCTTAAACACCTGGCTGACTGTGCAACAAACCACAATTCATTAAATGCATCTATTGCCTGACTTCCAGCCCGTGGTTATTTCCTTCAAATCCCCCTTAACCGGAGAAGCTCTTTTTCAAGCTGGCCTTGCAAAAAATAAAATAAAATAAAATAAAATAAAATAAAATAAAATAAAATAAATAAAATAATAAAATAAAATAAAATAAAATAAAATAAAATAAAATAAAATAAAATAAAATAAAATAAAATAAAATAAAATAAAATAATAAAATAAAATAAAATAAAATAAAATAAAATAATAAAATAATAAAATAAAATAAAATAAAATAATAAAATAAAATATAAAATAAAATAATAAAATAAAATAAAATAATGAAATAAAATAATAAAATAAAATAATAAAATAAAATAAAATAAAATAAAAAATAAATAAAATAAAAAATAAAATAAAAAATAAAATAAAATAAAATATAAAATAAAATAAAATAATAAAATATAAAATAAATAAAATAAAATAAAATAATAAAATAAAATAAAATAATAAAATAAAATCATCCCAGCAGCTGTACTTCAACAACCAGCTTAAGCAGATTTTTGTTTTGTTTCGTTTTGTTTTTTACTGCCTGCCCACAAGCCCAAGCTGGCTTGTTTGGGGTTTCACCGGTTGTGTGAACCCAGCCACGCTTGCTAGCGGGCTGTTCCGATGTCTCAAGCCGGTGCATTCAATGAGTTAACACACTGGTTGAGTCCTGGGAACATCTCGTTCCTGGCGCGCTGTTTGAGGGAGCCAAGTTAAAACAGAACGATTTTCCAAGCTGAAAATGAAAGTTTTAAGCCTGGAGGCAATCTTAGCAAAACAAGGGAACCGGACTGGGTCGAGCGAGTTTTATCCCTCACGGGGAGGGATGGATACCTAGACAGGCCCTTGAAAAAGCAGACCTACCTGTTTAAAAATCACCTTGGCTTTTCAGGAGCGAATGCAGCTTCCAAGGGCTGATTCCTTCCAGACACTTTTTCTTTAGCTCCGTTTGGGGTACGTGGTAGTCCAGCAAAAATCAGAGCCATCTAGGTTAAAGGGATATATATACATATACATATACATATACATATACATATACATATACATATACATATACATATACATATACATATACATATACATATACATATACATATACATATACATATACAAACATATACATATGTATGTAGATATATATGTGTGTGTGTGTATACACACACACACATATATATATAAAATACTGTATGTTATTTGTCTTTTGACTTTATTTTCTGCATTGGTAACCTTTGCATAGCTTGGAGAGGAGGCCACAGAGGGACAATTCAATATTTATTTATTAAATTGGCATCCAGATTTTCAAAATGTGCTCATGATGGCTGTTGATAATGTGTGTGTGTGTGTGTGTGTGTGTGTGTGTGTGTGTGTGTATCTATCTATCTATCTATCTATCTATCTATCTATCTATCTATCTATCTATCTATCTAGTCAAGTTAGCCAAGTTCCAGCAAAAATAATTCCCAACTCACTCGAGAACATATGCAATGCAAACAGATTCAAAGCAAAGCTAGAATTTATACATTTCTTTGTTCAGAACTGCCCAAGCAGCCATTTAATTGCTCTGAGCAAAGCATAACTCAAAGAAAATGCATTAAAAATAAGTGTTATGTATAAGCATGTAGGCATAATACATATTTCATTATTGACTTTATTTAAAACAAACAGTATCAACTACAGCCGAAGCTCTCTCTGGACAGTTTACCACAAACACAATAAAAAAGAAACAAAAAACAGAATTTAAATGCAGTTTTGAAGCTTAAATTAATTTTAATATTTTAATGTGAACGTTGTTGTTGGCATACTGTTTCCAAGCTAGGCTGCCCAAAGGCCTCTCTCTCACAGACGGGCAGTTAAGGAAATATGAAACAAATCAGTAATATCAAATCAAACACAATGCAGAGTCATCTTACAACATAGTCAAATCTGAAATATTGTTTTAGAGCAGTTGAGCATTCGCAAAGCTCAATTTTAGAAGGAGGTGGTGGAAAATGGGAGATTTAAGCTCTGTCTGCCAGGTTAATAGCTATAAATATGACTTAAATAAACTTTTGAAGCTTAAATTAATTTTAATATTTTAATGTGTTATATGTTGTGTGTGTATGAAGAAATAGGAAATGAAAATAAATAATACCAAATCAAACACAATAATACAAACTCATCTTACAAAACAGACAGCAGCTAGGTCTAAGACACAATTCAAATGCCATTAAAACAAAATACCCCTTTCCAAACATTCATACCTACGAAGCATTCTTAGAAGACAGCATGATAAAATAAGATTAAAAAATGTCAACTCTTATCTCAAATTTTAATGTTCAGTGTCTCCTGTTCAAGCACCCTAACAACACGGACAAAAATCCTGCAAAATCTTGTTTGCATGTACCGGTGACAGTCAAGCAGGGTGCTAGCCTGGTCCAAAACGTTGTTTAATTATTACGCAATGTGAGTACAATTAAATAATCTTACTTTATCAGTCTCCTAAAGATGCTTCATAGAGATGAATGCACAGAGGAAGGGGCTATTTTATTTTATTTTTAAAAAAAACCTAACCCCCCTGGACATTTACATTCAAGTAGTCCTCGGACTTAGCCACAGTTGAACCCTAAATTTCCGTCACTAAGGGAGACAATAAGGGCATTGTTTAATCACGTTTTAATAATTTTTAATTTTTGTATCTAGTTTTTATGTATTGCCCTGTTCACCGCCCTGAGTCCTCCGGGAGAAGGGCGGTATATAAATAAAACAAACAAACAAACAAACAAACAAATAAATAAATAAATAAATAAATAAATAAGTAAATAAATAAATAAATAAATAAATAAATAAATAAATAAATTTGTTAAATGAGTTTTGCCCCGTTTTGCGTTTGCCCTGTTTTACAACCCCCCCACCCCCCGAACGCTGCCAAATGTCATAAATATGAGTCAGGTGAGTTTGGATCACCTGGCCACGGGGATGCTGCAACGGTCCTAAGTGTGAAAAATGGTCATAATCTTTCTCTTTTTTTCCCCCCAGTGCCTTCAAACGGTCACGAAACGAAGTGGGGTACGTCGAGGGGTATAGGAAGCCTCTTTAGGACAGGGGTCCCCAACCGGCTGTCTGTGGACCGGTACCGGGCCACGGCACACCAGCAACCGGTCCGCACAAACAAGCAAAGCCCCATCCGCGGGATGCAGGCAGCGCGCAAAACCACGCACTCTCCGGTCCACGGAAAGACCTCTCTTCAAGGTCCCTGGTGCCCAAAAGTTTGGGGACCTCCGCTTTAGGAGACCGCATGATAAAGTAAGGTGAGAAAAACATTCGGCCACCGCCCCAAATTTAAAGAGCTGGGCTCTCCTGCTGAAGACCCCAATAAAACGTGGAGGCCAAACCCGGCAAACCTGCTTTGCTTTCCATGTTCTAAAATCCTTGCCTGTTAATTTGGCCGTGGAACCCACTGAAGCAAGCAGCGATTTTTATTACGCATCCTCAAAGCCTGTTTGTTTTTGCAGAGATGGCTGCGAGGGCTCACGTGAAGAGTTCATCTGGCTGCTACTTGGTCAAGGTCAAAGAAGAGAGAGTTGGAGAGCAAAGAGGTGGTTAGCTGGATGACAATAAAATGATGATAATAATAATAATAAAAAAGAAAAACCCTTCGTAAGTTTTAAAAATTACAAGCCCCCATGATGTTTACGAGCCCTAAAGCAAACAGGCAGTGAAACCGCTCGGTGACAAGGAAGCTAAAATCTTTTTTAACACCTCCTGCAGCCTCTGGCTGATGTTTAGATGATACGGTCATGGGGAACCAACGCACAAAAAGTGTGACTTACCCCCCCCCCAAGCGTGAAATGCACACTGCCACCTTCTGCTAAAACCAACTGGGGGGGGTGCTGCTCACGATAACCCCGAGTTCTCTCTCCATCACACCAGAGAACGGAGCTAAAGTTTGACTTCTCGGAGGGGAAAAATTTACGACGCTTCCTGGCTGAAATTCGCCAAGGGAGAAGAGAAAGAAAGAAAGAAAGAAAAGAAAGAAAGAAAGAAAAGAAAGAAAGAAAGAAAGAAAGAAAGAAAGAAAGAAAGAAAGGAAGGAAGGAAGGAAGGAAGGAAGGAAGGAAGGAAGGAAGGAAGGAAGGAAGGAAGAAAAAAGAAAGAAAGAAAGAAAGAAAGAAAGAAAGAAAGAAAGAAAGAAAGAAAGATTTAATTTAGATTCTCAGCTACCCAGGAAACATGCATTATGAAAGCAGCCGGGTGTGAAACACACCCCGGTGATGGCTTAATTGGCATTGACGGGGGTTAAGAAAAGTGCCAGGTTGCATCCCATGTGCAAACTCGGTGTGCACCGGGTTAGTTAGCAAGCAGCTTTGCAAAAAAAAAAACACCCGCTCCTGTTTCTAGAGCAGAAGGATGAAATGTTGAGGTTCCAGATTGACCACAACCGACTAACAGAGTTGGAAGGGCCCTTGGAGGCCTTCTAGTCCAGCCCCCTGTTCAAGCAGGAGAGCCTATAAGACTTTTCCAGTCAAATGGCTGTCCAGTCTCTTCTTGGAAAAAAAACCTCCCGTGTTGGGGCGCCCGCAACTTCTGGAGACAAGTCGTTCCACTGATTAATTGTTCTAACTCTCAGAAAATAAATAAAAAGAGAGCTTCCACGTTGGAAAAGTTCTTGGTGAGTGGCGAGCTGTGATTTGCGACCCAGGCTGGCGTAGCTCTTTGGACGGCAAGAATCAGGAGCTGAGAAAATACAGCAGAAGTGGGTGAGAGGGGGTGTGCGTGTGTGTGTGTGTGTGCGCAGGTTTGTGTGCGAAGTGCTATGTACACAACCCAATTTGGTTTATAAAGCTCGGTGGAAATGTACAGAGCGTCCATCAACAAAACACAAATCGCAGCTCGCCCTGAACGGTGCATGTTTTCCCCTCCCTATAATAGTTTTAATTGAGCGTGTTCCTAGCTGATTAAAAGACGTTTTCTCGGTTTAAAGAGCGGGCTTAAGCGCCACGGAAACTTTGCCAAGGAAGAAAAACTGCCATTTAAGTCCTGACTCGTGCCCTACCAAGAAGACCGAGTGATTACATGTCAGGCAAATTGCATTTTTTTTTAAAAAAAATCACTTTATTGAACTTCAAAAGTAGGACTGAAAGATAAATAAGAAAGTGGGGGGGGGGAAGCTGGAAGTAAGGGAAAGTCGGGAAGGAGGCGAGATCAAAGGGAAGAAAGAAAGAAAAAGGAAGAAGAAAGAAAGGAAGAGAAGAAAGAGAGAGAAGGAGAGGAGAGGAGAGGAGAGGAAAAGAAAGGGAAGGGAAGGGAAGGGAAGGGAAGGGAAGGGAAGGGAAGGGAAGGAAATAGAGAAAGGAAAGGAAAGGAAGGGAAGGGAAGAGAAAGGAAAGGGAAGGAAGGGAAGGGAAGCGAAGGATAGAAAAGGGAGGGAGGGAGGGAGAGGGAGGGAGAACAAGAGAGGGAGAGAGGGAGAGGAAAGAGAAAGAAAGAAAGAAAGAAAGAAAGAAAGAAAGAAAGAGAAAGAAAGAAAGAAAGAAAGAAAGAAAGAAAGAAAGAAAGAAAGAAAGAAAGAAAGAAAGAAAGAAAGAAAGAAAGAAAGAAAAAGAGAAAAAGAGAAAAAGAAAGAAAGAAAGAGAAAGAAAGAGAGAGAGAGAGAGAAAGAAAGAAAGAGAAAGAAAGAAAAAGAAAGAAAGAAAGAAAAAGAGAAAAAGAAAGAAAGAAAGAAAGAAAGAAAGAAAGAAAGAAAGAAAGAGAAAGAAAGAGAGAGAGAAAGAAAGAAAGAAAGAAAGAAAGAAAGAAAGAAAGAAAGAAAGAAAGAAAGAAAAAGAAAGAGAAAGAGAAAGGAAGGGTGGGTGGGAGAGGGAGGGAGGGAGGGAGAGGGAAAGAGAGAGGGAGGAGAGAAAGAGAGAGAGAGAGAGCGAAAGAGAGAGAGAGGGATGCCAAAAATTTCCCAGGTCCTCCAACTTGGCAGCTTGCAGTGCCTCGGCCCCGCTCTATTTGTGACCCAGCCCCTCATCTCCAAAACCTCTGATTTGACAGTGGCGAGGAGGAGGCTTGGCAGCGACACCCTGCTGGTGTTGTGTTGTGTTGTTGTCGTTCGAGGGTCAGGCGGCCTGCCACGGCTGTTAGCCCCAACAGCTGGTGGGATTCCGCATGTCACACCCTGTCAGGCACTCGTGACGCCAGCGGGCCTCACGCGGCTTTGCACCCCTCTTTTGGGAGAAGCCGGCTTTGGCCTTCAAATCCTGGCTTGTGGAAAAATCACACTCCTTTGGCTCCAGCGGGGGTGGGGGTGGTGGTGGTGGTGAGGGGGGGCCTCTCTGTCTTAAATCATTTTGTCTCCAGAAGTTGTGGGTGCTCCAACACTGGAGGCCTTTAAGAAGAGACTCGGCAGCCATTTGTCTGAAACTGGCACACTTCAGCAGGGGGTTGGACTAGAAGACCTCCGGGGTCCCTTCCCACTCTCTTAACTCTCTTGTTCTGCTATTCCTTGTTGCTGGCTCCTAAACCGCTAATTGTCCCGCAGCCTCTGACTCGGTGCAAAACGGAGATTTAAACCCAACAACTGCACACCTCTTTGCCGACAAACTGGAGCAAACCCTGTTCTGCAAACGGGATTTTTTATTTTTATTTTTGCACCGAGCACAACTGTTTGCTACGGATTGCAACGATCCGAGTTTCGTCCCACGCATGTCAGCTTTAAATTGTAGCTGCATCAGGTTTGGGGATGACGGTGCTTCCCTTAGCAAACCAAACTTAGGATTTTTAAACCGGATGATAAAAAGTTTGGCTTTTTGATCATTCCCCCCAAAAAACTTCACCTGGGTTTTCAGAAACGGTCCAGCAATACAGTAAGTATTTTAGGTTTAATACAGAAAGGTAAGGTTGCGCTAATTGGTAAGGCATTAATGTAGTCAAAAACATTGTATCTGGGGTCCCGATTATATTTACCCCTGCAAGGATTTTGCTTATCAAACTTATATATGATTTTATTACACAACCTTGTAAGGCTGCCCAACTTTTGCAACTTGGTGTGTGACCAAGTTTGATTTGCCCAAAGTTGCCGAGGGGGGGATATCTGATCTAAAAATCATTTCCAGCCTCCTCAAACTGCACGCCGAGATCATCCAGACGTGCATCTGAGGAACCCCACTGAGGACTAGCAGCTTAACTGAACTATAACTGAAACTAATCAAGGCGAGAAGCAACCTGGAACTAGGGAGAAATTTTCCAACAGTGAGAACAATTAACCAGGGGAACTACTTGCTTGAAATATTATGGGGTTTTCTACTTGAGTGTGTGTGTGTGGGGGGGGGGGAGGGTTGGACTAGATGACCTCCAAGGTCCCTTCCAACTCTGTTCATTCTGTTTTGGAAGTTGCTCCAGAATTAAAGCAGCCTCAATTTCACCTTCCATGTGGCCCTTGCGTAGCTTTTTTTGTGTTTGTTTGTTTGTTACAAAGAAAGTCTGACAGTGATCTTGCCCAATTCTCTCAGGAGAAGGGAAAAGCTTTGCTTTTCTGTTGGGCCAGAAAGGAGAGGTTGGATCCAAATGGAAAACAGCTGGGAATTTTTTTTTTGGGGGGGGGCTTGTTGGCTGAAGGCAAGACTAGCTTAACCCCAGAGCCAACATTACAATATTTCTTAATTTATGGGCTACTTCGAGTCAAAGGGCACCAAACAGAAGTGCCTGCAAAAAATACTAAGAGTGGGAAGGGACCCTGGAGGTCTTCTAGTCCAACCCCCTGCTCATGCAGGAGACTCGTGTTTCATTGCAGACAAACGGCTGTCCAGTCTCTTCTTAAAAACCTCCAGTGTTGGAGCACCCACGATTTCTGGTGGCAAGCTGTTCCACTGGTTAATATATCCTCACTGTTAGGAGCTTTCTCCTTCATTCCAGACTGCTTCTCTCCTTGATGAGTTTCCATCCATTTTTTTCTTGTCCTGCCTTCGGGTGCTTTGGAGAAGACCTTGACCCCTTCTTCTTTGGGGCAGCCCCTGAGATACCGGAGCACTGTTATCACGTCCCCCCCCTCGTCCTTCTCTTCATTAAACTGGACACACCCAATTCCTGCAACCGTTCCTTGTTTGTTTTAGCCTCCAGTCCCCTGATCCTCTTTGTTGCTCTTCTCTACACTCTTTCCAGAGTCTCAACATCTTTTTTTTTATATCGTGGTAAGGGGGCCCTGGGAAATACAAGCCTTTGCCAGTGTTCACTGCTTATCTTTCATCCTCACGAGGCCCACAATCCAGCCTGTCATGAGCCTGCACAAAATAAGGGACCTTGATCCACCAGTAACCCCATCTCCGTGATTGCATGTATCAAAATCTCTTGCACCAGCTTCCTCTTTGCACCCAGCGAAATTATTTCTACATCCAGCTGCATAGTGGGGGGGGGGAAATATATCACTTTTTGCAAATCTATAACAGACCCCGAAGGTATATATATATGTATATGTATATGTATATGTATATGTATATGTATATGTATATGTATATGTATATATGTATACATATATATATATATATATGTGTGTGTGTGTGTGTGTGTGTGTGTGTGTATGTATATATGTATATATATGTATATATATATATATATACACACACACACAAATATTGGAAGTTTGCATGACTTATTATCCCATAAAAGGTAAAGGTAAAGGTTCCCCCGCACATGCGTGCTAGTCGTTTCCGACTCCCATAGCCCTGGATAATTTGGCCTGTGATTTTCATTTCATTTTTCTCTCTCTCCAAGGGATTCTAACGCCTGCCGTTTATTTTCCCCCTCTCCTGGGTCATCTGAAGTGCATTTCATTTTGGGAAGGGTTTTGAAGAGCAAGATTTCATCACGAGGGTCTGCAAAAGAGGGTCAGCGGAAGCGAGCGTTTGGGGACCCTCAATGAAGACAGTGGAGCATTGAAACATTTTGCAAAGCTTGGGTTTTAGAAGGAGATTCTTGAAGACTAATTTAAGCCCTGCATGCTGGGTTAACAGCTATTGTCCCTTCACCCACGTAGAAAAGAATTTTTTTTAAAAAAAACACCATTGAAATACAATTTTTAAACCTTACATTGATTTTAATATTTCAATGTGAATATTGTAAGCTGTTTGTATATTGATTACATGGTACACCGCCCAGAGGCCCGTGTCCGACGGGGTGGTTAAGGAATAGGAAACTTGAAATAAATAATATGAAATCAAACACAACACAGTCATCCTACAAAATGGGCAGCAGCGAGGTGATAATCAAATCTAAAATATTGTTTTAGAGCATTTGAGCATTTGCAAAAGCTTTTAGTTCGGAAGGAGGTGATTGAAAATGGAAAATTTATGTTGTGCGTGGCAAATTAATAGCTATTTTCACTTACAAATTGAATTTGTGCCCTTCTCATAATTATTCCCTTGCATGTGTGTGTGTGTATACACACACACACACACACACACACACACACGCATGCAATGGTCATAAGTGTGAATATTTACTTTCAAATGACAGCTAATTCAGGAATCATCCTTTGCAATGTTTTGGGTTTTTTTAATTATAAAAAAATAGGCCGACATTTTATCTATGGATAAAATTTAAATTTAAAAAGCAGGCAGTTTTTTTTCACTTTGGCACACGGAATTATGACACGTTGGCTTTTTGCCCCCTTCGGCTTGTTTTCATGACCAAAGTGCACGTAATAACGGTAAGTTGGCTTATCTGGAGGATTAGGTTTAAGAATAGGAGGAAAAGATTTTTATCTGGAGGGGGCGCGGGTTTTGCAAAAACCTATTTTGTTATTTTGCTGAACTCCAGGCTTCTACCCCTCTGAAGCTCCAGGCAAATGACGGCTCCTCCGAGCTTTTTTTAGGAGCCTAATATAGAGTTGGAATCTGCATGCCAGGATCTCAGATCTCTTTGCTGGATTACTGCAAAGAATGCAGAAGCTGCATTCTGGGTGGAGACTGATTGGATCGAAAGGATCCATAAATGA
>NC_138207.1:2514964-2517464 GCF_964194415.1 Vipera berus
GGGAGTCACACACACACACACCCCTCCACGGGCTGGGGGGGTGGTCTCCCGCCGCCTCTTCTCCCGGGGTGGGTGGGCTTGGCTCTCCGACAGCGTCCGACGAGCAGGAGCGTCCTCCTCCGGGAGGACAATCCCTGTCGCTTCTTCTCTTTTCTTCTCCCCGTTCCCACGACCCTCCAGGCAAGCCAAGGAAAGCGAAAGTCTCGCCAAAGGGCCGCTCCGTCCGTCTCCAGGAGGCTTCCGAAGTCAACTCGTATTCGCACCCCGCAAATCAATCAATCTATCTATCTATCTATCTATCTATCTATCTATCTATCTATCTATCTATCTATCTATCTATCTATCTATCTATCTATCTATCTATCTATCTATCTATCTATCTATCTATCTATCTATCTATCTATCTATCTATCTATCATCTATCTATCTGTATAAATAAAATAAAATCCCAGCGCCGGCTTCTTCCTGCTCCGCTCGGCGCGAGAAGGTCCCGCTTCAGCCTCCCGGGTTTTCTTTGAACGTGAGAAGCCGCTGCGCTTCCCCCCCCTTCCTTTCCTCTCCTTTTTTTTTTGGCCCCCCTGCTTTCCTTTTTTTTTTAAAGCAGCGCGATCCGGATTTGTTTTCGCCCTCGCTTCGGGGCGACACCCCCCCCCAAAAAACACACACCTTCCCACCCCCCACCCCCCAGCCGCCGCCGCCGCCGCCGCTGCTGCTTTCTCTGGATTTGTTTGTCTGAACGCAAATCAAAACTTTCCCTTTTCAGCCCCCCCTTCACCCACCCCCCCGCCAAACACCGAAACCTGCCTGACACCCCACCGCCAACCCCCCTCCCCGCACGCATACACCAGCCCTGCTGGGGAGCCGGACCGAGGAGGGGGGGTCTAAAAAAAAAAGGGGGAGTGGGGGGAGTTTATAGCGTGGGGGTCGCCCCTCCACCCCCTCCACCCCCCCACCCTTCCAACCCCTCCACCCCTCCCCACCCCCCATCCCCCCACCCCTCCACCCCCCCCCATCCCCCCACCCTTCCACCCCCCACCCCCCCTACCCCTCCAACCCCCCCACCCCGGCCCGTGGAATTAGCCCCGGCTGGCCGGATTGCTATTATGTCACCGAAACGCAAATGAGTTCTGAGAATTCCGAGGAGGGAGGGGGGGGAGTTTTTAAAAAAAAAAAAAAAGGAAGGAGGAGGGGAGGAGGGAATGGAACTCTGCAACATTGTATTCAGGCCGAGCCCTGACGTCACGGGCAAGGGGAAAGCGGCACGTGACCTCGGCGGAGAGGAACGTACCACCGTCGGCGGAGGGGGTGTCCCGTCCGTTTTGATCTTTCTCCAGACCCTCGGATCCGACGCCGGGGGGTCTTTTTTTCCCCCCGTTCGGCTTGAACGGGCAAAGTCTTTCCCCGGAGCTCGGCCATCGTCTCCGGGCGGGTTTTGGAACGAGCCGGTGAAGGTTTTGGGGAAGGCGGGCCGCCACCCCCGCACCCTCCCCGGCTTGCTCGGCGTGGTAGAGCCCCCAGCTCAAATTCCGAGAATTGAAGCGGTGTTGATTCTTAGAACCGGGCTTCTTAGAAGTGGTGATGCAAGGAGTTTCTAGGAAAGCGCGCCGACCCAGGTGATTCGCTCTCGCGCTCCGCTTCGCACTGCGACGGGAGGCCGGCCGGCCGACCCACCGACCGAGCAGCCGGGCGCGCTTGCTGCTGCTGCTGCTCCTACTGCTGCTGCTGCTGCTGCTGCTGCTACTGCTGGGGAGGGGGGCAGGTGGGGGGGATGCTTGCGCCGCCGCTTAGGATGCGGATGGGGCGCGCGGGGAAAGGAGGAGGAAGAGGAGGAGGAGGAGGAAGCGGGCCGGGGGGGGGGTCCCGACCCCGACGGCAGCAACAGCAGCAGGGCTTGCAAAGGCGCTGCCTGCCTGCCTGCCTGCCTGCCTTCCTTCCTTCCTTCCTTCCTTCCTTCCTTCCTTCCTTCCTTCCTTCTTTCCTTCCTTCCTTCCTTCCTTCCTTCCTACCTTCTTTCCTTCTTTCCTTCCTTCCTTCCCCGCAGCTGCTTTCCGCTGCCCGAAGCCCGGGAGGTCCTGCTCGCTTGCCCCGTTCGCCTGCCCCGCCTGTCGCCCGTCCGGGGTTGCCTTCCATTTCCCCCCCGCCACCAACCACCCTTCTCTCCCCTCCTGGAGCAGCCTTAGCCCGGCCACGGCTCGCCTGCCTTCCGCTTCCCCCGGCGCGGCAGGTGGAAGGCGGGCGGGAACAGGGGAAGGGACCCCCCCCCCTCAAGCGGGAGCCCAGGCAGGCAGGCAGGCAGGCAGGCAGGCAGGGAAGGGAGCGAGAGGCCGGCCGGAGCTGGCTCTGACTCCGGCTCCGGCTTCTCTTCGGAGGGATTTTTTTGACCTGCTCGCCTTGGGTCAATGCCGCCTTGGGTCAATTGCGTCGCGTCATTTCGACCTGGCCGGGGTAGCTGGAGAAGCCGAAGGCCGGGAAGGCGCAGGGCATCCCAGCCTGGCTACCC
>NC_138207.1:2522464-2584964 GCF_964194415.1 Vipera berus
GGTCTAGGGCAGACATGTCAAACACAAGGCCCGGGGGCCGGATCCGGCCCGCAAAGTGGTTTCGTGTGGCCCGCGAAGCCACCCTGGAAACAGTGAAGGAATGGCCCCCACTGCCTTGGCCCTGGCCCAGAGACCCTCCTCCTGCCAGAGACCCTCAGATCTGTCCCACTCCTGCCCAGGCCCCCATAGGCACCCTTGATGCGAAGGATGTAGAGCTGGCCACGCCCACCCAGCAGGCCATACGCACTCTAGCCACGCCCACCCAGTAGGCCACGCCCACCCTGGCCACACCCACCCGGCCCCCTGAGGGTAACCGCAATGCTGATGCGGCCCTCAATGAAATTGAGTTTGACACCCCTGATCTAGGGTCTCCTGCTTGAGCGGGGGGTTGGACTAGATGACCTCCGAGGTCCCTTCCAGCTCTGTTCTTCCTCCCTCCCTCCCTCCCTCCCTAGAAGAAGGCTTTTAAGAAGAGACAGCCACTTGTCTGAAATGGCACAGGGTCTCCTGCTTGAGCAGGGGGTTGGACTAGATGACCTCCGAGGTCCCTTCCAGCTCTATTCCGGTTGAACCAATTGAACAAAGGGTCTGGCATGTCTGATTCCAGGGGCAAGGCACAATACACAACAGCCGAAGGGGATGAGATTTCTGATTTTAAAGAATTTTATGCAGGGTGTGATTTATCATCTATCTATCTATCTATCTATCTATCTATCTATCTATCTATCTATCTATCTATCTATCTATCTAATGGATAGATAGATAATAGATGGATAGATGGATAATAGCTATCATCTATTATCTATCTATCCATCCCTCTTTCCATCCATCCATCCATCCATCCATCCAATTTCTATAACCATCCATCTCAGATCAATGATGGACAGCTCACATTTTTAAAAAAAACAAACACATACATTATTTATTCCTAAACTCTTTCTACTTCCAGGATGATAAAATCCAGCCACAGGCAGTCCTCGACTTAACGGCCACAGTTTTGATTGCTAAGCAAGGCAGTCGTTAAATGAGTCACATCCAATTTTATGACTTTTTCGGGGGGTGGGGCACGGTTTTGCAAATCACTGCAGTTGTAAAGCGAATTGTGGGGTCGTTAAACGAATCGGGACGCCCTCATTGGCTTTGCCTGTCGGGAGCCAGCTGGGAAGGTTGCGAATTCTCAATGTATGCCGGATGCCGAGCGCCCAGATTTTGATCACACGACCGTGGGGATGCTGTGACGGTCATAACTGCGAGGACCGGTCCTCAGTCCTTTTTTTTTTCAGCACCGTCGTAACTTTGAACGCTCGCTGAGTGGATGTCTGTAAACCTTTGTAGTACTCTTTATAGCCCACCAAATTACCACCGAGACTCCAATTTTTTTTATTTTTATGCATTCATCACCCCCCAAAATTTTTCTTTGGTTTTGGGGATTTTTGGGGTTCAGTTGTTGCCGGGCAGAATTGTGGCAGGGGTGGGTGGGGGAGAAACGAGGTGCTTTGATTAATCATTCTGACCTGCGAAGCTTTTTTTTTTGTTTTTCCTAGAAATTGTGTGTTGTAGCTTTTCCTCCAGAACAGTGTTCCTGTCCCTCAGCCACTTTTAAGATGGCTGGACTTCAACTCCCAGAATTCCATGGCTGGGGAATTCTGGGAGTTGAAGTCCGCAAGTCATGAAGGGGCCATAGTTCCCCCCATGCTGGCTGAGGAATTCTGGGAGTTGAAGTCCACAAGTCATGAGGGGGCCATAGTTCCTCCATGCTGGCTGAGGAATTCTGGGAGTTGAAGTCCACGAGTCATGAGGGGGGCCATAGTTCCTTCATGCTGGCTGAGGAATTCTGGGAGTTGAAGTCCGCGAGTCAGGAAGGGGCCATAGTTCCCCCACGCTGGCTGAGGAATTCTGGGAATTGAAGTCCGCAAGTCAGGAAGGGGCCATAGTTCCCCCAAGCTGGCTGAGGAATTCTGGGAGTTGAAGTCCACGAGTCATGAGGGGGGCCATAGTTCCTTCATGCTGGCTGAGGAATTCTGGGAATTGAAGTCCGCAAGTCAGGAAGGGGCCATAGTTCCCCCAAGCTGGCTGAGGAATTCTGGGAGTTGAAGTCCACGAGTCATGAGGGGGGCCATAGTTCCTTCATGCTGGCTGAGGAATTCTGGGAGTTGAAGTCCGCAAGTCATGAAGGGGCCTTAGTTCCCCCACGCTGGCTGAGGAATTCTGGGAGTTAGAGTCTGCAAGTCATGAGGGGGCCTTAGTTCGCCCACGCTGGCTGAGGAATTCTGGGAGTTGAAGTCCGCAAGTCATGAAGGGGCCGTATTTCCCCCACACTGGCTGAGGAATTCTGGGAGTTGAAGTCCACAAGTCATGAAGGGGCCGTAGTTCCCCCACACTGGCTGAGGAATTCTGGGAGTTGAAGTCCACCAGTCATCAAAGGGCCACATAAAGCTTTGTGAACCAACTCTGGAATGGATCCCTCCTGGCTGCGTTCACACAACCTGTTCAACCAGGTGAATGAAGGAACCAGCAGCTGCGCTGATTCCTTACACTAAGCCTGATTAACATCAATAGCGGTTAATTTTTTTGAGACGCAACCTCAACAAGTATTTGTGGCTCAGGGTCCTGGTTTAGAAATGAGTGAAGGCAGCAGGCAGGATCTGAAATGTTTTTGAGCAAATTGTGGGTCTAGGCTGAGTTGTGGCTGATGGGGGAAGAGTCTGGACACACAACGTTGCAAACCCTCTTTTGAGGGGGAGTTTTCCTGAGCAAAAAGGGGCTGGTTGTTAGTCCTTTCCCGTGGCGTCTCTTGTGTTATTTTGAGATGCATTTAGTGACAATCGCCGGAGAGCATCAGCTGCACTTGGCTGTCCACGTGCATGGATGACTGCAATGCGGTAACGTGGGGCTGCCCTTGGAGACTGTTCGGAAGGTGACCTGGGTCTGGAATGTGGTGTCCCAGATGTCAGGGACAGGCTAAGTCGTTCCTCGGGGTGGGACACATTTGCTCCAGGAGTTGCATGGGGTACTAGCTGGGAGCTGAAGCCCACCTATGCTGACTAGGGAATTCTGGGAGTTGAAATTATTCTCGCTGGCTGGGAAATTCTGGACCTTAAAGTCCATTCATCCCTGCTGTGGGATTCTGGGAGTTGAAGTCCACTCGTATTTGCTGTGAGTTTTGGGGGAGTTGAAGTCTATTCTTCCTGGCTGGAGGATTCTGGGAGTTGGGGCCTACTCAGGCTTGCTGAGGAATTCTGGGAGTTGAGGCCTACTCAGGCTTGCTGAGGAATTCTGGGAGTTGAGGCCTACTCAGGCTTGCTGAGGAATTCGGGGAGTTGAAGTCTATTCTTCCTGGCTGGAGGATTCTGGGAGTTGAGGCCTACTCATGCTGGCTGAGGAATTCTGGGAGTTGAAGTCTATTCTTCCTGGCTGGAGGATTCTGGGAGTTGAGGCCTACTCATGCTGGCTGAGGAATTCGGGGAGTTGAAGTCTATTCTTCCTGGCTGGAGGATTCTGGGAGTTGAGGCCTACTCATGCTGGCTGAGGAATTCGGGGAGTTGAAGTCTATTCTTCCTGGCTGGAGGATTCTGGAAGTTGAGGCCTACTCAGGCTTGCTGAGGAATTCTGGGAGTTGGTCTATTCTTCCTGGCTGGAGGATTCTGGGAGTTGAGGCCTACTCACGCCAGCTGGGGAATTCTAGGAGTTGAAGTCCACTCATGCTGGCTGGGGAATTTTGGAAGTTGAGGACTACTCAGGCTCGCTGAGGAATTCTGGGAGTTGAAATCTATTCTTGCTGGCTGGAGAATTCTGGGAGTTGAGGCCTACTCACGCCAGCTGGGGAATTCTAGGAGTTGAAGTCCACTCATGCTGGCTGGGGAATTTTGGAAGTTGAGGACTACTCAGGCTCGCTGAGGAATTCTGGGAGTTGAAATCTATTCTTGCTGGCTGGAGAATTCTGGGAGTTGAAGTCCTCTCATGCTGGTTGGGAACTCTGGGAGATGAAGTCTATTCCTCCTGGCTGGAAGACTCTCTTGAAATTGAAGTCCACTCATGCTGGCTGGGGAATTCTGGGAGTTGAAGTCCACCCATCTTAAAATTGCTGAGCTTGAGAAACATGGGCCTACAAGACACCCCTTCAGATACTTCAAGGAAAGTTTTCTGTGCCCCTTAATATTTCAAAAGCGAAACCCCCTCCCTCCATCTCCTCCCCTCTCGCTTCTTTTAGCCCCCCAGGCAGAAGGAATCTGCTAAGCACCTTTTAAGGCTTTATTCCAGAGCAGGCATCATAGTGAGCTGCAGTGGAAATAATAATAACAGCAACCAATTATTATTATGTTTCTAATGATGATGATGATGATGATGATGATGATGATGATGTCCGAAAAGTCGTGGGAACATAGGGTGGAAAAAGTTGTGGCGAATGAGACGGTGAAGATCTTGTGGGACTTCCGAATACAGACAGATTGCCATTTGGAACACAACGCTCCAGATATCGCAGTCGTAGAGAACCGAAGCGTACAGCTGATTGATACCGCTGTACCAGGAGATGCCAGAGTCGAAGAAAAAGAACTGGGAAAAATTACGAAATACCGCGGCCTGGCCATCGAAACTGCGCGATTATGGATGAAACGCATAACAGTGATACCCATTGTCATCGGGGCACTGGGAACGATGTCCAAAAACTGCAAAATACATCAAGAAATTGCAGCTTCCTGCAATAATTCCAGCAAAGCTGCAAAAAACTGCGCTACTCGGAACATCTTCCATTTTAAGGAGATACCTGGTTGATACCTAGGATGCTGGCAGCAACCCGTGTCAACCATCAGCGCCAGTCAATTTGAGTGTTCAGTTGACTGAGTTTCACGTTTAATGAATAAAATTATTATTATTATTATTATTATTATTATTAATAATAATAATAATAATAATAATAATAATAATAATAATAATAATATAATAATAATTACATCAAGAAATTGCAGATTCCTGCAATAACTCCAGCAAAGCTGCAAAAAACTGCGCTACTCGGAACATCTTCCATTTTAAGGAGATACCTGGTTGATACCTAGGATGCTGGCAGCAGCCCGTGTCATCCATCAGTGCCAGTCAATTTGAGTGTTCAGTTGACTGAGTTTCACGTTTAATGAATAAAATTATTAATAATAATAATAATAATAATAATAATAATAATAATAATAATAATAATAATAATTACATCAAGAAATTGCAGATTCCTGCAATGACTCCAGCAAAGCTACAAAAAACTGCGCTACTCGGAACACCTTACATTTTAAGGAGATACCTGGTTGATACCTAGGATGCTGGCAGCAGCCCCTGTCGACCATTAGTGCCAATCAATTTGAGTGTTCAGTTGACTGAGTTTCACGTTTAATGAATAAAATTATTATTATTATTATTATTATTATTATTATTATTATTATTATTATTATTATTATTAATAATAATAATAATAATAATAATAAACACATCAAGAAATTGCAGCTTCCTGCAATAACTCCAGCAAAGCTACAAAAAACTGCGCTACTCAGAACATCTTACATTTTAAGGAGGTACCTGGTTGATACCTAGGACGCTGGCAGCAGCCCGTGTCAACCATCAGCGCCAGTCAATTTGATTGTTCAGTTGACTGAGTTTCATCTTTTATGAATAAAAGTTTATAATAATAATAATAATAATAATAGCAGCCACCCAATTGAAATAGGGAGCTGGAGGCAGCAACTAGCTAATTAAAAAGCTAGGGCAGAACAGATCTGCTTAATCTGTGGGTGGGGCATCCCCGGGTGATAAACCAAATTGGTAAATTTAAAAACTTCCATGCAAAGACATACTATTTCCATGTTGTTCTGTTTCCATCAAGTCCTCAGATGCCGAGTTAAACCCAAGAGAGTCTTTATGTTCATTTGGTGGGCACCTGATCACCGTTTCCTTAAATAAGCAGCACAGATAATTTAATTTATAAGAGTCATTTATACAGGAGCGCCCTCGTGTGGGTGGAAACATCATTGCAGTCCAGCAAAGAGCACTTCTCACCTTATGGATGAAGTTAAAAAGTTGGGTGGAACAGAACAGAATAGAATATAGGAAAAAAAATATAGAAATATAAGTAGAAATTGAAATAGAATAGAATAGAATAGAAGCTGAAAGGGACCACAAAGAGGAGGGAGTCAAGCTATTCTCCAAAGCACCCAAAGGCAGGAGAAGAAGCAATGGATGGAAACTCATCAAGGAGAGAAGCAACCTGGAACTAAGGAGAAACTTCTTAACAGTGAGGACAATTAACCAGTGGAACTCCTTGCCTCCAGAAGCTGTGAATGCTCCAACACTGGAAGTTTTTAAGAAGAGACTGGACAGCCATTTGTCCAAAATGGTATAGGGTTTACTGCCTGAGCAGGGGGTTGGACTAGATGACCTCTAAGGTCCCTTCCAACTTTATTATTATTATTATTATTATTATTATTATTATTATTATTATTATTATTATTATTATTATTATTATTATTATTATTATTATTATTACCTTGGAGGTCTTCTAGTCCAGCCCCCTGCTGAAGTAGGAGAGCCAATTATTAATTAATTAACTGAATTAATTGAAGACAAAAAGGACACATTGGTCAATTTAACGGATGAAAGAATATTGAATATTGAGGGGTATGATTTATTTAATTTAATTTAATTTTAATTCCATTTATATCCCGCCCTTCTCCGAAGACTCAGGGCGGCTTACAAGCTTAGCAGTAGCCTTCATTCTATGTATATGCCTGCTTATTAGGGCTTTCACACACACCCCCAAGCGGCATTATTACAAAGTCAGCTTAATTGCCCCCAACAATCTGGGTCCTCCTTATTGTATGGATGGCATGCATATTTATTTTATGACAAAAAGGTGGATAATATTTTTAAGACTCATATCTTAAGGAACGCTTTGTTCCGAGTTTGGAAAAAGTACCAATATATATTAAATAACAAAATACCTATATGGGCAATACCTAGACACGCAATAGGAAATATAAATGTGGAGCAGAAACAAGGTGTGATTACTTATAAAGAACCTCTTAGGATGGAAGGGAATATTTTGAAACTGAAACCTTTAAATGTTTTAAAGGAAGAAAAGATAGTACAGACTTGGTTTCACTTTATACAATTAAAAGCTAGATGGATAGAAGATCAGAAAATTGGTATAATAAAAGTTGATGAAAATTTGATAATGCAAATTAGAGATCAAAGTCAATTGCATATAAAAAGGTTATATAATGCTCTTATAGAGATTGATTCAGAATCGGAGTTATTTAAAGATTGTATGATAAAATGGGCTCAGAATATTCAAGAGCCTATAATGATGGATACTTGGGAAAAAAATTGGGTTAGAAATGTAAAATTTACACAAGCACAAAACTTAAGAGAGAATTTTTACAAGATGTTTTATAGATGGCATTTAGATCCTAAAAAGTTAGCATGTATGTATCCAAATCAACCGCCTAAGTGTTGGAGATGTGGTAGTGAAGAGGCAACTTATTATCATACATGGTGGACATGTAAAAATGTTAAAGACTTTTGGATAAAAATATGGTGGATTTTTCAGAAAGTTTTTAAGAAAAAAAATAAGATTTACTCCGCAGCTATTCTTATTGGGGATTATTTCGGATTGTACTGTTATAGAAACTAAATTAACGTTACACTTAATAACGGCAGCCAGACTGTTGGTGGTGCAACATTGGAAGAAAGAAGATTTACCTACAATAGAACATTGGATACTTAAAAGTAACGGACGTAGCTGAAATGGCAAAAGTTTCAGCATATTTGAAAGAACAGTCACAAGAAAAATATATTTTGGAATGGAAAAGATGGATTGATTATATTCAGAACAAATATGGGAACTAAAAAGTTTCAAATAGCGTATGAATAATTCTTAACAATTATAGGAGTGTTATTATAATTAGTTTTGTTATAAGGGAGTTAAAAGAGTGGAAGGTTTGTTAACCTTGTAATAGATATTTAGCATATGTTTGCATAAGATTGCTATATGTAATACCCTGTATTCTGCTTTGGGGGAGGGAAGGGGAGAGGGTTGATGGGGAGGGGGGGTTATTATTAAAATTTTGTAAAACTTTTCAATAAAAAAAGGACACATTGGTCTTGAATGCGAAAAGCGCAGGCCATAGTGACAATTGTTTGGGTTGGGAAGTTGGCTAAGAAATGGGAATTTCAGACGCTTGGCCACTGCGTCTTATTTATGACGAGCGCAGTGTCCCGGGGTGTGTGTGTGTGTGTGTGTGTGTGTGTGTGTGTGTGTGTGAGAGAGAGAGAGAGAGAGAGAGAGAGAGAGAGAGAGACGTTATCCCCTTTTACTACATTCTGACAAGGAAAATCAATGGCAAAGCCAGATTTGCTTACCAACCGTGTTACTAACTTAACAGCTACAGTGATTCACTTAACAACGGCGGCAAGAAAGGTGGTCACATGGGGCAAAATTCAATTTAACAAATGTCTCACTTAGCAGCAGAAACGTTGGGCTCAATTGTCGTAAGTCGAGGCCTACCTGTAGCATTCCAGACAATTGGCTCTCCAATCTCTTCTCAACAACCTCCAGTGATGGAGCACCCATAACTTCTGGTGGCAAGCAGTTCCACCGGTTAATTGTCCTCACTGTTAGGAAGTTTCTCCTTAGTTCTAGGTTGCTTCATGCCTTTGATTAGCTTCCATCTGTTGCTTCTTGTCCTGCCTTCGGGTGCTCTGGAATATAGGTGGACACCCCCCCCTCCTCTTTGGCGCAGCCCCTCAAACATTGGAAGTCTGCTGTTATGTCTCCTCTGGTCCTCCTTTTCATTAAACTAGACATATCTCGTCCCTTCAATCCTTCATCACGGGTTTTAGCCTCCAGATCCCTAACTATCTTTGTGGCTCTTCTCGGCCCTCTTTCTGGGGTCTGTTGGGGTCCACCATTTCAGCCCTTTCTGCCTAGGGAACAGTCCGTGCATGTTTCTCTCAATTATTATTATTATTATTTATTATTTATTAAATTTGTATACCGCCCTTCTCCCAAAGGACTCAGGGCGGTGAACAGGGCAATACATATCAAAAACAAGATACAAAAATTAAAAACGATTAAACAAGATGCCCACGAATAAGTTAAAACACATTAAAAGTAGGTTAAAACACATTAATAAAACCCAACCCCATCCCATCAGGCCAGGCCAGCTTGTTCGAAAAGGTAGGTTTGTCCCCTCCCTTATGCTCTATACCAGTGGCATAGATTAGAATAGAGAATAACAGAGCTGGAAGGGACCTTGGAGGTCATCTAGTCCAACCCCCTGCTCAAGCAGGATACCCTATACCTTTCCAGTCAAATGGTTGTTCAGTCTCTTCTCAAAAAACCTCCAGGGTTGGAGCACCCACAACCTCTGGAGCCAGGCAGTTCCACTGGTTAATTATCCTCACCGTTAGGAAATTCCTCCTTAATTCCAGGTTGCTTCTCTCCTTGATGAGTTTCCATCTGTCGCTTCTTCTCCTGCCTTCAGGGGCTTTGAGAAGAGGTGGACCCCCTTTCTCGCCTCTCTAAGGCAGAGATTTGGGCTTAAGCGAGCGTTTAAAGTTACGGCGACACTGGGGGGGGGGAAATCCTCGCACTTACGACCCTGGCGACACCCCTACAGTCACGTCATCACAATTCGGGCGCGTATCCGCGACGAGGGTCACGTGACCTCCCTTGGCTGCCTTCGTTGACTCGGCGTCTCCCCAAAAAGCTTGGAAGGCAGCCAAGGGAGGTCACCTTATTGAAAGGTTTTACAAAATTTTAATAATAACCCCCCCTCCCCATCAACCCTCTCCCCTGACCTCCCTTGGCTGCCTTCCAAGCTTTTCGGGGAGACGCCAAGTCAACGAAGGCAGCCGGATTCGTTTAACAACCGCGCGGCGCCCTTGATAGTGACAGCTTGGGATGTGACGCGCCTTTCTCCAAAGCCAAATCTCAAACAGTTTTGAGCAAGGTCTTAACCTGGTTCATTTCTGACCCTTTTTTTTTCTTTTCTTTTTCCCTGATTTGTTTGTTTGTTTGTTTAAATTTGCCCAGGTCCGAAAGCGTTGTTGGGATTGCGAGTTGAAGTCTGAGGGATGTGCTTGAAATTCCATGCTGTGCCAGTCACGTCGCCCAGCGTCCCCCGTGGAATATTTCATTAGACGCAGCCGAGAACCGTATCCAGGTGGGCACAGGAGGGCACGGGCCGAACACTCGCTCCCCCTTACAGGCAGCCCTCAACTTACAAGCATTCATTTAGTGACCATTTCAGATTACAACAACCCTGAAAAAAGGGGCCTAGGAACATTTTTCACACTTACGACCATTGCCGGATCCCGGTGGTCACATGATCAAAATTCAGACGCTTGGCCACTGACTCGTATTTAGAATAGAATAGAATAGAATATTGAATAAATAATAGAATAGAATAGAATAAAAGAATAGAATAGAATAGAATAGGAAAGAATAGAATAGGAAAGAATAAGAATAGAATATTGAATATATAGAATAGAATAGAATAGAATAGAATAGAATAGAATAGAATAGAATAGAATAGAATAGAATAGGTAAGAAATAGAATAGAATAGAAGTAGAGTAAATAGAAATAGAATAGAACAGAACAGAATAGAAATACAGAATAAAATAGAATAGAATAGAATAGAATAGAATAGAAATCGGAGTAGAGTAGAATAGAATAGAATAGAATAGAATAGAATAGAATAGAATAGAATAGAATAGAATAGAATAGAATAGAATAGAATAGAACCGAATAGAATAGAATCTTTATTGAGAATAGAATAGAATAGAATAGAATAGAATAGGGAATAAGAATAGCATAGAATAGAATAGAACAAAATAGAATAGAATATAAAAAAGGAATAGAATAGAATAGAATAGAATAGAATAGAATAGAATAGAATAGAATAGAATAGAATAGAAAATATGAATAGAATAGAATGAATAGAATAGAATAGATAAGAAATAGAATAGAATAGAATAGAATATTGAATAGAATAGAATATTGAATAGAATAGAATAGAAATAGTAGTAGAATAGAACAGAACACAAATACAGAATAGAATAGAATAGAAGTAGAGTAGAGTAGAATAGAATAGAATAAAATAGAATAGAATAGAATAGAACATTGAATATATAGAATAGAATAGGAAAGAATAGGAAAGAATAAGAATAGAATAGAATAAGTAAGGAATAGAAGAGAATAGAATAGAAATAGGAGTAGAGTAGAACAGAACAGAATAGAATGAATAGAATAGAATAGAATAGAATAGAAAATATGGAATAGAATAAAAATAGTAGTAGAACAGAACAGAACAGAACAGAATAGAAATACAGAATAGAATAGAATAGAAGTAGAGTAGAGTAGAATAGAATAGAAGAATATATTTATTGTCACTGTGTAACTCACAAGAAAATTAAGTAAATATCCCCCCCTTCTTGCTCCCCGCCTTCTGCATGCCCCCCCCCCAGGACACAGTCAAGATGGCCTCCCCGGCAGACAGCTGCATCCAGTTCACCCGGCATGCCAGCGACGTTCTGCTCAACCTCAACCGCCTTCGGAGCCGGGATATCCTTACCGACGTGGTCGTTATCGTGAGCCAGGAACAATTCCGGGCGCACAAAACGGTGCTGATGGCCTGCAGGTGAGAGGCACTGATAGGCCCCAAAATTTTCACTGTGGCACGTTGCAGACATGTTGCGGTCATGTTGCAGCTATATCTCAGCCGCATCACAGCCACATCGTGGCCACATCTCAGCCATGTCACAGCCACATTGCAGCCACATCATGGTCACATTGTAGCCTCATCACAACCATATTACAGCCACATCACAGCTACATCATGGCCACATTGCAGCCACCCAAACAGCCGTGGAGAATTGGGAAGCCCAAAGGCTATGCAGTCCCTATTATAGCTACAGGATATACCAGGGGTAGGCAACCTCAGCTCTTTTATGACTCATGGACTTCAACTCCCAGAATTCCTGAGCCAGCCATGCTGAGGGGAAAGGGAGAGGTTTCCAAGCTGAGCCATGCTGGCTCAGGAATTCTGGGAGTTGAAGTCCACCAGTCATAAAAGAGCCAAGGTTGCCTACCCCTGGCCTAGGCTCTTTTATGACTCGTGGACTTCAACTCCCAGAATTCCTGAGCCAGCCATGCTGAGGGGAAGGGGAGAGGTTTCCAAGCTGAGCCATGCTGGCTGAGGAATTCTGGGAGTTGAAGTCCACGAGTCATAAAAGAGCCGAGGTTGCCTACCCGTGGGATATACCTACACAGATCGTCTTCAGCTTACAATAGTCTATTTAGTGACCTGTTTTAAGACCGTCACGACTTAACCACAGTGGGCAGGCTGTTGCAGTCGTAAGTTGAAGACTGTATTACAACCAATCGGGAAGGAAAGAGTTACAGAGAGTCCTTGACCTGCAGCCATTCGTTTAGTGACTGTTACAACGGCACTGAAAACAAAGGAATTAGGACTGTTTTTCACACTTATGACCATTGTGGCATCCTCGTGGTCATGTGAAGAAAGTATGGCAACTGACTCATGTTTATGACGGTCGCAGTGTCCTGGGATCACGTGATCTCCTCTTGGAACCTTCGGACAAGCGAGGTCAATGGGGAAGCCAGATTCACTTAACAGCCGTGTGACTAACTTAACAGCTGCACTGATTTGCTTAACGACGGTGGCAAAAAGGTCGTAAAACGGGGCAAAACTCACTTAGCGAACGTCTCACTTAACAACTGATATTTTCGGCTTCATTGCTGACTGACTGGATTTATTTCCACGCGTCATAGATCCATCCTGGGCACACGTCCAACCCGAGCCCGATTTTTTGTTATTTGAACTTTTTTTAATTCTTGATTTTATGAATTCTGCAAGCTGCCCAGCATTGCGCGATCGTCAGATGAGTGGCAGATAAATTAAATAAATAGACGTAGTTGCTTTCCCTCTCTCTTTTTCCCCAAAATTGCCTTTCTTCCAGTCAACAAACTTTACAAGTTTACAAACTTTACAAACTGTGTGTCCTGGTTCCGACAAATGAAACTCTTCAAAAGAACTTGGAGGCATTGTTTACCTTAAACTAGGATCTTTTATTCAAGTAGCAGAATATCGGCATTTACATAATCGAAGCCAAAAACTGAATCCCCCCACCCCGTGGGCACCTCGTATCAAAGCACAATTCCCTCCTCCAATTAACAGTCGTAAATCTCATCCCCCAATTAGCTTGAAGCGCGGGCTTTCTCTCCAGCTCTCCAGCCTGCCAATTCTTTTATCAGCTCTGGGCTCAGTAACCTTGATTCCCACGCTGAGTTTAGTGTTGTTATGTCTAGCCGGACTCTCGTTCACATTGTCCCCCCCCCTCCAAGCATCATCTAACTCTAAAAGTAAAAGGAAAAAGATGGGTTACATTTCCATCTGTTGTCAATGCAAAAACATCCGCTGTTAGCAGCGTTGACGCCGTGGGATGAACTGAACGACCGTAGAGATTCACTTAGGAAAATGGAGTAAAACTCATTGAACAAACGCCTTGCTTAGCAACATGAATTTGCAGCTCAATTGTCCTTGTATACCGATATGCCCCCAATATAGGTTGACCCTCCCCCCTTCTTTGGGGCATCCCCTCAAATACTGCTATCATGTCACCTTTATTTCTTCGTATGTTTCGATCTCCAGGCCTTTAATCGTCTTAGTTGCTTTTTCCCAAAGTCTCAAACACTTCCCCCCCCCTTTTTTTTTTTGCAAAGTGTTGACCAGAATTATTCCTTTCCTTCCCCACAGCGGCCTTTTCTATAGCATCTTCACTGACCAGTTGAAGTGCAACCTGTCGGTCCTGAATTTAGACCCAGAGATCAGTCCGGAAGGATTTGGGATCCTCCTGGATTTTATGTACACGTCTCGTCTCAATTTGCGGGAGAGTAACATCCTGGCGGTGATGGCCACCGCTCTCTACCTGCAGATGGAGCACGTGGTGGACACCTGCCGGAGGCTCCTGAACTCCAGGTGAGACGGCGGGGTTTTATAGCACGAGGTGGGATTCGCACGCGGCACCCCTGTCTTCCTGGAGACGGTGTTTTCCTCCCCCTAAAAAGAGACTTGTTTTCTTCGTTCATCTCTGAGAAAAAGAGGTGCTAGGATGAATTCCCTAGCAACCTAAAGCATTGTGTCTCAACCTTTTGGCCATATTAAGAGGCGTGGACTTCAATTCCCAGAATTCCCCAGCCGGCGAGGAATTCTGGGAGTTGAAGTCCGCACCTCTTCAAGATAGCCAAGATTGAGAAACAGTGGACTAAGGGGAATTCTGGGTGTTAAAGTGCTGGGAGTCGACTTGGGGTTCCACAGCCACCGACGGAGAGGGCAAAATCTCCCATCCGAGCACTAAGCCAAGTTTAACTCAGTTTAAGCTTTGGGAGAGTACCCAGCTTCAGTTAGGTGCTGCCCTCTGCTGGGCATTTGCTGAATGTTTTTAACTAAGGGGGGGGGGGTCCAAATACAGTACAGATAGTCCTCCACTTACAATAGTTCATTTAGTGACTGTTCAAAGTTACAACGGCGCTGAAAAAAAGTGACCTACGACCGTTTTTCACCCTTACAACCTTTGCAGCATCCCCATGGTCACGTGATCAAAATTCAGACACTGGGCAACTGACTCATATTTATGACGGTCGCAGTGTCCCCCGGGGTCAGGTGATCCCCTTTTGCAACCTTCTTGATAAACAAAGTCAATGGGTTCCTAGCTTAACAACCGCAGTAATTCACTTAACAACTGTGGCAGAAAAGGCCGTAAAGCAGGGCAAAACTCGCGTAACAACCGTCACGCTTAGCAGTGGCCGTAAGTCGAATACCTGTATCGTAACATCCCTTTTCTCTTGGTTTCAGCGAAACGGAAATGGTCTCGGCTGCCAAAAGCTCCCGGGAAGATTTTTTAGCTAACCAGATGCTCAGCCAACCCCACATGATGGCTTACAGAAGCCGGGATATCTCAGAAAGCAGCTTACCTCTTCGGAACGGTTCCGTTTGCGACGGGCGAGCCTTCATGCCCAGTTTGTACAGCAGCATGTCCGGATCCCCCATCTCCTACACTGGCTACAATCCCGTGCCCGTTGGCGGATACCTGTACTCGGACGAAGAGCTACGAGACGCCAGGATGCCCGTCTCGGAGGCTTCGAGAGGACACCCCTTTTTGAGAGAGCGGGTGGCACCTTGCAACGCGCCTCGGAGCAACGCTGCCGAGTTTACCCGGGCGGTGGCTAACATCTCGCCCAGCCTCCGCCACCCCGCCGTCGTCTACTCCCCGAAGGAAGAAGCGGCCGAGGAGAACAAAACTGTAGCCCGTTACGGGGCACCTATGGGTCCTGATCCCGCGCCTTCCCTGCCACCCAGTGGCGCCTACTTTGCGTGCGGGAAAACGAGCCCGGAGGAGGAGAGGTCCGCTCCCGAAGCCAAGCGGGCCCAGCGCTTCGAGCCCACCAACGCGCCTGTGAATCGGAAGGTGGTGACCAGCCCTCAGAGCCCGCAGAAGTCGGACTGCCAGCCCAACTCGCCGACCGAGTCCAGCAGCAGTAAGAACGCCTGTATCGGTCCAGGCGCGACTTCGGCAAAGAGTCCCACGGACCCCAAGGCCTGCAACTGGAAAAAGTACAAGTTTATCGTGCTCAACTCGCTCAACCAGAATGCCAAGGAGGATGGCCCCGAGCACACCGAGGCGGGGACCCTCTCGCCACGGCCGTACGGGCCCTCCTTGGCGTGTCAACAGTCCCTGGAACCAGAGAACATGGAGGTGCAGTCCCCAACCAAGCTCAACGTCAACGGGGAAGACTCAACTATCCCGCAAGCGAGCCGCCTAAACAATATTCTTAACAGGTACGGGGCAAAGGGCCTCTTCCTTCTTGGATGAGGAGCGGGTGTGCACGTTGGTGTTCATGTATGTGTAGATTTGGATTTACTAGTGGTGTCCCATCCAAATTTCTCACCAGGTCTGATCTTACTGGCTAAAATATATTTCGAGTTAGGGCAATGTTTTGCGACTTTAGCAAGGTGAAGGTGTGTGGACGTCAGCTCCCAGAATTCCCCAGCCAGCCACCATTTTAGAAGGTGAAGCCCATAGGTCTTCGAGTTGCTGAGGGCGAGAAACGCTGAATTAATTTAATTTCAGCCATCTCTTCCCAACCCTGTAGCCTCCAGAAGTGCTTTTCGTGGCTAAATCACGGGGAAAAAGTCTTCCACCTTTTGATAGCTGTGCGAATTTCTTTTGGTGTGGCTGGGGTGTTGAGATGCAGGCCATAACTTCCTCCATTATGGCGCGGTTGTAATTCAGACAACACCCCTGTCCCCAGGTCAGCTAGGGAAGAAATGCCCGTATTCATACGAGATCCCAAGTGAATTTTTACCATTGTGCATGCGTGGCTTAGGAGTTGTGTGAACTCGCCTTGCTTACTGGGTTTAGGGTTCAAACGTACAATGCTGTTCCTAGTAAATGGTTAATTTGGGGTGCGCATAGGCTGAGCAGAGTCCCTGCATTGCTTGCCATTGGCCAGCATATTACAACCGGCAACCTGTTGTTAAATCTACACTTCAGGCAGTTTGATCAACAGGGATACAAACCTTGGCAAGTTGGAACAGGACAAATGTTGGTTTGTACATCTTGGTTTATAGTGTAGCTCATTTGCAGGAACCCCTTTGTCTTCTTAGAAAAGGTTGAGGAACCCAAAGAGTTTGTCTAGAAATTGCAAGTGGTTTTTTACTTACGACAATTCATTTAGTGACCGTTCAAAGTTACAACGGCACTGGGAAAAATGGCTTAGGATGGTTTTTCACACTTACGACCGTTGCAGCATCCCCATGGTCCCGTGATCAAAATTCAGACGCTTGGCAACTGACTCTCACTTATGACGGTTGCATTTTCCCGTGCTCATGTGATCCCCTTTTGCAACCTTCTGACAAGCAAAGTCAAAGCCAGATTCACTTAACAACTGCGTTACTCAACAACTGCAGTGATTCACTTAACAACTGTGGCAAGACAGGTTGTAAAATGGGGCAAAAATCAATAACTCGCTGAGCAACAGAAATTTTGGGCTCTGTTGTGGTCGTAACTCGAGGATCACCTATAAGACGAGAAATTTTAAAATACGTATTTGACTTCATGGACTGCCTGAAGAGATTTGAGGACCCTTTGTGGTTGCCAAAATGCTTCTTTAAAGTTCCGTCTTAGCCAAATGCAATAGCTGAGTCGAGTATTATCTGAGTAACAGACTGTGGTTTAGCTTAGCCCCTGAAGAATCAAAGGGCAGTTTCCCACCACTGGATGTTAGTCTTAACCCAGTTTCTTGCTCTCTAGATCCCTTGATGGTTCTCCTCGGAGCAGTGAGGACCAGTCCCCGTTGTATCTGCATTCGTCCAAGTGCAGCTCCTGCAGTTCTCGGTCCCCGCAGCATTCGGACATGTGCCTTCATACCCCCGGATCCAACTTTGGAGAAGAAATGGGGGAAACCCAGTCGGAATATTCAGATTCCAGTTGTGGTAAGTCCACAAAAGTTTCCGATAACTTTTTTTGGGGGTGATCGCCATGTTTGTTAAAAGGATGGCTTGACTACTTGCCTTGATATACCGAGAAGGCAGAAGTTTATTTCCACTTAAAGATAGCCTCTGCTTGAGTGGAGAGGCTCATCTTTTGCAGACGGGGTCAGTTTAATACAGGTAATCCTCGAATTACAGCCAGAGATCCAATGGCACTGACAAAAATGACTTAGGACTGGATCTCGTACTTATGACAAGGCCTCGAACGTACGACTGGGCTTCGCACTTAACGACCAACGCGTCATCCGCGTGGTCACGTGAACGAAATTCATAGCTTGGCACTATGAATGTATTTATGACAGTTGCGGCATCCCAGGTTGATGTGACCGCCATTTGTGACCACCATTCCAGCCGGCTTCCGACAGTCAGAGGCGATGGGGGAAGCCAGATCCACTTAATGACTTCCAGATTCCCTTCGCAATTTCAGTGATTCGCTTAACAACCCTGGCATAAAAGGGGCAAAACTCACTTGCTATCTCGCTTAGCAACAGAAAATTTGGGCTTAGTTGTGGTCGTAAGTCGAGGACTACCTGTGTGTAAAATTAGGTTCAGAAAGGTTACCTTTTTCATATCCCCAGTTTCTGATTTTGCCGTAGCTTGAAGAATATTATTAGATATTGTATTATATTAGATAATATTATATCCCAACACTCATTTGGGGCTGAAGGCTGTTCCACCCTTCTGTTGGATCACATGGTGCTGTACAAACATTTCCTGCCTTCTCACAACGCGCCTAACCGGGTTTGTGAACAGGCCATCCACGGGTTGGAGGCGCCCCCTCGGGCACCCCAAACAAACCAGGATTAACCAGGATCGATCTCACGTCTCAAATCTCGGCGAGGGCTAATCCTGGCTTGTTTTTTGACGGCGAGGGAGGCGAGGGTCAACCCCGTGCCTGGTTCTGAGGGTGGCCCGGCGTGGCGCGGTTCCACGTGATTCTCACCCGCGTCCCCTCTTCCTCTCCGACAGAAACCCGGTCTTTTTTCTGCAAAGAATGCCAGTGCCCATTCTCGGAAGAGGCCGCGTTCAAGAAACATTCCCTGCAAACGCACAGTGACAAACCCTACAAGTGTGACCGTTGTCAGGCCTCGTTTCGCTACAAGGGGAACCTAGCCAGTCACAAAACCGTCCACACAGGTATAGCCTCACCTGGGGGACACATAACCACGGCTCTCCGGAGTGCTGTCGAACGCAGAGAGGGCGGTTTGAAGTGGCCCAATCCACCGGGCACAGGCCAGGCAGCAGAGCCGTGGCAAAAAGAAGGGTCATTTGCAAGTAGTCCTTGACTTAACGACCATTCGTTTAGTGACCATTCAAAGTTGTGACGGTGCTGAAAAAAAAGTGATTTAGGGCCGGTCCTTACACTTATGACCATTTGTTTAGCCGCCAGAGGTGTGATGGCACTGGAAAAAGTTACTTAGGACCAGTCCTCACACTTACGACCATTCCTTCAAAGTTGTGATGGTGCTGAAAAAAAGTGATTTAGGGCCAGTCCTTACACTTATGACCATTTGTTTAGCCACCAGAGGTGTGATGGCACCGAAAAAAGTTACTTAGGACCAGTCCTCACACTTACGACCATTCCTTCAAAGTTGTGATGGTGCTGAAAAAAAGTGATTTAGGGCCAGTCCTTACACTTATGACCATTTGTTTAGCCACCAGAGGTGTGATGGCACCGGAAAAAGTTACTTAGGACCAGTCCTCACACTTACGACCATTCCTTCAAAGTTGTGATGGTGCTGAAAAAGTGATTTATGACCAGTCCTTACACTTAACAATCATTTGCTTAGCGACCAAGGTTGTGATGACGTTGAAAAAAGTGACCTAACGACCAATCCTTGCACTTACGACCATTTTTTTTTTAGCAAGCCTGAAAATTACAACGGCACTGAGAAACGTCACTTAGGAACAGTCCTCGCACCGAATTTTGATCACCTACGCCCCCCCACCCCCACCCCCGGGGATGCTGCAATGGTCAGAAAGTGTGAAAAACAGTGATAACTCACTTTTTCAGTGCTGTTCTAACGGTCACTAACCAGATCATTGTAAGTTGAGGACTACACAGTTGTGACTTGCAAATTGCACTCCTTTGGCCCATGTGATGTGTGTATGCGTGGCAGGGGGGGGGGTGTCTCACTCATGCCAGAAAGGGACGGAGTTTGCATCGGCTCCTGGGAATTGAGGGAGGGGTCTTTCCATAGCCCCATATCAGGGGATTCTGGGAAATTTCATTTTCTTCCTTGAAAAACAGCCTGGGGGGGGGGGCGGTGAGCTGAGTTGTGTGTTTTGTAGAGCACTCTGTGATCTGTGCCCCCCCTCCCCCTCCCCGAGACCCTCAAATGTTGGCTTGCAAAGAACAAAATTGAGTCGCAAATGGCCCTGTTGAAACATTGGCAACACGGCTGCACCTGTAGGACTTCAACTCCCAGGAGCCTCAGCTAGGAAAGCCTTTGGAATTCTGGGAGTTGAAGTCTGAAGGAAAGTTTATCCTGGATGATTCTGGGGAGTTGAGTTTAATCCTCAACTTCCGTGAGGATTAAATGGCTTAAACCAGGGGTCCTCAAACTTGGCTACTTTAAGACTTGTGGACTTCAATTCCCAGAATTCCCCAGCCAGCATGTCTGGCTAGGGAATTCTGGGAGTTGAAGTCCACAAGTTTTAAAGTGGCCAGGTTTGAGGACCCCGGCCTAATCTTTTTAAAAGGTGTTATTAAAAGGGAATGCCAAGTTGGCGAGCAGCTTGTCAACTTTAAGACGGGTGGACTTCAACTCCCAGAATTCTCCAACCCTGCAGAGCTGGCTGGGGAATTCTGGGAGTTGAAGTCCACCCCTCTTAAAGTTGCGGCGGTCGAGAAACACGGATGTAGAGATTCAAACGTTGAGCAGATTCTGAGTTGTGTGTTTGTGTGCAAATAACTTTGAGACACTAAAAATGTGCTGTTTGGTTGGTCCAAACAGGCGAGAAGCCCTACCGTTGCGGTATCTGCGGGGCGCAGTTCAACCGTCCGGCCAACCTCAAGACTCATACGCGGATCCACTCCGGGGAGAAGCCGTATAAATGTGAAACGTGCGGAGCTCGCTTCGTACAGGTGGGTGTCTGCGGGGCCAAAGCGGGGGATGGTGGTCCATGGTTGCCCCTCCCCCCTCTTGAGATGCAGTAGGAGCTGCGGAGGCCCCCCCCAGGTCAAAGAAGTCACGATGGCGGCCGCAATGGTCCGTTGGAAGCTGGGCCTTTTTAAATGTAGAGGGTTGCACTGTTGGGGCTGCACTTTCCTAGTAGCCATCTTGACTTTTTTGCCCAGCCCTGACTAGCAAACGCCAGAGAGCCAAGGAAGGAAATCTTCCCAAATTGTCAAACAGTTTGAGAATGAGTGAGAGGAAGATGAGCAAGATAGGTTGTTTCTAAATTTCTAAAATGAATGAGAGAGAGAGAGAGTGATAGATAGATAGATAGATAGATAGATAGATAGATAGATAGATAGATAGATAGATAGATAGATGATAGATGAATAAATGGATAGATAGCTAGATGATAGATGGATAGATAAGAGATAGATGATAGGTAGATGATAGATGATAGCTAGATGATAGATGGATAGATATATGATGGATAGATATATGTGTTTTGTACCAGCCTGCTACCAGCCCTGCAGAAAAGGCAGGGACAACCCCTCCACAAATGGCAAGAGGCTGGAATTACGCCTGCCAAATTTATTGCAACAAAAACAAACAAGACACGAACCAAGAAACAGGAGCTTAAAGAAACATGAACCATCCGAATGAGCGGTTGCCTTCAGCAAACCAGCCCTCCCCACACATTCCCCTTATATAGAGTTCAGGGCGTGGCTTCTCTCTGCCTCCTTCCGAGAAGCCCCATTGCCTTCCTCTGTTTACTCCTAATTGACTGCCTCCTGCGTCGGGCGTCCTTGAACAGGGCCAGCTGTGGGTCATCTTCATCCACACTGTCAGGCTCACACAGCTGGGTCTCCGTGGTGACCAAGTGGGAGGGGCCTGGCTGAGGGCTCTCATCAGCAAGATCTTCAACCCCCTCAGCAAGGTCTTCAACACCCCCCTCCTCCCCTGAGTCGTCCGACCCAACTGCCGAACCCACAGGCTGACCCTGAATCACAACAATATGATAGATAGATAGATGATAGATAGATAGATAGACAGACAGACAGACAGACAGACATAACTAGATGGAGGGATGGATAGACAGACACAGATAGATAGATAGATAGATAGATAGATAGATAGATAGATAGATAGATAGATAGATAGATAGATAGATAGATAGATAGATAGATGATAGACAGATGATAGATAGATGATAGATGAATAAATGGATAGATAGCTAGATGATAGATGGATAGATAGAGATAGATGATAGGTAGATGATGGATAGATAGATGATAGATATAATATAGATAGATAGATAGATAGATAGATAGACAGACAGACAGACAGACAGACAGACATAACTAGATGATGATGGATGGATAGATAGACAGACATAGCTAGATGATAGACAGATTGATGGATGGATAGATAGATAGATAGATAAGGGAAGGATAAAGCAAAATAATACATTAAAATAATAAATAAAAATAATAAATACATGTACTGAAAACACAACCAAAAAAATCAACAGGCCGAATGGACCCCAGGGCCTTTTTCTGCCACAAATTTCAACAGTTTTCCAAGGGCAAAAAATCTGGACCAAGTGAGGCCTTTTGCTCCCACCCTCTAAAGCCTGCAAAATGGGTGAAATCAAAAGGTTTTTTTTTCCCCTCCAACAAAGAGGACGGGGGGGGGGAATCGGAGCCCCCTTTTTGGAGGGGTGGGGAGAAACGCCCCCCCGGATGGCCCTCTTGAGTCTCCCTTGCCTTTCCCAGGTGGCCCACCTCCGGGCGCACGTACTCATCCACACCGGGGAGAAACCGTATCCGTGCGAAATCTGCGGTACCCGTTTCCGACATCTCCAGACGCTCAAGAGTCATTTGCGGATCCACACTGGAGAGAAGCCCTACCATGTAAGCCAACTCCCTTGTTTGCGGAGAGCGTTCGCACAAACAAAAAAAAAACCTAACACCCTTCAGGTTTACAAACCTCCCTGGGCCCTCATTCGTGGTTTGTCTGCCGGGGAGACCACAAAGTCAAGACGGCATCTTGGGCTGTACCAATGTGGCTGCCATCTTGATTTTATTTTGAACCCGCTCCGGGCCACACCAGGTACAGTAGTCCTCATTTTACGACGGCAACTGAGCCCCAAATTTCTGTTCCTAAGCGCGACATTCCTTAAGTGAGTTTTGCCCCGTTTTACGACCTCTCTTGCCGCAGTTGTCAAAGCGAATCGCTGGGGTTGTTAAGTTAGTCACGCGGTCGTTAAGGGAATCCGGCTTTCCCAGTGACTTTGCTGGCCAGGAGGTCGCAAAAGGGGATCACGTGACAACCCCCCCCTGGGGACGCTGCCACCATCGTAAATATGAATCGGTTGCCAAGTGTTTGAATTTTGATCACGTGACCATGGGGTTGCTGCCACGGTCGTTAAGTGTGAAAAACGGCCGTAAGCCACATTCTTCAGTGCCGTCGTAACTTTGAACGGTCGCCAAATGAACGTCCGTAAGTTGAGGACGACCTGGGGAGAAAACTGATTTTTTTAACCTTTTTTCTCAAGCGCTCGCCTTTCGTTTCTCGATGTCCATTGCGCCCTAAAAGTGGCACACTTCAATTGCCTCTTTTTTCCCTCCAGTGTGAAAAGTGCAACCTGCACTTCCGACACAAGAGCCAACTCCGCTTGCATCTCCGGCAGAAACACGGCGCCATCACGAACACCAAGGTGCAGTACCGCCTGTCTCCTGTCGACACTCCACCGGAACTCTCCAAGGCGTGCTGAGGACTAGCGGCATGAAACGGCGGATGAAGCCAAGAGGCTCCTACCGGGAAAAGGATGGGCAGAGTTGTCCAAAGGATGCTTCGATTACTTTAGGGGGGGAAAAACGAAACAAAAAGAAAAAACCCCAACGTGTTGTTGTTCTCGCTGTTTTGTGTTGTTGTTGTCGTTACACATCGGAGTGCCTCTAGAAGCCCGGAGCGAAGGACAGACGGGGTGCAAAACAGGGAGATGGTTTACGTTCCGTATTACGTGGGGTCGGGTTTTGTTCCCCAGTTGTGTAAAACTTCACAGTCGGACTACTTGTGTGTGCGCGCCTGTGTGTGTGTGTGTATGTGTGTGTGTGCGTGCAAACGGAAGAGAGGGGTCGACAACCTTTCTTACAATGTCTGCGCAGGAAAACTGTTGAAAACCCATTTCCCCCCCCCCCCCCGTTTCTCTCCTTCCCCCCCCCCCCCGCAGGCAGAAATTGAGGAATGTACATTGTTTTACGGGAGCAAAATGTAAATCTTTTTATGCAAAGTTGTGTGTGTGTTTCACAACAGAGAAAGAGATTGTATAAGGGATACGAAAGGGGAGGGGGGCTTTAAACTTTTTAACCAAAGGTGAAGGAATTTACGGCGGAACTGTAAATAGATGAATGTATATGAGATATATATACATATATGTGTGTATATATATATATATAAATATATATAAATAAATGACACACACACAAACATATATATATATGTATATATGTATATGTATATATGTATATGTATATATATGTATATATTGTATATGTATATGTGTGTGTGTGTGTGTGCCTTTAAAAGATATTATATATACATATATATGTATATGTATAAATGCATTGAAGTCTCTGTGCTTAAGTCTCTGCAGGCAGAGGCTGAAGAGAATCTCCATTGCCAAAAATAAAAAATAAAATAAAAAATGGAGCACTTAACAAAATATTTTAAAACAAACAAACAAAAATTCTGCATCCGTCTTGGTGAGAAAAATATTTTGTCTAAGAGCCTTGAGTGTGTTATTTGTATTTTTTTGCAAGTGAAGATTTACAATTTACAAAAAAAAAAAGAGTGTGTATTAAATAAAGAAAAACTAAAGCTGCAGAAGGAATTTAAAATAATATAAAGTGTATTTTTTCCCAGTCTGTGTATATATATAAATATAAATATAAATATAAATATAAATATATGTATAATGTTTGTTGGGGGAATATTGTTTTTTTTTTCACAGTGCCTTTCTTTTTCGACAAAACTGAATCCCAGTGGGCGGTACGGTTTTAAGGATTGGGAAAGGGAATGACCCGGGTGAACTCCGGATAAATAAAAGCAAAGTCTGTTTTGTTCTTAATTTTTCTTTAAAAAAAAAAAAGGAAATACAATAATTTGGTCTCATTTTATACACTTGTGTTACAATCAGTCCTATCTCGGTGACAGGGTTTTTGGGCTACATCAAACTGCATTAATGCATTCTGTAAAATAGAGCTGTACAAATCCAGACAAAAAAATAAAATAAAACAGCAGAACCTGGAGCCAAAATTGTGTGTGAACTCATTCTTTAGCGCGCCCCCCCCAATTAATTCATTTAGATGCAAACATTGTGCGAGAAATCTGGGGGGGAAAAACACCTGGGTTTTTTTTTAGACCAAGGGTCTATAAACTTACCAAATTTAAGACTTTTATTTCCCTTCCAATTTTTTATTATTATTATTATTATTATTATTATTATTATTATTATTATTATTATTATTACCTTGGAGGTCTTCTAGTCCAGCCCCCTGCTGAAGCAGGAGAGCCAATTAATTAATTAACTGAATTAATTGAAGACAAAAAGGACACATTGGTCAATTTAACGGATGAAAGAATATTGAATATTGAGGGGTATGATTTAATTTAATTTAATTTTAATCCCATTTATATCCCGCCCTTCTCCGAAGACTCAGGGCGGCTTACAATCTAAAGCACAAATCAATGTGCTTAGACTTGTGGACTTCCAACTCCCAGAATTTCCCAGCCACTCTCCAAACTTAGCAACTTTTTAAGACTTGTGGATGTCAACTCCCAGAATTCTGGGAGCTGAAGTCCACAAGTCTTAAACTTGTCGAGTTTGGAGACTGCTGCTTTACACTAAGAAATTTGGACTGGGACTGAAAAAGGCTTGTCCTCACAGTTACGACGATTGCACCATTCGCACTATTCCGTGATCACAATTCAGACAACGTCTGGAACAGATATATATTGACAACCACCGCCGTTTCCCAGGGTCGTGTGATCGCCATTTGCGACTTTCTCAGCTGGATTCTGACAAGCCAACTCAAAGGAGGAAGCTGGATCTGTTTAGGTAGGACTAGAACTCACCGTCTCCTGGGGATTGGCCCAACGTCACCCAGCTGGCGTTCATACCTAAGGCGGAACTAGAACTCAACACATCTATGCCTGCAGGGTACCTCAGGTTCTGTCTTGGGGACTTTAGTCTTCAAACAACTTCGTAAACATTTTAGATGAAGGGATATGTGAACTGTTAGTGCCGCTATTTAGTACCTTGGTAAGGCCACACTTGGAATATTGCGTCCAGTTTTGGTCACCACGATGTAAAAAAGATGTTGAGACTCTAGAAAGAGTGCAGAGAAGAGCAACAAAGAGGATTGGGGGACTAAAACATATAAGGAACGGTTGCTGGAATTGGGTATGTGTAGTTTAATGAAGAGAAGGACGAGGGGGGACATGATAGCAGCCTTCCAATCTCTCAGGGGCTGCCCCAAAGAAGAGGCAGTCAAGCTCTTCTCCAAAGCGCCTGAAGGCAGGACAAGAAGCAACGGATGGAAACCCATCAAGGAGAGAAGCAACCTGGAACTAAGGAGAAACTTCCTGACAGTTAGAACAATTAACCAGTGGAACTCCTTGCCTCCAGAAGTGGTGAATGCTCCAACACTGGAAGTTCTTAAGAAGAGACTGGACAGCCATTTGTCCGAAATGGTATAGGGTTTCCTGCCTGGCCGGGGGGTTGGACTAGATGACCTCCAAGGTCCCTTCCATTCTGCATCTCTAAAACTGTAATTAGCTGTGTTAATTCTTGTTCTCACCACAAGGGGGGAGGCCAGGATAACATTTGAGCACCTAGTGGCGAAGAAGGCTTTTTAAAATTAAAACTACGGGGAAACCCCCGGTGATGGGCATGTAACACAATTCAGCCCGTCAACTGAACACAAGCAAAGGCAATTTTCTGAACGGAAGCTGCCAGAAAGAAGAGGGGGGGTCAAATTATTCTCCAAAGCAAATTATTCTCTCTTTTATCAAGGAGAGAAGCAACCTGGAATTAAGGAGAAACTTCCTGACAGGGAAGACATTAACCAGTGGAACAGCTTGCCACCAGAAGCTGTGAATGCTCCAACACTGGAGGTTTTTAAGAAGAGACTGGATAGCCACTTGTCTGAAATGGTATAGGTTCTCCTGCTCAAGTGGGGGGCTGGACTAGATGACCTCCAAGATCCTTCCAGCTCTATTCTATTCTATTCTATTCTATTCCATTCCATTCCATTCCATTCTATATTTTCTATTCCATTCTATTCTATTCTATTCTATTCTATTCTATTCTATTCTATTCTATTCTATTCTATTCTATTCTATTCTATTCTATTCTATTCTATTCTATTCTATTCTATTCTATTCTATTCCATTCCATTCCATTCCATTCCATTCTATATATTCTATTCTATTCTATTCTATTCTATTCTATTCTATTCTATTCTATTCTATTCTATTCTATTCTATTCTATTCTATTCTATTCTATTCTATTCTATTCTATTCTATTCTATTCTATTCCATTCCATTCCATTCCATTCTATATTTTCTATTCTATTCTATTCTATTCTATTCTATTCTATTCTATTCTATTCTATTCTATTCTATTCTATTCTATTCTATTCTATTCTATTCCATTCCATTCCATTCCATTCCATTCCATTCTATAGTATTCTATTCTATTCTATTCTATTCTATTCTATTCTATTCTATTCTATTCTATTCTATTCTATTCTATTCTATTCTATTCTATTCTATTCCATTCCATTCCATTCCATTCCATTCCATTCCATTCCATTCCATTCCATTCCATTCTATATATTCTATTCTATTCTATTCTATTCTATTCTATTCTATTCTATTCTATTCTATTCTATTCTATTCTATTCTATTCTATTCTATTCTATTCTATTCTATTCTATTCTATTCTATTCTATTCTATTCTATTCTATTCTATTCCACATTAGGAAACAGGATCAAGAGATGCTGCCCAGAGACTGGTCAGATAAAAAACAACATAGCCTGCACCTGCATACAGGTAAGTCCTCGATTTACAACGGTTCATTCAGTTCAAAATTACAACAACTCTGGAAAAAAGTGATTTATGACAATTGTCATCCTTACAAGCTTCGTTGCATCTCCTCGGTTGCGTGATCAAAATGCAGGCACTTGGCAACTGGTTCAGACTTACGACGATCGCAGTGTCCCCCAGGGTCACGTGATCCCCTTTTGCGACCTTCTGACAAGCCAAGTCAATGGGGAAGACGGATTCACTTAACAACCGTGTTACCAACTTAACAGCTGCGGTGATTCACTTAAGAACTGTGGCAAGAAGGCTCATTAAAGGAGGCAAAATTCACTTAACAACTGTCTCGCTTAGCAACAGAAATTTTGGGCCCCACTGTGGTCGTTAGCCGAGGACCTCTTGTAATGGGCGGTGCGACAAGACCCACAGCTTCATTTTTTAAAGAAGTCCAGAAGTCATGAAGGGGCCATAGTTCACCTATGCTGGCTGAGGAATTCTGGGAGTTGAAGTCCATGAGTCATGAGGGGGGCAAAGTTTTCCCCATGCTGGCTCAGGAATTCTGGGAGTTGAGGTCCGCCAGTCATGAAGGGGCCACAGTTCCCCCACGCTGGCTGAGGAATTCTGGGAGTTGAAGTCCGCCAGTCATGAAGGGGCCATAATTCCCCCACGCTGGCTGAGGAATTCTGGGAGTTGAAGTCCGCCAGTCATGAAGGGGCCACAGTTCCCCCACGCTGGCTCAGGAATTCTGGGAGTTGAAGTCCGCCAGTCATGAAGGGGCCACAGTTCCCCCACGCTGGCTGAGGAATTCTGGGAGTTGAAGTCCGCCAGTCATGAAGGAGCCACAGTTCCCCCACGCTGGCTGAGGAATTCTGGGAGTTGAAGTCCGCCAGTCATGAAGGGGCCATAATTCCCCCACGCTGGCTGAGGAATTCTGGGAGTTGAAGTCCGCCAGTCATGAAGGGGCCACAGTTCCCCCACGCTGGCTCAGGAATTCTGGGAGTTGAAGTCCGCCAGTCATGAAGGGGCCACAGTTCCCCCACGCTGGCTGAGGAATTCTGGGAGTTGAAGTCCGCCAGTCATGAAGGAGCCACAGTTCCCCCACGCTGGCTGAGGAATTCTGGGAGTTGAAGTCCGCCAGTCATGAAGGGGCCATAATTCCCCCACGCTGGCTGAGGAATTCTGGGAGTTGAAGTCCGCCAGTCATGAAGGGGCCACAGTTCCCCCACGCTGGCTCAGGAATTCTGGGAGTTGAAGTCCGCCAGTCATGAAGGGGCCACAGTTCCCCCACGCTGGCTGAGGAATTCTGGGAGTTGAAGTCCGCCAGTCATGAAGGAGCCACAGTTCCCCCACGCTGGCTGAGGAATTCTGGGAGTTGAAGTCCGCCAGTCATGAAGGGGCCACAGTTCCCCCACGCTGGCTCAGGAATTCTGGGAGTTGAAGTCCGCCAGTCATGAAGGGGCCATAATTCCCCCACGCTGGCTGAGGAATTCTGGGAGTTGAAGTCCATGAGTCATGAGGGGGGCAAAGTTTCCCCCATGCTGGCTCAGGAATACTGGGAGTTGAAGTCCACGAGTCATAAAAGAGCCAAGCTTGCCTACCCCTGCACTAAATAGTAGGACTACAGCTATTATGCGTGATTATACCAGCAAATAACTGGATGTTTAAGGAATTCTCACTTGGCCATATTTAAGTCTAGATTTTTAAGGATTAAATTACTTCTCTGATGCTAATTACAATTGTGATTTAATTCCATGTTCAGATAAAAGAGCATTCTTTTTTGCCAATTTCCTTAATAAATGTAGACATTAAGCCATTTTTTAAATAGACACAAGAATTTCCCTGAGTTTGAAATTCTCCTTTTGGCTTTTACTATTACAACAGTATTATAATTGAAATGAAGGCTTGTAATTAGCCAACTATCATTTGCTAGAAAGAATAAACTCGTTTCTAGTATAACTTGCTTGACAAGGTAATCTTCAACATATGAGAAGAGAAGAGAAGAGAGAAAGAATAGAATAGAATAGAATAGAATAGAATAGAATAGAATAGAATAGAATAGAATAGAATAGAATAGAATAGAATAGAATAGAATAGAATAGAATAGAATAGAATAGAATAGAATTACAGAATGGAATGGAATGGAATGGAATAGGATAGGATAGAATAGAATAGAATTACAGAATGGAATGGAATAGGATAGGATAGGATAGGATAGGATAGGATGGAATGGAATAGAATAGAATAGAATAGAATAGAATAGAATAGAATAGAATAGAATAGAATAGAATAGAATAGAATAGAATAGAATAGAATAGAATAGAATAGAATAGAATAGAATAGAAGAATAGAATAGAATAGAATAGAATAGAATAGAATAGAATAGAATAGAATAGAATAGAATAGAATAGAATTACAGAATGGAATGGAATGGAATGGAATAGGATAGGATAGAATAGAATAGAATTACAGAATGGAATGGAATAGGATAGGATAGGATAGGATAGGATAGGATGGAATGGAATAGAATAGAATAGAATAGAATAGAATAGAATAGAATAGAATAGAATAGAATAGAATAGAATAGAATAGAATAGAATAGAATAGAATAGAATAGAATAGAATAACAGAATTGGAAGGGACCTTGAAGGTCATCTAGTCCAACCTACTGCTCAGGCAGGAAACCCTATAAAGTTTCAGACAAATAGCTGTCCAGTCCCTTCTTAAAAACGTCCAGTGTTGGAGCATTCACCATTTCTGGAGGCAAGGAGTTCCACCGGTTCATTGTCCTCACTGTCAGGAAATTTCTCCTTAATTCCAGGTTGCTTCTCTCCTTGATGAGTTTCCATCTATATAAGGAAAATAATCTCCCAGTTTCTATGTTGTATTTGTTTCAACGCTAACGTGGTGAGAGCAACACTGAGGGTGCTACTCAGATGCAATAGACTTAATTATGAAATTTTAACAGCCGTCTCCCCTGCCCCGTCACGTGGCCACAATTCACATGGCAGACAACCCATGTTTACGGCCGTTTGCTGCATCCCGCAATCACGTGACCGCGTCTTATGGTATTTTTGCCTAAAACTGGCGTTTGTCAAAAAAACACGCCTTAGCGAACAATGGGTTCACTTAACGACCGCTGTGTTCGCTTAGCGACCACCGCAAGAAAAAAGGGGAGGGGGTGTTTATTCCTATATCAAACTTCTTAACCACCCCTCTCTTCCTGGGGCTCAGGGCGGTCGTAAAATTGGGCGGTCGTAAAATTGAGTCGGTCACCTGAAGGTCTGCTTTGCGCGACTTACGGGCGTAATGGGCATTGGGAAGGCTCCATTACGGTCATAAGTCAAGGACTTCCTGTATTCTTTTTAGAAAATAATTGCAGCCAGAGGACCTGCAGAGGGCAGGATTATACCGTCTGTAGCTTGGAAAAACCGGGAAAGAAAATATTGATATTTATTTGGACAACAAGAAGACTTGTTTCTTTCTTTCTTTTTTAAAAAAATATATTTTATTCAAAACAAAGTCAAAGTACAAAATGGAAAACTCAAAAAAAAAATCCATGGAGACAAAAAAGAAAACCCCCCGCAAACCACAAAATGATCAAAACATTAAAAAGGTGCATCAACACACACACACACACACACACACACTCTACACATATCATCTCCTCTAGTTGAATATTGATTAATATATCACTACAGTCATCTGTGTGCGATGGTGTAGGTTCTCCTGCTTGAGCAGGGGGCTGGACTAGAAGACCTCCAAGGTCCCTTCCAGCTCTATTCTATTCTGTTCTGTTCTGTTCTGTTCTGTTCTGTTCTTTCTGTTCTGTTCTATATTACAATATCTATTCTATTCTATTCTTATTTCTATTCTATTCTATTCTGTAATATTCTATTCTATTCTATTCTATTCTATTCTATTCTATTCTATTCTAGTCTAGTCTAGTCTAGTCTAGTCTATTCTATTGTGTGCATACACCTTCCTGACCTGGTTAAGCATGCAGGAATTAATGTAAGTAGTCTTTTTGCTATCCATTCAATGTGGTCCTGACCCCCAACTTAGCTAATTAAAGAGCTGCAAGTGTTTAAATATGTTTGCTAAACATTCATGTACCCAACAAGACAATCCCTTAAATATGAGCCAGCCATCTGAGGCAGCAGCCAAAAATGCCAATGCAATCCTTGCTTGTATAAACAGAGGCATAGAATCAAGATCACACGAGGTATTAGTACTGCTTTGTAAATCCTTAGTAAGGCCACAGCTGGAATACTCCAGCCACTTTTGGTCACCATATCACAAAAAAGATGTTGAGAGTTTGGAAAAAGTGCAGAGAAGAGCAACTAAGATGATCCAAGGCCTGGAGACTAAAACATATGAAGAACGGCTGTGGGATTTGGGTTTGGCCAGTCTAAAGAAAAGAAGAAAGGGGGGGTGACATGATAGCAGTGTTTCAGTATTTGAGGGGCTGCCACAAAGAGGGAGGGGTCGCATTATTCTCCAAAGCCCCTGAAGGCCGGACAAGAAGCAACAGATGGAAACTAATCAAGGAGAGAAGCAACCTGGAATTAAGGGAATTAAGGAGAAACTTCCTGACAGTGAGGACAATCGACCAGTGGAACTGCTTGCCACCAGAGGTTGTGGGTGCTTCAATACTGGAGGTTTTTAAGAAGAGACTGGACAGCCACTTGTCTGAAATGGTAGAAGGTCTCCTGCTTGAGCAGGGGGTTGGACTAGATGACCTCCAAGGTCCCTTCCAGCTCTATCCTGATTGATTGATCTTCATGCCCGCTGGGTGACTTTGGACCAATCACCAGGAGACGGTGAGTTCTAGTTCTGCCTTAGGGCCGAAAGAGCTGGCTCTCTCTCTCTCTCTCTCTCTCTCTCTCTCTCTCTCTCTCTCTCTCTCTCTGTGTGTGTGTGTGTGTGTGTGTGTGTGTGTGTGTATATGTGTGTGTATGTGGCTTTGGGTTCCAATTCTTTCTCCTTTCTGAACATGTAATCCTTTCGTATTCCAGTCTCACCCTTTCTGATCCTCCAAACCATTGTTCACGAGGCAGGCTGAGATAGACTGGTGCACGGAAAGCCACATTTTTTTTTTTGTGTAGGTGTGTGTGTGTGATGTTCTCACTCCAAAGCCTGATATAGTCAATCAAGCTGAAGTAGCTGCCCTCTTGAAAGGACTTTGCCTTTTTGCATCGTCCGTCTGAGGCTGTCAAAGAGATTCCCGGTGTCCAAATCTGGCCTTTCAGGTGTCGCGTATCGCTGGCTGGGATGTGCAAAAATCTTCAGCGTTATCGTGCTGAAATGTGGGATTAGGGTGACAGAAGGAAAGGAAAGGTCTTCAAAACTGAATATTGAAAGAGAAATTTAAAATTGAATTTGCTGCCGTGGAAATCTTACTGCCTGGACAAACAAGCTTACCAAAAACTATAATGGCTGGGAAACAGGAAAGGATAGCATAAAGGCAGGATGTAAGATAAATATGTAGGCAAAAATTAGCTGGGTCTTAGAGCAGGGAAGAAAGAAGACGAGCTATCAAAACATCTGTAAGAGGAAATGGCTAGCCAGGAAAACTTAAGTAAATTGAACAACAGGAAAAGGACCTCTTGTTCTAAGAGGCCCAGAACTCAAAGCCAACAACTGAATATTTTTATTTTATTTTTATTTTAATTCCATTTATATCCCGCCCTTCTCCGAAGACTCAGGGCGGCTTACAAGCTTATGTCTAATGTTTTATCTTATTAACGTACATGTGATGTATGATTTAGTATGTAGTAGGAAACAGTGGCGTAGCGTGGGGGGTGCAGGGGGGGCTGGCCGCACCAGGCGCAACATCTGGGGGGGGCGCGCTCGCACTGAGCTGCTCAGGGAGCCCCAAGGGCTGCACAGAGTCGGCTTGGCTCCGCTCTCGAGCTGCTCTTTCTTGCAAAGCGAAACGAGTCCGGCAGGTGAGATGGGCGGCCACATAAACTGAATAAAATAAATAGAAGCGCCCAACTCTCCGCCCAGGCTCAGGCCAACCGCAAGCGCCCCGCAGGCGCCCCGGCAGGCTTAGCCGAGCGAAGACGGACCCGCCGGCCGGCTGGCCTAGCTTCGTGCGCATGCGTGGCTTTATTTAGCGGGGCTCACGTGCGAGCTTGAATGCAGCGGCTCTTGCAGGTCGGAGCCCCGCCCAGCCGCCCTCGAGAGGGACCCGGAAGCATCCCGCATGCGCGCGACTCTTCTTGGAAAGTCTACGCCGCTGCGGGGCGCGTCTTTTCGGCGGTGCCATGACATCACCGGGTTAGGGGGCGCAAATTGCCCCGGGTGCTGACAACCCACGCTACGCCACTGGTAGGAAATAGGTAGGAGGCGGTCAGAAAGAGTGTAACCTTGTAGTACCTCAGCCAATGGGGAAAGAGGAGGGATGTGGCGGCCGGGACAAGGCTGTATAAAGAAGGGAATATTTTGGGTTGGAACTTTGGAGAGAACCAAACGTTGATACCGTCTCTCCCCGCTTATCGCAATAAACGAAACCAAAGGCCTCTTCTTAAGCCTTTTTTCTCTGTGGGTGTTGGAATATAGATCAATTATTTTCCACTTTCTTGGGCACAGCCGGCCTGTTGTACCTGCCTCACAAAGAGCCCGTTAACATTTTAACGGCCTCATTTTGTAAAAATGTAAATCGTTCGGCTGATATTTTATCAGCTCCTGGGGCTTTGGGCTTAGCAATATTTTCCAGAGCTCCTGCAGTTTCCAGGAGGTCGTAGTTTTAATTTAGTAATCGAACCTCATCAATTCGGGGGCGAGGGGGGGATTTTTTCCCCCATTTATTTATTTTTGCAGGTCTACGTATTTTTGCCAATTTTCTTGGTATTTTCCACTCCTTCCCCCCCCCTTTTTTTTTTTGCTTTCTTTTAAGGTGCCGGGTTGCATGAACATTTCTCTTGGTTTCCGTAATAAAGTTCTTGTCTTTCGTATTTGGGGAAGGCCTGAAGGACTAGACCGAGGAGAGATTAATCTGAAGGAGATTTATCTACCAATAGAAGAGAATATTGGTAACTCTGGGTTGAATTGTGGCACCTGCAACTGATGATGTTACTAGCTGGGTAATGAAATGTCTGCAAGTAAACAGTCAAGTTCAGAAGGCACCAAAGAGTCCATAATCCTCCTCTTCCTCCTCTTCCTCCCCCCCCTTCTCCTCCCTTGTAGCACTGATGATGTTCCCTAGTTGGGTCATGAAACGTCTGCAAGAAAACAAGCAAGCTCAGAGAGCATCAAGGACCCCACAGTCCTCCTCCTCTTCTTTCACTTCCTCCTCCTCTTCCTCCTCCTCCTCCTCCCCCCCTTCTAGCACTGATGATATAACCTAGTTGGGTCATGAAACGTCTGCAAGGAAACCACCCAGCTCAGAGAGCACCAAGGACCCCACGGTCCTTTCCTCCTCCTCCTCCTCCTCCTCCTCCTCCCCTTCTAGCACTGATGATGTTATCTGGTTGGGTCATGAAATGTCTGCAAGAAAACAACCAAACTCAGAAGGCAGCAAGGACCCCACAGTCCTCCTCCTCCTCCTTCGCTTCCTCCTCCTCCTCCTCCTCCTCCTCCTCCTCTCCATAATCCCCTCTGGTTTCTACAGGTAGTCTTCACCTTATGACCATAACTGACCCCCAAATTTCTGTTGCTAAGCAAGGCAGCTGTTAAGTGACTTTTGCCCCATTTTGCGACTTTTCTGGCCACCGTTGTTAAGCGAATCACTGCAGCTCTTCAGCTAGTAACACGGTCGTTAAGCAAATCCAGCTTCCCCCCCCCCATGGACTTTGCTTGCCAGTAGGTCGCCAAAGAGGATCACGTGACCACCACCCCCCGGGGGACTCTGTGCCTGTCATAAGTACGAGTCTGTTGTCAGGTGTCTGAATTTTGATCGCGTGACACCCCTCCCCCTCCCAGGGGGTGCTGCAGAGGAATAATGGCTTCTTTTCATTGCTTTTTTCCAGTGCTGTTGCAACTCCGAACAGTCGCAAAAAGGAATCGTCGTAAGTTGAGGACGCCCTCTGCTTCCTTCTGATTTGCCTTCCGCTCTTCAGCTGTTTTTCAAGATGGTGGCTGGTTAGTTTCGCTCTTCTGCGCCTTCCAGGGCTCTGCGGATCCATTCAATCTCTTCCTTCTCTTTTACGACCGTAATTTTATGCCTAACGCTCAGGCTGAGCCTGCTGGGTCTGAATTTTTTTTTTCCCTTTGGTCTTTCTTTCTTTCTTTCTTTCTTTCTTTCTTTCTTTCTTTCTTTCTTTCTTTCTTTCTTTCTTTCTTTCTTTCTTTCTTTCTTTCTTTCTTTCTTTCTTTCTTTCTTTCTTCCTTCCTTTCTTTTGTCTCAATTGCACTTCTGCCAGGAAGGGGCTTCAATCCGCCTGAGTTTGTGTCCCAGCTGGCAGGACGGAATTTCCCCTTTGGGACCTAATCGGCCTGGATTTTGTGACCCCTCATTCGCAAAGGCCCCCCCCCCGTTCTCTTTAAAGTGGTGGGAAGGAGGGAATTGCAGCAGTGACATTTTCTTGGCATAATAGCCCTTGGGGCAGGAGGAGGAGGAGGAGGAGGAGGAGGAGGAGGAGGAGGAGGAGGAGGAGGAGGAGGAGGAGGAGGAGGAGGAGGAAGGGGAAGAGGAGGGGAAGGAGGAAGAGAGGAGGAGGAGGAGGAGAGGGTGGTGGAGGAGGAAGGGGAAGAGGAAGGGAGGGAGGAGGAGGGGGTGGTGGAGGAGGAGGGATGTGGGGTCCTTGGTGCTCCCTGAGTTGGGTGGTTTTCTTGCAGACGTTTCGTGACCCAACTAGGTAACATCATCAGTGCTAGAGAAGGGAGGGGGGTTGTGGAGAAGAGGAGGAGGAGGAGGAGGAGGAGAAGGAGGAGGAGGAGGAGGAGGAAGAGGAGGAGGAGGAGGAGGATTGTGAGGTCCTTGGTCCTCTGAACTTGGTTGTTTTCTTTGAGACGTTTCATTACCCAATTAGGTAACATAATCTGTGCTAGAAGGGAGTGGGGGTTGCAGGGAGGAGGAGGAGGAGGAGGAGGAGGAGGAGGAGGAGAAGCAGGACTGTAGGGTCCTGGGTGCTCTCTGAGCTTGGTGCTTTTCTTGTACACATTTCATGATCCATCTTCCTTTCTATGTCTAGTTTAATGAAGAGAAGGACGAGGGGTGACATAATAGCAGCCTTCCAATATTTGAGGGGCTGCCACAGAGAAGAGGGGGGGTCCACCTATTCTCCAAAGCCCCTGAAAGGCAGGACCAGAAGCAACGGATGGAAACTGACCAAGGAGAGAAGCAACCTGGAACTCAGGACAAACTTCCTGACAGTGAGGACAATCAGCCAGTGGGACATAAGTTGTCTCCAGAAGTTGTGGCTGCTCCATCACTGGAAACTTTTAAGAAAAGACTGGACAGCCACTTGTCTGAAATGGCGTAGAGTCTCCTGCTTGAGCATGGGGTTGGACTAGAAGACCTCCAAGGTCCTTCCAGCTCTGTTATTCTATGTTTGATGTTCTAAGATTTTCTCCCCGGCTCTCTACATCGCTTCAAGAGTTCGCTAACATTAGGAGACAGCCTAAGAAGCATCAGATGCTTGCTTCTCTTTTCCTAGCCTGCTGAATTTATTCATCAAATCTGTCATTTTCGCTAGTAGATGAGCCAGCTGTCACTTCGGATTTGCAGCTATCTTTGATGCAGTCCTCACAGTTATATACCGGTTTGAGGGTGGGATGGGGGTTACGTAGAATGTGCGAATGTTTATTACTTCTGAGGCTTGGTCAAGAGTGACCCATGACTAATATGAGCCCCGAGCCATGTCGCTATCAGGCCTGATAGCGGATCCCCACAGGGCCGGGACACCAGTTCAAAACCTTTAGGAAGATCTGAAGATGGCAGAAAAACGAATTTGCTTCTGCCATCTTGAGCAGAAAAGAGCCTTGGTGGAGCAGTGGGCTAACGCCTCCTTAAGTAACACCAGCTGCCTGCAATTAATGCAGGTTCGAGTCCCACCAGGCTCAAAGTTGACTCAGCCTTCCATCCCTTCCGAGGTAGGTAAAATGAGGACCCAGATTGTTGGGGGCAATTAAGCTGACTTTGTAATAATGCCACTTCAGATGGGGCCGAAAGCCCTAATAAGCAGGCATATACACAGAATGAAGGCTATTGCTAAGCACATTGATTTGTGCTTCTTAGATTGTAAACCGCCCTGAGTCTTCGGAGAAGGGCGGGATATAAATGGGATTAAAAAAAAAAAGATCAGGAGTCACAAAAGGCTGTAGCTGGATTTAAATCGCTGCCTTCTAAAATGGTCTCTGAGCTGGGTGGTTTCCTTGCAGACGTTTCATGACCCAACTAGGTAACGTTACAAGTGCTAGAGAAGGGAGGGGGAGAAGAGGAGGAGGAGGAGGAGGAGGAGGAGGAGGAGGAGGAGGAGGAGGAGGAGGAGGAGAGAAAGGAGGAAGACTCTGTGGGATCCTTGGTGCTCTCTGAGCTTGGTGGTTTTCTTGCAGATGTTTCATGACCCAGGTAGGTAACGTCATCAATACACGTTAGTGTAGAACGCAAGTTTCTGCAGCGTTCGTTTATTTATTTACTTATTCTTCCTGTCGTTGTACCCAGCCAGAACATCTTAGAGGCCTCATCCCAGGAATAATAATAATAATAATAAAAACACCCGTCTTAACGCTGCCCGTATGTCTCCGTGGTGTCACCACCAGCTGTGAAGAGTTGACTTCCAGGCTGTTCACGCCCATCACGTCAACTAATCAAGGAGGTTGACGTGAAGGCTGGAGAACTTCTTCAGAACTTCAGCCTGACTTGCCCTGGGTTGACTTAATGAGTTCCTCAGCTCCTCCGTCTCTCTCTCTCTCTCTCTCTCTCTCTCTCTCTCTCTCTCTCTCTCTCTCTCTCTCTCTCTCTCTCTCTCTCTCTCTCTCTCTCTCTCTCTCTCTCTCTCTGCCTCGTTGAGGGTTCAAGCAAACAGTAATTAGGACTTCCTGGAGCTTGAAGACGGTTTTTCATGGCAGAGAGCAGAGCAAGACAGGTTGATCATTAATCTCCTCAGCTTCCAGCCCCCACGGGCGAGCACACACACACACAGAGATACACACTCGTCCTCGGGAGCACTAATGAGTTGTAGATGGGTTTCCCCTAATGATGTCTCCAAAAAGACACACGCTCCGAACATGAATTGGGAAGAACGCAAAACTTTGTGGCTTTTGGGAGGCTGTTTGCAAAAATGGAAGACTCTGCCTGGCAGGCACACACACGCATTCTCTCTCTCTCTCTCTCTCTCTCTCTCTCTCTCTCTCTCTCTCTCTCTCTCTCTCTCACACACACACACACACACACACACACACACACACACACACACACACAAACACACACTCATACACACACACACACACACAAAATCGTTGTTGTGGGTGTTCAAGAGGCTGCTTTGATAAGTCCACAAACAGCAAGTCAGGGCACAATTTTTGCTTTAAGTGACAAGCCAGGAGAAAGGTCAATTCAAATGAAAAAAAATCACTTTACTGCAGTCATTAGCCAGCAGACAGTCAGGGAAGAGTGCAGTTTCCATCCTGAGGGGTTTTTGGTTCTCCCCCCCCCCTCAGCAAAAAAGTTTATTTATATTTCGTATCTCTTAACCGCCTGATTTCATTGATTTATTTATATTTCGTATCTCTTAACCGCCTGACTTCACTGATATATTTACATTTTGTATTTCTTATCCTTCTGATTTCATTGATTTATTTATATTTCGTATTTCTTCGCCAACCGTCTTCCTAGCAGAGGGACTTTGGGCAATCAGAATAGAACTGGAAGGGACCTTGAAGGTCATCTAGTCCAGCCCACTGCTCAAGCAGGAGACCCTACACCATTTCAGACAAGTGACTATCCAGTCTCTTCTTAATGATGGAGCACCCACAATTTCTGGTGGCAAGCTGTTCCACTGGTTAATTGTCCTCACTGTCAGGAAGTTTCTCCTTAATTCCAGGTTGCTTCTCTCTTTGGTCAGTTTCCAGCCATTGTTTCTTGTCCTGCCTGTTGGACGTGGAGGAGGAGGGGGGAGGAGGAAGACTTAGGAGGAGGAGGAGGAGGAGGAGGACTGGGCAGTCCTTGGTGCTCTCTGAGTTGTGTTGTTTTCTCGCAGACATTTCGTTACCCAACTAAGTAATATCATCAGTTGTAGACTGGAGTGAGTGGTTGATGCGCCCTGGCTGTTAAGCGAAGCACAGCAGTTGTTAAGTGAAACACTGCAAGCCGCAACGGCTTGTGCAAACTCCAACATAAAATATCTGCGGAACAAAACGAGATTCTCCGCCTAGCAGAGAGAAGAAAAAAAAATCTGATATGGAAAATCTCCAATAGTTTCATGTTTCTTGTTTCCTTCGCTCATCAGGGCTTCTTGCCTTCCAAGCAGAGTGTAGCAGTGTTGATCCTTGATTAACATTCACATCTTTTCATCTTTGTCGGTAAACAATCCGACACCAGGAACGCATTGTTCCCTCCAGAAACAATCCATACGCGAAGACAGCCCGAATCTCCTTTGGCATCTCAGCTTCACCAATTATCCCAAACAAGCCAGCAATTTGCTCGTTAATGAACTTTTGGAAACTATGTGGGATGCATAGTTTGGGTCCTGGACATCATTTGATGCAGCTCAATAAGCCATCATGTTGTTGTTGATGTTAGCTGCGAAGTCGTGTCCGACCCATCGCGACACCATGGACAACGTTCCTCCAGGCCTTCCTGTCCTCTACCATCTTCTGGAGTACATTTAAGCTCACGCCTCCTGCTTCAGTGACTCCATCCAGCCACCTCCTTCTCTGTCGTCCCCTTCTTCTATTGCCCTCAACCTTTCCCAGCATTAGGCTCTTCTCCAGTGAGTCCTTCCTTCTCATTAGGTGGCCAAAGGATTTGAGTTTCAGCTTCAGGATCTGGCCTTCTAAAGAGCAGTCAGGGTTGATCTCCTCTAGGACTGACCGGTTTGATCGCCTTGCAGTCCAAGGGACTCGCAGGAGTCTTCTCCAGCACCACAGTTCAAAGTCCTCCATTCTTTGGCGCTCAGCCTTTCTTATGGTCCAAAGCCATCATATAGTCTGGCTTAATTTGAGCCTTGATAACAGGCAGTAGCTGTGTAATCTTGGGTTGTGGTTTGGTTACCTGGTGTGAATGGATTCTGATTGATTTAAGTTTACATAGCTGCCCATTTGTAGCAGAAAGAGTGGCAGAGCCTGGGGGCGGAGTCAAAAGAGGAATCAGCCTAGAATCCCTACCTGGGCACAAGCGGATGAAGTCCAATCTCCCTTAAATTCCATTGAACCTTATTTAAACACCACCCCCCCACAAGTGCTAACTGTTAGTAGAGAAGATTCCTAAGGAGAGACCCTTAGCAATAAATCAGTTGAATTGGACCTTCATGGGTGGACCTCATCTTTTATGCCTCCTACTCCTACTCCTACTCCTACTCCTACTCCTAATTCTATTTCTATTCTATTCTATTCTATTCTATTCTATTCTATTCTATTCTATTCTATTCTATTCTATTCTATTCTATTCCATTTCTATTCTATTCTATTCCATTCCATTCCTATTCTATTCTATTCTATTCTATTCTATTCTATTCTATTCTATTCTATTCTATTCTATTCTATTCTATTCTATTCTATTCTATTCTATTCTATTCTATTCTATTCTATTCTATTCTATTCTATTCTATTCTACTCCTGAAATGGTATAGGGTTTCCTGCCTGAGCAGGAGGTTGGACTAGATGATCTCCAAGGTCCCTGCCAAGTCTGATTCTATTCTATTCTATTCTATTCTATTCTATTCTATTCTATTCTATTCTATTCTATTCTATTCTATTCTATTCTATTCTATTCTATTCTATTCTATTCTATTCTATTCTATTCTATTCTATTCTATTCCCATAATTTTCTATTCTATTCTATTCCATTCCATTCCATTCCATTCCATTCCATTCTATTCTATTCTATTCTATTCTATTCTATTCTATTCTATTCTATTCTATTCTATTCTATTCTATTCTATTCTATTCTATTCTATTTTCTATTCTATTTTCTATTCTATTCTATATTCTATTCTATTCTATTCTATTCTATTCTATTCTATTCTATTCTATTCTATTCTATTCTATTCTATTCTATTCTATTCTATTCTACTCCTGAAATGGTATAGGGTTTCCTGCCTGAGCAGGAGGTTGGACTAGATGATCTCCAAGGTCCCTGCCAAGTCTGATTCTATTCTATTCTATTCTATTCTATTCTATTCTATTCTATTCTATTCTATTCTATTCTATTCTATTCTATTCTATTCTATTCTATTCTATTCCCATAATTTTCTATTCTATTCTATTCTATTCTATTCTATTCTATTCTATTCTATTCTATTCTATTCTATTCTATTCTATTCTATTCTATTCTATTCTATTCTATTCTATTCTATTCTATTCTATTCCCATAATTTTCTATTCTATTCTATTCTATTCTATTCTATTCTATTCTATTCTATTCTATTCTATTCTATTCTATTCTATTCTATTCTATTCTATTCTATTCTATGCTATTCTATTCTATTCCCATAATTTTCTATTCTATTCTATTCTATTCTATTCTATTCTATTCTATTCTATTCTATTCTATTCTATTCTATTCTATTCTATTCTATTCTATTCTATTCTATTCTATTCCCATAATTTTCTATTCTATTCTATTCTATTCTATTCTATTCTAAATACGAGTCAGCTGCCAAGCGTCTGAATTTTGATCACATGACCGTGGGGATGCTGCAACGGTCGTAAGTGTAAAAAACGGCCGTAAGACACTTATTTCAGTGCTGCTGTAACTTTGCACTGTCATCAAATGAACTTTTGTAAATCATAAGTCACTTTTTTCAGTGCCTACCTAACTGAACAGTTTAAAATCAAGGACTTTTCCTGTACCAGATGCTTACGGATATCTTCATTTTAATCTGCCCTGTCGTAACCTAAAATATTTCCCAGGCCGAAATATCATCTAGAAGCACTTGCCTGTGCCATCGTGTGTGTGTGTGTGTGTGTGTGTGTGTGTGTGTGTGTGTGTGTGTGTGTGTGTGTGATAGGAACTGTAGCCCACCAGATCTCTCGACTTTAGGGAAGCCGTTCTAGAACGTTCTTGATGGTTTTGCAATTTCTCCCTTCCTTCCACTCGAAAGAAAAAGAAACCAGCTTAAGAGCCCTCGTGAAAATAATGGATGTTTGCTTTCATCGTTTTTGTAACGGTGAAGAGGTTTTCCTGAACGGACCTGAAAAATAAAACAGCAGCATCGTCTACATGAAGGCTAATTAATGTCTCAGAACAATCTGATCTACTTTGAGCCCAGGAAGAGAAGTCTGCAGCTTTGATGCTGCTCAGAACAAGCCACCCTGGGTTTAGAATAGAATAGAATAGAATAGAATAGAATAGAATAGAATAGAATAGAATAGAATAGAATAGAATAGAATAGAATAGAATAGAATAGAATAGAACAGAATAGAACAAAATAGAATAGAACAAAATAGAATAGAATATATAGAATAGAATATATAGAATAGAATAGAATATACAGAATAGAATTGAATAGAATAGAATAGAACAGAAGAGAAGAGAATATATAGAATAGAGTATATAGAATAGAATAGCATAGAATAGAATAGAACAGAACAGAATAGAATAGAATATATAGAATAGAATAGAATAGAATAGAATAGAATAGAATAGAATAGAATAGAATAGAATAGAATAGAATAGAATAGAACAGAACAGAACAGAACAGAATAGAATAGAACAAAATAGAATAGAATAGAACAAAATAGAATAGAATATATAGAATAGAATATATAGAATAGAATAGAATATACAGAATAGAATAGAACAGAACAAAGCAGAATAGAATAGAATAGAATAGAATAGAATAGAATAGAATAGAATAGAATAGAATAGAATAGAATAGAATGGAATGGAATGGAATGGAATGGAATAGAATAGAATAGAATAGAATAGAATAGAATAGAATAGAATAGAATAGAATAGAATAGAATAGAACAGAACAAAATAGAATAGAATAGAATAGAATAGAATAGAATAGAATAGAACAGAATAGAACAGAAAAGAATAGAATAGAATAGAGCTGGAAGGGACCTTGGAGGTCTTCTAGTCCAGCCCTCTGCTAAAGCAGGAGGACCAATACCATCTCAGACAGGTGACTGTCCAGTCTCTTCTTAAAAGCTTCCAGGGATGGAGCACCCATGATTCCTGGTGGCAAGCTGTTCCACTGGTTGATTGTCCTCACCGTCAGGAAGTTTCTCCTTAATTCCAAGTTGCTTCTCTCTTTGGTCAGTTTCCAACCATTGCTTCTCGTCCTTCCATCTGGTGCTCTGGTGAACAACCTGGCCCCCTCCTCTTTTTGGCAGCCCCTCAGATACCGGAACGCTGCTATCATGTCTCCCCTATTTCTTCTTATCTTTAGACTAGCCAAACCCAAGTCCTGCAGCCGTTCTTCGTATGTTTCAGTCTCCAGGCCTTGGATCATCTTAGTTGCTCTTCTCTGCACTTTTTCCAAACTCTCAACCTCTTTTTTGTGATATGGTGACCAAAACTGGCTGGAGTATTCCAGGTGTGGCCTTACTAAGGATTTACAAAGCGGTACTAATACTTCGCCTCATTCTGATTCTATGCCTCTGTTTCTACAAGTGATTGTCTACTGGGACTCCAAGGTCCATCTCACAGGCGCTGTTTTTGAGCCAAGTCTCGCCCAATCTGTACTTGTGCCTTTGGTTTTTCCCTGCCTAAATGTAAAACTTTGCTTTTCTCCACGCTGAAACTCATTTTGTTGGACAGGGGCCCTTGTTCCAATCTGTCAAGATCTTTTTGGATCCTGAGTTTGTCTTCTGGGGTGTTGGCTACTCCTGCCAGTTTGGTGTCGTCTGCAAATTTCATAGGTTCCCCTTCAATTCCCTCATCTAAGTCATTTAATCCTGGTTGGATCTGACCAGGATTGTAGAATCCCTGAGCTGGGGGCGGGGGGAGTTTGAGACCATCCAGTCAACCAGCTTCCGTGCAGGAATCCAAAATACGAGAAAGATGGGTTCCTAGCATCCCATGGGGGAGAGCGTCCATCACTGGAGGCTTTCAAGAAGAGACTGGACAACCATTGGGCTGGAACGGAATAAGGTTTCTTGCTGTTCTGTACCAGCCTGCTACCGGCCCTGCAGAAAAGGCAGGGACAACCCCTTTACAACCGGCAAGAGGCTGGAATTACACCTGCCAAATTTATAGCTACAAAAACAAACAAGACACGAACCAAGAAACAGGAGCTTTAAGAAACATGAACCATCCGAGCGGTTGCCTTCAGCAAACCAGCCCTCCCAGACATTCCCCTTATATAGAGTTCAGGGCGTGGCTTCTCTGTGCCTCCTTCCGAGGAGCCCCATTGCCTTCCTCTGTTTACGCCTAATTGACTGCCTCCTGCATCGGGCGTCCTTGAACAGGGCCAGCTGTGGGTCATCTTCATCCACACTGTCAGGCTCACACAGCTGGGTCTCCGTGGTGACCAAGTGGGAGGGGCCTGGCTGAGGGCTATCATCAGCGAGATCTTCAACCCCCTCAGCAAGGTCTTCAACACCCCCCTCCTCCTCCTCTGAGTCGTCCGACCCAACTGCCGAACCCACAGGCTGACCCTGAATCACAACACTTGCTTGGGCAGGAGGGGTTGGACTAGAAGACCTCTAAGGTCCCTTCCAATCCTCTTCTTCTTCTCTCCCCTTCTCAAGGCTCAGGGCTTATTGCAAAGTGGTAAAGTTGAGTCAGCGTCTGAGTTTTGGTCACGTCCCCGTGCTGCAACAGTCAGAGGTTACTTGCGATTGCAATTTTGAACGGTCACTAAACGGGGGCTGTAAGACAAGGACTACCTGTGACGACCCTTGACCTGTTGAGTGCAGAGTTGAAGTCTCCAAGGGAGGCATACGTATCCCCCCTCCCCAATACACACCTCTTTAGAAATTAGCCTGGAAGGAGTCTCCCCCCCCACCTCAACCTTTCTCTCTTCAAATGCAACCCACAAAGTGAGAGGATGGTTGAATGGAGATAAAAATATCATTCTGCTCCTTTCTTATTGCTCCGTGGATCAATAAATAACACAGTGCAATTAGGTGAGTGCAGTAGGACTCGAGAGCTAATTTCTGCTACTTGCTGGAAATAATTTTGCTGCACTCACCTAACTGCACCTTCCCCCTTTCCTTCCTTCTTTCTTTCTTTCTTTCTTTCTTTCTTTCTTTCTTTCTTTCTTTCTTTCTTTCTTTCTTTCTTTCTTTCTTTCTTTCTTTCTTTCTTTCTTTCTTCCTTCCTTCCTTCCTTCCTTCCTTCCTTGTTCTTTCTATCTTGTTCTTTCTTGTTCTTTCTTCTTTCTTTCTTCCTTCCTTCCTTCCTTCCTTCCTTCCTTCCTTCCTTGTTCTTTCTATCTTGTTCTTTCTTGTTCTTTCTTCTTTCTTCCTTTCTTCCTTCCTTCCTTTCTTTCTTCCTTCTTTCCTTTCTCCCTTCTTTCCTTCCTTCCTTTTTTCCTTCCTTCCTTCTCTTTCCTTTTTTCTTCCTTCACTCCTTTCTTCATTCCTCCCTCCCTCCCTCCCTCCTTCCCTCTCTCCCTTCCTTCCTTGCTTCCTTCCTTCCTTCCTTCCTTCCTTCCTTCCTTCCTTCCTTCCTTCCTTTCTTTCTTTCTTTCTTTCTTTCTTTCTTTCTTTCTTTCTTTCTTTCCTTTTCTTTTTCTTTGCCTTCTTTCCTTCCTTCTTTCCTTCCTCTCTCTCCTTCTCTTTCTTTCTTTCTTTCTTTCTTTCTTTCTTTCTTTCTTTCTTTCTTTCTTTCTTTCTTTCTTTCTTTCTTTCTTTCTTTCTTTCTCTTTCTTTCTTTCTTTGCCTATATAGGTGTCTGTGGCCTTCCAAGATTCCAAGTATTTTCATCTTTTTATTTTTTTTTTTGGAGCAACATGGGTGTCACTTTGAGCCCTGGAGGTGGGATCTTTAGCTAGGTCCTCTGCCTGGGGAAAAAGCAAGGTGTACAGGTGGTCCTTGTTTTATGAACCCAACGGAGAGCAGAATTTCCACCGCTAAGCAAGACAACCTGGTTGCCTATGGTTCTTAAGTGCATCATGGCAGTTGTTAAACGAATCATGAAGTTGTTAAGAGAAGGTGTGGCTTCCCTCTTAGACTTTGGAGAGGAAGGAAGGAAGGAAGGAAGGAAGGAAGGAAGGAAGGAAGGAAGGAGAAAGAAAGAAAGAAAGAAAGAAAGAAAGAAAGAAAGAAAGAAAGAAAGAAAGAAAGAAAGAGAAAGAAAGAGAGAGAGAGAGAGAAAGAAAGAAAGAAAGAAAGAAAGAAAGAAAGAAAGAAAGAAAGAAAGAAAGAAAGAAAGAAAGAAAGAACAACTCAAGAAGCTTGGGAAACTTTGAAAAGTGAGATTATAAAAGCCCAGTCTAGCACAATACCAACAAAGAAGAAAAATGACAGCTCTCAAAAGAAACCAGCGTGGCTGCATAAAGAACTCTTTGATAAATTGAAAGACAAAAAGGACAAGTATAAAAAGTGGAAAGATGGGTACGTAACAAAGGCAGAATATCAGCCAATAGCCCGAGCCTGCAAAGATGAAGTGAGGAAAGTTAAGGCTCAAAATGAACTAAGGCTTGCAACAAAAGTCCAAAATAACAACAACAAAAAGCTTCTTTCAACATGTAAAAAACCAGTCGGGTTGGGGTTTTTTTTGCACTCGAGTGCTACAGATTCACTAACCAGGCAGTCCTCGACTTACATTTTTGATCACGTGAGTGTGGGGGATACTGCAAAGGTCGTAAGTGTGAAAAACGGTCATAAGTCACTTTTTTCAGTGCCGTTGTAAATTCGAATGGTCACGAAACGAACGGTTGTAAGTGCAGACTACTTTTATCCTGAGCAGGGGCAGATATTTTTAATTTCTCCTACCTTTTCTGTCGCTCCTGATTCTTTGGGTCCCTTTCTATGGCACACCTGGAGACCCATCCCATTAAATCAGTTTTGCCTCCTTGTGCTAAGAGCTCATCCCATTTATTTCTCATTTTGGGGGGTATTCATATTAGGGAACAAAAGGCCGCAAATTTTAAGACCGGGTTGTCCGCGATTTCTTTCATTAAGGCGTTTAACAGGACCCACTTGAGCTATTACTTCCCTCCTGCAAAACTTAAGTGGTTTTGCATATCAAGCTTTATCTATTATTATTTTTTTGAGTCTGGTTTTGGAACAGGAGAGTCCACACATGGTTGGGCATTTTTTTTTTAAAAATAAATAAATAAATAAATCAAGATGGTCGTATTAAATGAAGAGTTGGCTTTGTTTCTTAGACCTTTGGAAGAAGTGGGAAGTCATTCCTTGTATGTATTTTTCTTTCCTTTTTCTTTTAAATACCTTTCTGCACCACTCGCTCTTGTCTGCTTTATCTTCCTTTCTGGTTGTTAGGCTAAAATTGAGATGGCAGATGTTCCTTGCTGGAAAGATTACGCGTGCTAACCGAAAGACCGGAATATTCGTAGTCAGGTTTGAACTCTGGGGGCCCTGGGTGCTCTCTGAGCTGGGTGGCTTTCTAGCAGACGTCTCATGACCCAACTAGGGAACATCATCAGTGCAAGAAGGGAGAGGGGTTTGCAGAGAGGAGGAAGAGGAGGATGACGAGGAGGATTAGAATTAGGATTAGGAGGAGGAGGGGGAGGAGGAGGAGGAGGAGGAGGAGGAGGAGGAGGAGGAGGAGGGGAAGGTAGAGGACTGCAGGGACCTTGGTGCTCTCTGAGCTGGGTGGTTTTCTAGCAGACGTCTCATGACCCAACTAGGGAACATCATCAATGCTAGAAAGGGTGGAGGTTGCAGAGAGGAGGAGGAGGAGGAGGAGGAAGAGGAGGAGGAGGAGGAGGAGGAGGAGGATGGGGTTCTTGGTGCTCTCTGAGCTTGGTGGTTTTCTTGCAGACGTTTCATGACCCAATTAGGGAACTTCATCAGTGCAAGAGGGAGGAGGAGGAGGAGGAGGACGACGACGACAATGACAACTGTGTGGTTCCTTGTGCCCTCTGAGCTGGGTTGTTTTCTTGCAGACGTTTCATTACCAAACTAGGCAACATAATCAGTTCTAGACTGATGAGGTTGACTAGCACTGAGGATGTTACCTAGTTGGGTTGTGAAACGTCTGCAAGAAAGCCATCCAGCTCAGAGAGCAGAAGAGCTGCAGGACTCAGCTGTGGCTAGTCTAAAGAAAACAGGGGTGACACGATAGCAGTCTTCCAGTATTTGAGGGGCTGCCACAAAGACGAGGGGGGTCACGTTATTCTCCAAAGCACCAGTTCTTTCCAGTTCTCCATAATCAACGCAACACAACATTGCATCCTTCCGCCCGACTGGATTGTTGTTTTCTTGCTTTAAAAAAAGGGCACCCAATCCCCAAATACAGAAATTACACACACAGAGACACACACACACACCCTCCAAGCCTTTGGACTCAGATATTTAATTAAAACTTCCTTGCAAGAACTCGGAGGGCCTCCCTCCCACAGCTTATCTGGAGGAGACCCTGTGAAGGCCGATGCTAATTATGTTTTAATCAAGATTGCCTTGGATATTAACAGGAATGGTATTTAATTTCTGTTGGTGCTAATAAGGCAAAAAACCTCCCGCTGTGTTGAGGCAGCTAAATGTTCCTTTTTCTGGCTTGGTTGGTGCTGTGTTTCACATATTGGATGACAATCTGGTTTTTTTTCTTTCTTTTTTCTTTTTATAGATAATGAGAAACCCTTAAATTTCCAATGGCACTTGAAATTTTAACGTTAGCCACTCTACCAACGGAAGAGCTGCCCGCTGTTTCTAACCAGGTGTCTGCAAAAGACCCAAATCAAAATGCAAAAGTTTGGAACTCGTGCTTGACTTGCAACCCTTAAACTTGCATTTGGGGATTGTCACAAGGCAACGCAAAATACGCAGGGCAGGCATACAGCCTCACTTAGCCATAGCTTTGATTGATTGATTGATTTTTGCCAAAGGGCAGTTTAACACAGTTGTAGTCCTCGACTTACAGCTGTTTGTTTAGTGACCGTTCAAAGTTACGACAGCAGTGCGGGGAAAAAGCGACTCAGGGCCGTTTTTCACACTTAACGACCATCGCGGTGTTCCCCCGGTGGTTCACGTGATCGAAATTCGGTCGCTTGGCAACTGATTCATATTTACGACGGTTGCGGTGTCTCCCAGGGTCACGTGATCCTCTTTTGCGAACTTCTGACCAGCAAACTCAATGAGGAAGAAGCCGGATTCGTTTAACAACCATGTCACTCATTTAACAACTGTGATGATTAACTTAACAACAACAACAATAGCAATAATAAAAGTTGGAAGGGACCTTGGAGGTCATCTAGTCCAACCCCCTGCTCAGGCAGGAAACCCTATACCATTTCTGACAAATGGCTGTCCAGTCTCTTCTTAAAAACTTCCAGCGTTGGAGCATTCACAGCTTCTGGAGGCAAGGAGTTCCACTGGTGAATTGTTCTAACTGTCAGGAAGTTTCTCCTTAGTTCCAGGTTGCTTCTCTCACCGATTAGTTTCCGATTAGTTTCCATCCGTTGCTGTGTCAAGGAAGGTTGTAAAATGGGACAAAACTCGCTTAACAACTGCCTTGCTTCGCAATGGAAATTTCGGGCTGCGCTGCGGTCGTACGTCGAGGACGTACGAGGGGCACCCACAGCCTGGTTAGTGAATCTCTGGCACTCGAGTGCAAAAAACCCGACCAATTTGGTACGGCAAATGGTGTGTGGAAACAGCTCTTTCTGCTCCCAGGTGTGATTTTTATTTTTCACTTGAACATCAGCGGCCTTTTTTTAAAAAAATACTATTTTAATAATTTTTCCAGTTTTACATCTGAGTATTTAAAAAGCAACGTGGCGTCTAGGTTAATCAATAGTTCGATAACCAAATCTTTAGTGCAAATCTCAGGTTACAACGTCAGGAATTTCTTCTCTTTTTTTCCTTCACATTCACTGTCTCGTCTTCAAGCGAGTACATTTCTAATTATATCAACTCAATAAAAAAAACATCATTTTTACATTTGTCAATAGTTTTTTTAGCTTAAAGGCAAAGGTAAAGGTTCCCCCGCACATGCGTGCTACTCGTTTCCGACTCTAGGGGCCGGTGCTCATCTCCGTTTCAAAGCCGAAGAGCCAGCGCTTGTCCAAGGACGTCTCCGTGGTCATGTGGCCGGCATGACTAGATGCCAAAGGCGCACGGAACGCTGTTACCTTCCCACCGTAGTGGTCCCTATTTTTCTACTTGCATTTTTACATGCTTTTGAACTGCTAGGTTGGCAGAAGCTGGGACGAGTAACAGGTGCTCACTCTGCTACGCGGCACTCGGGATTCGACCTGCCAAACTGCCGACCTTCTGATCGACAAGCTCAGCGTCCTAACCCACTGAGCCACCGCGTCCCTCTTTTTTAGCTTACACATATCTTAATTGCATTCAGTCTTCATAAACCATCCATACCCTGTCATTAAATTTTTGCCCAATTTTTAGTTTCTCGTCAATATTCCAATTTAACCTTTGATATTTATAATTTTCAGGCGTTGGGTAACCAAGATCAGTGGCCTTTTTAATGGACCTCATTGGGGTAACAGTTAGGGCTTGGATGATGGAAAGGGCAGGTCTAGGTGAAACAATCCCCTTGCGGGCAGTCCGTTGCTAAGCGAGACAGTTGAGTGAGCTTTGCCCCACTTTACGACCTTCCTTGCCACTGAAGGGTTCTGTAACTGGAACAAAAAGAAATTCTTTAGCCTAACTATTGCTATCTGGAATAGAATAGGATAGAATAGAAATCAGGATGGAATAGAATAGAATAGAATAGGATAGGATAGGATAGGATAGGATAGGATAGGATAGGATAGGATAGGATAGGATAGGATAGAATAAAGAAATAAGAATAGAATAGAGAATAGAATAGAATTACAGAGCAGAATAGAATAGAATAGAGAAATAAGAATAGATTAGAATAGGATAGGATAGGATAGGATAGGATAGGATAGGATAGGATAGGATAGGATAGGATAGGATAGGATAGGATAGGATAGGATAGAATTGAGCTGGAAGGGACCTTGGAGGTCTTCTAGTCCAGCCCCCTACTCAAGCAGAAGAACCTATACCCTGTGAGAAAAGGACTGCTCCAAGGTCACCCAGCCGGCTTCCGTGCCTAAGGCGGGACTAGAACTCACCGTCTCCTGCTGATTGGCCCGGAGTCACCCAGCTGGCTTCCGTGCCTAAGGCGGGACTAGAACTCACCGTCTCCTGCTGATTGGCCCAGAGTCACCCAGCTGGCTTCCGTGCCTAAGGCGGGACTAGAACTCACCGTCTCCTGCTGATTGGCCCGGAGTCACCCAGCCGGCTTCCGTGCCTAAGGCGGGACTAGAACTCACCATCTCCTGCTGATTGGCCCGGAGTCACCGAGCCGGCTTCCGTGCCTTAGGCGGGACTAGAACTCACCGTCTCCTGCTGATTGGCCCGGAGTCACCCAGCCGGCTTCCGTGCCTAAGGCGGGACTAGAACTCACCGTCTCCTGGCGATTGGCCCGGAGTCACCCAGCCGGCTTCCGTGCCTAAGGCGGGACTAGAACTCACCGTCTCCTGCTGATTGGCCCGGAGTCACCCAGCCGGCTTCCGTGCCTAAGGCGGGACTAGAACTCACCGTCTCCTGGCGATTGGCCCGGAGTCACCCAGCCGGCTTCCGTGCCTAAGGCGGGACTAGAACTCACTGTCTCCTGGTGATTGGCCCAAAGTCACCCAGCCGGCTCTCACGCCCAAGGCGAAACTAGAACTCCCCATTTCCTGGATTCTAAACTTTGAAACCCACTTTGGCTTCTGAGTGAATTGATGCCAAGTGAACTTTTAATAAATTAAATTAAGCAGCTGGTTGCTTTGCATGCTGATGAATGTGCCTTCCAGGTGAAGGCTTATCTTTTAATAGGTGGAACCCCCTCCTGTACTCAAACTGCAGCATGGAAAAAGAAACCTACATTTAGAGGGATGACACATCTGCCTACTTCTGTCCTGGCGGAACTCAACGGAGCCGCAGGAAAGACGGTGGAATTCCTGGCTCCAGTTTTTTTTTGGGGGGGAGGGTTCTCCCCACCCTGCTAGGAATGAAACTTTGCCCTTCCATTCTGTTGCTCTTCACCAAGCAAAAGACCCCCATGCCTTTTAGGTCAAGAGAAGGAGAAAACTTCCCCATGAGTAGATGGAGAGAGTTAGTAGGTTACTCCAGGGAATCCTGGCTAGAAATGAAGAAAAGAAAAAAAAGGGATTGTGCCCAGGGATGTTCTATGATCTGTGTCCCCAGATAAGGTCAAAAAACGTCAAAATGGCAGCCCCAGGCCCATGTTTCAAGCTCCTCCTAGATTTGCGTGTGTGTCACACAAACCTGGAGAAAACTGCATCTGACTTCTGTGGGTTGTAAGTGTAAATAGTTACAGAAAATATCCTGTGTTTTATTTTTAAAAACACTATAGGAAGCAGAACACACACACACACACACACACACACACACACACACACGCACACGATTCCTCAGCTACTTCAACCTTGGCAACTTTAAGACTTGTGGACTTCCACTCCCAGAATTCCTCAGCTAGGTCAACCTTGGCAACTTGGTAGACTTCAACTCCCAGAATCCTTCAGCCGGCAAGGCTGAATCCTCTGTCTTCTGATTAGATCAGGGGTCCTCTCAACCTTGGCAACTTTAAGACTTGCGGACCTCAACTCCCAGAATTCCTCAGCCAGCTGGCTGAGGAATTCTGGGAGTTGAAGTCCACAAGTCTTAAAGTTGCCAAGGTTGAGGGGACCCCTGAATTACATTATTCTACCCCTTAACCATGTTTTTTCCATTAGACAAAACGCCTAACATTTATCCCGAATCTCTGTTTTAATGCGAATAGGTGTGATCCCGGCTGCATCCTCAGTTTACCCAGTGTAGAATTTGCTCCCCTTACAGGTGACGGCCTTTCAGATTTTGGGGGACCACCATCAGATCTCCGCGGTTGCAAACGGGCCTGCCCAGCCCCTTCAAACCACGCAGGGCCCTCTCGGATCATTTTGAGTCCTTTCCAGCTATTCCAGGTCGCCTTCGAAAGATGGGTAGTTCTTGACTTACAACGGTGCTATTTAGTGACCATTTGAAGTTACTACGGCACGGAAGAAAGCGTCTTATGATCATTTTTCCCACTCATGACCGTTGCAGCATCAGCATGTTCACATGATCAAAAGTCTGTTCTATTCTATTCTGTTCTGTTCTGTTCTATTCTATTCTATTCTATTCTATTCTATTCTATTCTATTCTATTCTATTCTATTCTATTCTATTCTATTCTATTCTATTCTCTATTCTCTATTCTCTATTCTCTATTCTCTTCTTTCTCTCTTCTCTTCTATTGTATTCTATTCTCGTTTCTTCCCTTCTTTTCTATTCTATTCTAGTCGTCTAGTCTAGTCTAGTCTACTCTATTCATTCTCTCTTCTCTTTTCTTCAATTCTATTCTACTCTACTCTACTCTACTCTATTCATTCTCTATTCTCTTCACTTCTTCTCTTCTCTTCTCTTCTCTTCTCTTCTCTTCTCTTCTACTCTACTCTACTCTACTCTACTCTACTCTATTCATTCTCTATTCTCTTCTCTTCTCTTCTACTCTACTCTACTCTACTCTACTCTACTCTACTCTACTCTACTCTACTCTACTCTACTCTATTCTATCCTATCCTATCCTATTCTATTCTATTCTATTCTATTCTATTCTATTCTATTCTATTCTATTCTATTCTATTCTATTCTATTCTATTCTATTCTATTCTCCATCCCATATTCTGTTATTGGATAAACTACCCAACCTCACAGCCTTAAAAAACAAAGTCTTCCTGCTAACAGGAAGCAAAAATCCAGAATTACGGGCAAATGTAAACAACTTGGCTTGATAAGAAAATTACAGCCCTGAGTTTTGGGTTACATGACAGGAGTTTTCTTGCCTCCCGTCATCACCCCTTCGCAACCCAGAAAAGAGCATCATGTAGACCAACCGTGGGAGGAAAGTGTCAGGCTTAATTTTATAAGTTAATGAAATAAATCAGTCAGATGGAAAGAAGAGCTGGGGAGAGAGGGGGGAGGGGGAGGCTGGTTGTTTTGATAGAGAATATCATAAGCTAAGCTAACCCCAAACTCAGAGCCATCAAACTCAGAATCATAGGATCAGAGGACTGGAAGGGACCTCGGAGGTCATCTAGTCCAACCCCCTGCTCAGGCAGGGAACCCCATACCATTTCAGACATAATGCTGTCTAATCTCTTCTTAAAAGGCTCCAGTGATGGAGCACCCACAGTTTCTAAAGGCAAGTAGTTCCACTGGTTAAGGACAATTAACCACTGGAACAGAAGTTGCCTGCAGAAGTTGTGGGTGGTCCATCACTGGAGACTTTCAAGAAGGAATTGGACAGCCATTTGACTGAAATGGGAAAGGAAGGAAGGAAGGAAGGAAGGAAGGAAGGAAGGAAGGAAGGAAGGAAGTAGACAGGAAAGGGGAGGGAGGGAGGACATGAGAGAGAAGGAAAGAAAGAAAAAAAGATAGGTATGAGAAGGAGCAGGAAGGAGGGAAGGGAGGGAGAGAGAGAGAGGGAGGGAGGAAAGAAGAGAAAAGGAATGAAAGAAGAAAAGATAGGGATGAGAAGGAAGGAAGGAAATGAGAGAGAAGGAAAGAAAGAAGAAAACAGAGACGAGAAGGAAGGCAGGAAGGGAGGGAGGAGGGAAGGAATGGAGGGAGGGAGGGAGGGAGGAAGGAAATGGGAGAGAAGGAATGAAAGAGACAGGGAGGAGAAGGAAGGAAGTCCACATATCTTCAAGTTGCCAAGGTTAGCAAACTCTCATTGCTGCATTCCACGCTGTTAAAATTGTTCTCTTTTGTACCGCTGACACAGCAGCTCCCGCACACCCTGGTTGTTCTGGTGTCCTTCGCAATTGTTCGGAATGCAGGCCCACTTCCTTCCCTTGGGAGACAGAGTGAAAATACCTTTTATACCCTGTCTTTTTCCACTAACATTTTAAAGACACACAATCACCCCGTCCTTTTCCCACGCCGGCCTTCCCAAGACTAGCGCTCTCTCTCCTCTCAAGTGAATCATGCATCAGGAAAACAAAAGCATATTTTCAAGGAGGGAACGTCGGTTTTACTTTAGAGTTAGGCTCCGGAACAGGGAATGGGTCAAAGAGAGTTAAATTTTTAAATTTGCCGACAAAAGAATTAAAGGGAGATCGGAATCGCTATTTCGTGTCAAGAGAGGATTGGACTGAATCTCCATCCCGGCTTGACGACATCAAAAGTGAAAGATGGCAAGTTTGCTCGCTTGTTTGAACTCAGTGGGACTTATTTTTGTTGTTCATTTACAGATAAGTCCCTGACTTACGTCCGTTCATTTAGTGACCGTGCAAAGTTACAACGGCGCTGAAAAAAGTGACTTAGGACCGTTTTTCACACATGCGAGGGTTGCTGCGTCCCCTGATCAAAATTCAGACGCTTGGCACCTGACTCATATTTATGACGGTCGCAGCGACCCGGGGTCACGTGATCCCCTTTTGCGACCTTCTGACAAGCAAAGTCCATGGGGGAACTGGACTCACTTAACAACCGCATTCCTAACTTAACAACTGCAGTGATTCACTTAACCACTGTGGCAAGAAAGGTCATAAAATGGGGCAAAATTAACTAAACAACTGCCTCGTAAGTTGAGGACCACCTGTATTTTAATCAAAAAATTCGCATTCCTTTCCTGCTTGAGCAGGGGGCTGGACTAGAAGACCTCCAAGGTCCCTTCCAGCTCAGTTCTATTCTATTCTATTCTAGATTCCAATATCTATTCCATTCCATTCCATTCCATTCCATTCCATTCCATTCCATTCTATTCTCTATTCTATTCTATTCTATTCCATTCCATTCCATTCTATATTTCTATTCTATTCTATTCTATTCTATTCTATTCTATTCTATTCTATTCTATTCTATTCTATTCTATTCTAGATTCCAATATCTATTCTATTCTATTTTATTCTATTCTATTCTCTATTCTATTCTATTCTATTCTATTCTAGATTCCAATATCTATTCTATTCTATTTTATTCTATTCTATTCTTTATTCTATTCTATTCTATTCTATTCTATTCTATTCTATTCTATTCTATTCTATTCTATTCTATTCTATTCTATTCTATTCTTTATTCTATTCTATTCTATTCTATTCTATTCTATTCTATTCTTTATTCTATTCTATTCCATTCCATTCCATTCCATTCCATTCCATTCCATTCCATTCCATTCCATTCCATTCCATTCCATTCTATTCTATTCTATTCTATTCTATTCTATTCTATTCTATTCTATTCTATTCTATTCTATTCTATTCTATTGTTTATTCTATTCTATTCTATTCCATTCCATTCCATTCCATTCTATATTTCTATTCTATTCTATTCTATTCTATTCTATTCTATTCTATTCTATTCTATTCTATTCTATTCTATTCTATTCTATTCCATTCTAGATTCCAATATCTATTCTATTCTATTTTATTCTATTCTATTCTTTATTCTATTCTATTCTATTCTATTCTATTCTATTCTATTCTATTCTATTCTTTATTCTATTCTATTCTATTCTTTATTCTATTCTATTCTATTCTATTCCATTCCATTCCATTCCATTCCATTCCATTCTATTCTATTCTATTCTATTCTATTCTATTCTATTCTATTCTATTCTATTCTATTCTATTCTATTCTATTCTATTCTCAACACTGTCAAAGGTGACCTAAATCCTGTAACTAATTCCAGAGGCAACTTCGCCAAGAGATAGGAATGGTTTACTTTATTTTTACACAATTTTACATAATTTTGATTTAAACAAGAAGGGTTGAAAGCAAATGCCAACGAATACAAAGGAAGGAAGAAAAATAAAGAAAAATAAAGATAGCAAAGAGGAAGGCAAAAAAGCAAGAAAAGAAAAGAAAAAAATAGAAAAGAAAGAGAATATATAAAGAACTTCCGATACTGTTCACACCAGTTACAAGCACAAATATTTTTCAATCCTCCTCTCTGACGTTATATCTCTAAAGTTATATTACCTTGTTCTTCTTCCTACAGTCTATCCCATCTAATCAGCAAAATCATAAATCACAAGTTCATTTTTTTTTTGCAGTTTTACTCAAAAATTCCCTAAGAGGCTTCCAGCCACCAATAAATGCAGATATTGTCTTTTTTTTTTCTCTAGTCAAAGAAGTCGATTTATCCCTTTCTGCAAAATCTGTCATCTTCAGCAACCCTCCCTCCGTCGTGGGATATGTCGTGTCTTTCTAGATCTGTGCAGATAACAATCTCGCTGCGATACAATCATATACTGAAATAATCTTCTCTGCCTTTATTCTAACTGTTCATCCTTTAATCCTAGCAGGAAAATTTCTGCCTTCAGTTAAATATTGATCTTCAAAATCCTCCCTATCAAAGTTTGTGGGGGAAGAAGCATTTTAAAGGGTTGAGGGTTGAATGGAAAAAATGTTCAGAAATAATGATAAATATATATCGTATATCTCCTCGAGACTTTGTTCAGGCTTTCCTTGATCTCAGCAAGTAGGAGGGGTGACCGGAGCTTGATTAATGTGTGAACAGGAGACCGTTAGGAAATCACAATTTAATAACAACAACAACAACAGAGTTGGAAGGGACCTTGGAGGTCATCTAGTCCAACCCCCTGCTCAGGCAAGAGACCCTATACCATTTCAGACAAATGGCTGTCCAGTCTCTTCTTGAAAACCTCCAGTGTTGGAGCCTTCACAGCTTCTGGAGGCAGGTAGTTCCACTGGTTAACTGTTCTCACTGTCAGGAAATTTCTCCTTAGTTCCAGGTTGCTTCTCTCCTTGATGAGTTTCCATCCATTGCTTCTTGTCCTGCCTTCGGGTGCTTTGGAGAACAGCTTGACTCCCTCTTCTTTGGGGCAGCCCCTGAGATACTGGAAGGCTGCTATCATGTCCCCCCTCGTCCTTCTCTTCATTAAACTTGTTGTTGTTGTTGTTAGCTGCGAAGTCGTGTCCAACCCATCGCGACCCTATGGACAACATTCCTCCAGGCCTTCCTGTCCTCTACCATCTTCTGGAGTCCATTTAAGCTCACGCCTACTGCTTCAGTGACTCCATCCAGCCACCTCATTCTCTGTCGTCCCCTTCTTCTCTTGCCCTCGATCTTTCCCAGCATGAGGCTCTTCTCCAGTGAGTCCTTCCTTCTCATTAGGTGGCCAAAGGATTTGAGTTTTAGCTTCAGGATCTGGCCTTCTAAAGAGCAGTCGGGGTTGATCTCCTCTAGGACTGACCGGTTGGATCGCCTTGCAGTCCAAGGGACTCGCAGGAGTCTTCTCCAGCACCAGAGTTCAAAGGCCTCCATTCTTTGGCGCTCGGCCTTTCTTATGGTCCAACTTTCACAGCCATACATTGCAACTGGGAAGACCATAGCCTTGACTATACGCACTTTTGTTGGCAGGGTGATGTCTCTGCTTTTTAGTGTGCTGTCTAGATTTGCCATGGCTTTCCTCCCCAGGAGCAAGCGTCTTTTAATTTCTTGACTACAGTCCCCATCTGCAGTGATCTTGGAGCCCAGGAAAATAAAATCTGTCACTACCTCCATTTCTTCCCCATCTATTTGCCAGGAATTGAGAGGGCCGGATGCCATGATCTTGGTCATTAAACTAGACATCCCCAATTCCAGCAACCGTTCCTTATATTTTAAGATAGATTGGGAAATTGAAAAGTAGGCTGGGCTAAGGCAAGGACACAACCCCTTCAGATTGTAACTGCATAACAGAAAAAGCAGATAAATGGCTTTACAGCCTTGGCTGTCCTCAGAAAAGCAGAGTTTGACCTGGTTAACATTTAATTGGGAGTCCATTAAAACTGGCCACAAATTTAAATGGAAAACTTCCGTCCCAGAATATTGTATGTAGAAAATAATGCCAAAGGACAGCCCTCGACTTAAAAAAATTCATTTAGTGACTGTTCGAAGTCACAACGGCCCTGGAAAAGCAACTTAGGACCGTTTTACGACCGTTGCCAGCATCGCCGTTGGTCACGTGATCAAAATTCAGACGCTTGCCGACGGACTCACCTTTACGACGGTCGCAGTGTCCACCGGGGTCACATGATCCCCTTTGGTGATCTTTCGACAAATGGGGAAGCCAGATTCACTTCACAGCCACGTAGTTAATTTAACCACTGGAGTGATTCACTTAACGACCGTGGCAAGGAAGGCCATTAAAACGGGGGTCAAAACTCACTTAACAACTGTCTCACTTAGCGACAGAAATGTTGAGCTCAATTCTGGTTGTATCGCCAAGAGAATGGTAGGAACACATCCATCAAACCACCAGAGGTGGGGGTTTTTTTGTTTTTTTTTAAAAATCTGATGTCCTGGTTCCGACAGATGAAACTCTTCAAAAGACCTTCGAGGCATTGTTTACCTTAAACTAGGATCTTTTATTCGAGTAGCATAATATTGGCACTTACGTAATCGAAGCCAAAACTTGAATTCCCCTGCCCTGGGCACATACTATCGAAGCACAATTCCCTCCTCCAGTTAACAGTCATAAATCACATCCCCCAATTAGCTTGAAGCGTGGGCTTTCTCTCCAGCTCTCCAGCCCGCCAATTCTTTATCAGCTCTGGGCTCAGTAACCTTGATTCCCACGCTGAGTTTAGTGTTGTTATGTCTAGTTGGACTCTCGTTCGCATCCCCCGCCTCCCAGCATCATCTAACCCGAACAGCGAAAGGGGAAAAAGATGGCTACGTTTCCATCTGTTGTCACTGCAAAAAAAAAACATCCGATGTTAACAGCGTTGACATCTGATTTATAGATGAGTGGCCTTTAGTTTCTGCCATTTTCCTAGAGAAGAATGGGAAACCACTCGCCAGAATGAGGCAGTTTATTTATTCATTTCTTTAAAATTAAAAAACACACGGATGGTTTTGCTTTAAATGCAGCCAGGGTTGTACGAGAGGCATACATAATCAGGGTCCTTTTTTATATTTCCTTAATCAACTGATGCTGGGTGCTGAAACCTGGAGAATTAATGGATAGATTTGCCCTTGCGTTAATAGTTTAAAAGCAATTGTGGCGGTTCATACGTGGGCTCTATACATTAATGCACCTGCTTCATACTGAATTCCTCCCCCCCACCTTTGGTGCATGTTTAAGGGGAAAAAAATAGATTAATTTAGTTTGCCCTTTTCGTTCGTGCATCCAAGAAGCATCCTAGGCCTTTGCTACGATGGGAATATAAATTAATGGACGTATTTAAAAAGGAAGAGGCTGTTTGTACTTTGAAAGCGAATTAAGGCTGAATTGCAGAAAATGGATTAATTAGTTTGAAGTAAGTAGACACGGTGCAGAGAGACAGGGCTGGATGGACAGGAAGGGGTTAACAATGTGATTAATTCATGAAAAACAGAGATCTTGGCTTCATTGCTCTGTAACATAAACAGCATACGTTTGCATACGTTCAGCATAATCCTCTGATTTTCTTGAAAAGTATATAGAAGCAGCTTCTCATTCCGTTCTTTGGGAATGTTTTTCCAGCTTCTTTTCTCCCCGGAGGGATTTTATAAGTTTAGAATCCAGGACAATGTGAGTTCTAGTCCCACCATAGGCAAGAAAGCCGGCTGGGTGACTTTGGGCCAATCGCCAGGAGATGGTGAGTTCTAGTCCCGCCTTAGGCATGAAAGCCGACTGGGTGACTTTGGGGCAATCAGCAGGAACCTATAAGTTCTAGTCCTGCCTTAAGCATAAAAGCTGGCTTGGTGACTTTGAACCAATAACCAGGAGATGGTGAGTTCTAGTCCCTCCTTAGGCATGAAGGCCCGCTGGGTGACTTTGGGCCAATCGCCAGGAGATGGTGAGTTCTAGTCCTGCCTTAGGCAAGAAAGCCGGCTGGGTGACTTTGGGCCAATCAACAGGAGACGGTGAGTTCTAGTGCCACCTTAGGCATGAAAGCCATCTGGGTAACTTTGGGCCAATCACCAGGAGACGGTGAGTTCTAGTCCCGCCTTAGGCAGGAAAGCCGGCTGGGTAACTTTGGGCCAATCATGAGGAGACGGTGAGTTCTAGTCCTTCCTTAGGCATGAAAGCCATCTGGGTAACTTTGAACCAATCACCAGGAGATGGTGAGTTCTAGTCCCGTCTTAGGCATGAAAGCCATCTGGGTAACTTTGGGCCAATCACCAGGAGACGGAGAGTTCTAGTCCTGCCTTAAGCATTAAAGCCAGCTGGGTGACTTTGAACCAATCACCGGGAAATTGTGAGTTCTAGTCCCTCTTTAGGCATGAAAGCCGGCTGGGTGACTTTGGGCCACTCCCTCTGTCTCAGCCCAGGCCACCTCGCAGGGCCGTTGTGATGGGGAAAATAGGAGAAGGCATATTATCCATGTTCACTGCCTTGAGCTACTTATAAAGTAATAAAAGCAGGAACAAAATCGAACAAATAAATAAACTAGGAAGAAATACACAAAGATTTGTCTTCTCCATGCTGCAATG